>NW_012117821.1:2280609-2295090 GCF_000951035.1 Colobus angolensis palliatus | reverse complement strand
ATTCTCCTGCCTCAGCCTCCCGAGTAGCTGGGACTACAGGCGCCCGCCACCTCGCCCGGCTAGATTTTTGAATTTTTTTAATAGAGACGGGGTTTCACCATGTTAGCCAGGATGGTCTTGATCACCTGACCTCGCGATCCGCCCATCTCGGCCTCCCAAAGTGCTGGGATTATAGGCTTGAGCCACCTCACCCGGCCCATTTTCAAAACTTTTTATCCCCCAGAATAAACCCTGTGATCATCACGTGGAAGTCCCATTCTCTCCTTTCCCAGTTCCTAATAACCACTGTTCTACTTTCTGTCTCTATGATTTTGATTCCTCTAGATACCTCATGCAAGTGGAATCATACAGTATTTGTCTTTTTGTGACAGGTTTATTTCACTCAACAAATGTCCTCAAGGTTTATTCATGTTGTGGTATGTGTCAAAATTCCATTTTTTTATGACTGAATAACAATCACTGCCTTTTAATTGGATGTTTAGCTCATTTACACTTAATGTGATTATTGATACCACCTGCTATTTGTTTTGATTCCTCCCATTTGTTCTCTATTCCTTTTTCCCCTCTTTTTTTCTGCCTTCCTTTGAATTAGTCAAGTGGTTTTATTTTATTTTATTTTTTTATGTTTTGGTTTTCTTTTTGAGACAGGATCTTGCTCTGCTGTTTCACTGTGTTAGCCAGGATGGTCTCAATCTCCTGACCTCGTGATCTGCACGCCTAGGCCTCCCAAAGTGCTGGGATTACAGGCGTGAGCCACCGCGCCCGGCCGTATTCCTATAAATATTCTTGAGCTTTCTTCCACACATTGTTAAATTACTGGAGGCCGGGTGCAGTGGCTCAAGCCTGTAATCCCAGCACTTTGGGAGGCCAAGGTGGGCGGATCATGAGGTCAGGAGATTGAGACCATCCTGGCTAACACGGTGAAACCCCGTCTCTACTAAAAAATACAAAAAAACTAGCCGGGTGATGTGGCGGGAGCCTGTAGTCCCAGCTACTCGGGAGGCTGAGGCAGGAGAATGGCGTAAACCCGGGAGGCGGAGCTTGCAGTGAGCTGAGATCTGGCCACCGCACTCCAGCCTGGGCAACAGAGCGAGACTCCGTCTCAAAAAAAAAAAAAATTACTGAAAAGGGTCTGATCCTTCAGAGTCTTAACCTTGAGTTTCGTTATCATGTTAGACTAGAGCACCTTCTGTTCAGGGCTAACTGTGCCCCAGTCCTAAAACAATACCCTTCAGGGTGTTCCACCCGATGCCCCATGTGTTATGGGGTCTTCTCACTGTGGCTGATGGTAGCGTGAACCACTCTCAGTCCTGTATAGTTCCAAGGATTGCTCCCTCTGCGACTCCCCTGTGGTTCTTTCTCAGCCTTGGGCGGTTTCCTCCCACCTCACACTCGTGCTGGTCAGTCCTCAGCTGCTGAGCAGAGGGGACATCTTCTGCAGGTCTCTGGAGCGCTCCCTCTCTCTGTACAACTCTCCTCCTTTTACCCAACTCTCTCCCCTCCTGCTCTTTGTCCTGGTCTCCTCAATTTTGTTTTGTCAACTTGCGGGAACAGGGACTCTCTTTGGGTTTCCCCTTCCTACCTTGAGGCCTGGCAGTAAGCTGGGGCCACTGTAGGGCTGCCTCCCTCACTTCCCATCTCTCAGGGATCACTGCGCTGCACTGTGCCTCCTGGCTTCCAGTGTCAGAAAACCATGTGCTTTGTATATCTTAGCACGAGAGCAAATACAACCCCTGTTATTTCATCATGGTTGGAGGCAACAGTACCTTAATGGTTTAATAACTATTTCTTGATGAATGAATGAACGATGCTCCCAGGATGCCTTCATGCAAAATGCTTTTCTCACACTCAGACTGATGACAATTGCCTTAGCACCATGAGGGTTGGGCAGTTTGTCCTCTCTGCCTCCTGCTGCAGTGTCTGAGCCACCTAGGCCAGATGGCTGGCATGAATTGACTCCAGAAGTGCAACTGGAAGGTGAGCAGCTCTCAACACTTCGAAGGCCCTTGTCCCATGTGACCCAGCTGCTTTCTGGCTCTCGTGGAACAGCCCGGCTGGACTTCCGTGACCGAAGGGGAGGTGAGGAGAGGAGGGGATGCTGACAGTGACCAGCCCTTGCTGGTTTCCACCTCAACAAAGCCCAAGAAGAGGGGCTGGAAGCTCTCCCCTCCACGTTCTCTTCTGTCCGGCGAGGACACCCAGGTGGCCAGTCAGCCCTAGACCTGGTGCTCAGAAGGGGCCCTTCTCCCTGAGGCTCCATCAGCATACTGGGGTGCAGCCCACACGGGACTGATGGCACGTCTCAGCCCTATGTTCAGCCCCTGAAAGCCTGTGGGGAGGGTCCAGAAGTCTGAGCTGGTCCAGCCCCAGCATGAGGGGCCTGGGGGGCTGTCTGCAGGAGGGCATCAAAGTGACAAGCTGCAGGCTCCACTATAAAGAAATGATGGAAATCTGGGTGTTTCTGGGCTGTTTTCCCCAGAATGTGCAGGGGCTCTTGTGGAAGTCACAGAGGAATGCTCTGGTCCTTGGGGGAGCATCCCAGCCCTGCTGTCTGGGCACTGACACCCTAGATGGAGTCTCACTGGACTTTGACCTCACAGAGCGGGAGGCTCTGAAGCTCGACCCAGTGCATTTAAGGTGCCTTGCAGGATCACAGCCTTGTGCCAGGTTAGGAGAGGAGGGAACAAACAATAATGAAAGAGAGGTCAGGGTGCCCAGTGTGCACAGCCAGGCAGAGGGGCCTCTCCCGAAAGGTCAAACAGAGAGGGGAGGCTGAGGACAGGGAGGGGGCCAGGCTCCTCCCCCTTATTTCCCCCAGCCCCTGCCACGGCCTCAGGGTGATGGCCCTTCATGGAGAGCCCTCAAAGTGCCCCCACCCTCGTCACTGGGAGAAGGGCTGGCTGGGAGGGGGAGGACAGGGCCATGGGGCCTGGCGGGGAGGGAAGGGGCTTTCAGGGATCCAGCACGTGGCCAGAGCATTGAAAGGTTCCAAGGGCGCTGTGCCCCTTCCACCTGCCCTCCCTCCTGGGCAAGCCCAGGCCACCGGGTGGGCGCTGTGCTCCTTCCACCTGCCCTCCCTTCTGGGCAAGCCCGGGCCCCCGGGTGTGCGCCTCGGCCGTTTGGGATGATGGATCGTGGCGTCTGCCCTGATGCAGCAGATGTGGGCTGCACTTGGCCTCAATCGCTCCCCAGGGGCCCCGATCGATGGCGGCCCGTGCGCGGCCCCAGCAGCCTGTGATGAATGGCTGAAGATTGATTTTCACTTAATTGACAATTTGGTGAACCTGTTTGCAAAATCCCAGGTTGGGCCCAGACAGTCTCGAGGTAATAATAGATGGTCGGGTTGACGCTGCCCAGGCCAGAGCGGCAGCCAGGGGGCAGTAGAGGCAGCCTAGCAATTGGGGACCCGGCTGTGCCCGGACTGAGCTCCCCTCTGCAGACCCAGCAGGGGCAGGTGTGCCAAACCAGATCAGGAACCCCCAGAGGGGTGGGCCCTGGCACTGGTGGTCACTAGGGCAGGTTGACATCCTGGGCAGGGGTTTGATCCTGGCTGGGCCCCCTACTGTATCACCAGGGCACTGCCTGTGACCCTCCTTGACCCTCCGTTTCCTCTTCTATGCAGTGGAGCCCACCTGGCACAGCCTGGTCCCCCCCTTGCTGGGGGCCTGTGCTGTCCGCTGGCTGCCACCCGGGCTCAGGCATACCCTACAGCCCCATCTCATTGCCGAGGCTGCCCGCCCTTCCTCTGGTCAGCCACAGAGGCCCCCACATTGGCCCCAAGGCAGCTCCTCTCCCACCTGGTGGCCCCATGCTGACATGGCCCTGGGACCCCTGCAGATCCTGCGGATGCCCCTTTCTGCCCCATCCATTTTCCCCACGGGGCCTGGGTGACACAGCCAATCAGATGAGGTCACTCGCTGCCTAGACCCCTCCACTTAGGTCCCCACCGAGCCTCAGACCCTGTCCTCTCCCCCCAGCTCCCGCCCATCCCCCTGTGTTCTGGACGCCCCTGTCTCCTCCACATGGCAGCCTCCTTCCCACTCTGGGCACGCCGGCTTCTGCCAGCCTCAGAGCCTTAGCACTTGCTGTGTTCTGTGGCTGCAAGGCCTCTCCAATGACCCACACAGGAGCAGCTCCAGTGAGTCATCAAAGCCTCTGTGTAAATGTCCCCCACCCAGGGGAGGCCTTCCCTGGCCCACGTCTCTGCCCCAGCCAGGCCCTCTCTCATCTCTTTCCACCTCCTTTTCTTTAGAGCCTTCATAACCACATCAACGTGTCTTCCTGGCATGCGGCTTGTTTGCCCGCCTGTCTGCTGGTCCGTCAGCCCTGTAACCCAGGGGCACTGCCCGTGTGGTCACCTGGCTCTCCGGGCCATGACCAACCCAGCCCTGTGTCTGCTCAGCCGGACCCAGGAAGCACTCTCAGCGCCTGGGCCAAGCCTGCAGACGCTGTTCCCAGGGTGACATGGAAACAGCCTGGAGCTCACCTTGCCACCTGCCCCTGAACTCATTAGCAGGGCCAGGCTTGGGAACTGTAATAGGACTCTCAGGTAATCCCCATCCGGGGGCTGCCCTAGACAAAAGCCAAAATTAAGTCAGTAGAATCGCAGGGGAGAGGCCAAGGGGCTGGAATTTACCCCCTAAAAGCAAACAAAGAAACTCCTCTCTCAGAGGCAGGCTGCTTGAGGTCTAATTTCCGTTCCATGCAATTTGACAGCACCCAGGAGCCCCTTGGACTGGCCTGCCTCCCTGGTCAACGAGAAAGCTCTGAGCCCATGGGTTGGCACCCAAGGTTCTTGGCAGAGCCTCACCAGGGCTGCAACAGGGCCCATGGGCCCCACCCCTGCCCTGGGACAGAGCCACAGCTGGGCAGAGGGTGGGGCCCTTCCTGTTGCAAGGGGTGCTCAGGGGACCTCTGGAAGCTGCCTCCCAGTCTGAGCCTCAGAGGCTGTTCTGAGGAGGCTGCCAGTGGTCTCGGGGGAGATGTTAGACACCCCAGGGGCTCCCAGTGTGCTGGGTGTGGGAGACGGGGTGAGAGGGGGAAGCACAGCCTTTGACATCAAGGCCCTTGGCGTAGCCTTGGTCCTGGTTCCCCTGCCACTGTGTGAGCAGCTCTAGCAAGTGGCATCACCCCAAGAGGCTCAGTTTACTCATCTGTAAATGGGGCTGGTGGTCCCAGGGAACAGATTGTTACAAGAATCCGCTAAGATGTCTGGGGTCCCTGCTGCTCTTGGGGCTCTGTGGTTGTCGGTGACAGTGGCTGATAAGTGAGCTCCATGCATGAGCGTGAGGGTGTGTGAGCAGGGGATGGGACCCTCACATACACACTGGCACTGTGGGGAGGGAGGCCATCGAGGTGTTGGCCTGGCCTTGCTCCACAGTGACCAGGTAGCCTCTGAACTTGCAAAGTGTGTGTGGGTCAGGGCAGGGGTGGAAGTTATTGGCGGGCCACAGCCCTGCTGAGGTCGACGCACTGTGGATGGGCAGTACCGGGTTGAGTAGGTTTTTCATTCCTCTGCTCACACCCAGTGCCTGACGCACCCCAGGAGGTGAAGCTGAGCGGCCAGTGTGGCCTGTCAGGCCATGGGCTGGGGCAGACACAGGCACTGCCTCCAGCCCCCTCGGATCACAGGAGAGGTGGCCGCAAACCCTGCTGGGTTCGTTACCAAAGACCGAGATCATCCATTCCTCCCATCTGTAGTTTCCTGATGCCTCGACAGCTCAAAGAGCCTGAAACTCACCTGGAGCAGGTGCTCCTCTGCACCTGGTAGACATTTAGAGACATCCCTCTGAGGCCAAAATGCTTCCCTTTGGAGAGCAGGAAATGTAGCTGTCAGTTTGCCCCTGTAGTCCTTCAGGTTCTTGGCCCACCTGGCTGTCAGGAGGAATTGCTCTGAATTCCAGAGTTTTACAGGCTTCCTTGGAGCCAGGAATTGCTCTGAATTCCACAATCTTAGAGCCTTCCCTGGAGGCCCACGGAGTTGAACTTCCTGGAGGCTCACATGACAGTGGCAACAGTGCTGCAGCCCAGTTTCCACCAAGGGAGGACATGGGAGACCCTGGAGGCTCTGGGGAAGTGGGCTGCATCCTGGCTCACTGTCAGCCCAGGAACAGCAGACCCAGGTTGCAGTGGGCTGGATATGCCCCCAGAAAAGGTGTGTTCAAGTCCTAGCCCGTCTGTATCCTGGGAGATGACCATCTCTGGGAAAGGTCTTTGCAGAGGTGATTAAGGTAAACATTTTGAGATGAGATCCTCCTGGATTAGAGTAAAACCTAAATCTAATGACAGGTGCCCCTCGAAAGGAGAGGGACACAGAAAGGAGGGGCCATGTGAAGGCAGAGGCAGAGACGGAGCGATGTGGCCACAAGCCAAGGAATGCCGGGGCGACAGAAGCTGGAAGAGGCAGGAAGGATCCCCCCCCTGGAGCCTTGGAGGGAGCCTTGAAGGTGGACCTGTGACACCTGGTTTCTGACTTCTGGCCTCCAGAATGCGGAGAGGATCCATGTCCTGCTGCTTTAAGCCCCTAGTTTGTAGACCTCTGTTACAGCAGTCCCAGGAGACCCTGACACAGACCCGGGCCTGTGGCTGAGCCCACACATCCCTGCTCCTTGTCGCCCCTGAGCCAGCGCTGCCTTCCCGTCCACAGCAGCTCTTAGCCCTTTCCCTGCCACAGTGTCTTCCACTGCGTCCCTGTGAGAGCCCCCCTACAGCCCAGGCCCGGCACACTCGAGTGACTCACCCAAGGCGGGCCACACAGAAGGGGTACAGGCAGGTCACAGGTACTGACCCCACATCAGGGAGGCCTGGGGCAGGGTCTCAGGGAGCAGGAGGAGAAGAGGGTACAATGGGAGACAGCAGGCACAAAGACTCTGAGGCTGCAAACTCAGAAAGGAGCGAGTGTCTCGGGTGTCTGGAGTGCCTGGGGTGTCTGGGGTGGGCTGGGGTGTCTGGAGAGTCTGGAGAGTCTGGGGTGTATGGAGTGTTTGGGGGTATCTGGAGTATCTGGAGTGTCTGGGGTGTCTGGAATGTTTGGGGTGTCTGAGGTATCTGGGGTGGGCTGGGATGTCTGGAGTATCTGGGTATCTGGAGTATTTAGGGTGTCTGGGGAGTCTGGAGTGTCTGGGGTATCTGGAGTATCTGGAGTGTCTGGGGTGTCTGGAGTATCTGGGAAGTCTGGAGTATCTGGAGTATCTGGGGTGTCTGGGGTGTCTGGAGTGTCTGGGGAGTCTGGAGTGTCTGGAGTGTCTGGTAAGTCTGGAGTATCTGGAGTATCTGGGGCGTCTGGGGTATCGGGAGTATCTGGAGTATCTGGGGTGTCTGGAGTATCTGGGGTATCTGGGGTGTCTGGAGTATCTGGAGTATCTGGGGTGTCTGGGGAGTCTGGAGTGTCTGGAGTATCTGGGGTGTCTGGGGTGTCTGGAGTATCTGGAGTATCTGGGGTGTCTGGGGAGTCTGGAGTGTCTGGAGTATCTGGGGAGTCTGGGGTGTCTGGAGTATCTGGAGTATCTGGGGAGTCTGGGGTGTCTCGAGTGCCTGGAGTATCTGAGGTGTCTGGAGTATCTGGAGTGCCTGGTGTATCTGGGGTATCTGGAGTGTCTGGAGTGTTTGGAGTATCTGGGGTGTCTGGCGTTTCTGGGCTGGGCTGGAGGGGCTGGGGCAGGAGGGGTGGAGAACTGGGAGGGCAGCCTCTGCCCTAGGGGCGCGTTTTGTGCACAGCAGGTACACTGGCTGTCCCTGGCTGCTAACCTGCTGCCAACCTGGAGCCCCTGTGGGCTGGGCAGGCCTGGCTGACACTACCCAGGACGAGCAGGGTAACAGCTGTGAACAGGGGCCAAGGGCCAGGGCGGGGCCCGCTGCGTCCTCTCCCTGCACCTGCTCCCGGTGTTCTCCGTGGTTCCTCTCACTCTGAGGCCCCTCCCTATGGCTCAGAACAGCTCAGAAAGTCCTGGCCAGGTTGCCCCTCAGTTGACCTGGGCGGTGCTGTGGTCCAGCCTTCCTGACCACGTCGAGGCAGCCACGCAGGGGCATGGGCTCCAGGGGCCTGGACAGACCCTCCCTCAGCTGGGGCAGCTTTCTTGGGGGTGAACCCAGGAGTTGGACCCCAACACATTCCTGATCCTCTCCGGGACCGCTTCCGCTTCCTGCCTCCTTTTCCTCCCTGAGCTCAACACGTCAGAGGAGGGCGAAGGCCTTTGTTTTGAGCGAGTGAAAACTGATGCTAAACTCTCAAGCTCACACCAGACAGCAATTAAACGTTCATCGGCTTTCCTGTTCCCAGGCTGGTCCTCCTTAGCCTGGGGTGACCTGGAGGTGGCTCCCCACCCCCTCCCAGCCAAAACTTAAATTGAATAAATAGATGGGACTTCCGAGGGGCCTTGAGGAGGGGTTCTCCCGAATGCAATCAGCCAGAAAGGGCTGAGAGCTTTGGAAACGATTTCATTCATCAGCCTAATGGCTTTGCAACCCTGTCTGAGGAAGCTCGGGGTTAGGGCTTTTGTCTCTGGTGCCAGCGCCTAAGCCCCTTCCCTGGGCAGGAATGTGGGCTCCCTGGACCCCAGCCCATCCCCACCGCCCTGGAACCAAAGCCACAGGCTCAGCCGGGTTGACTTTGGCTCTAGGGCCAAGGCCCCAGCTTTTCCCAGGCTCTGCAAGATTTTGTTCCGAGCAGAGCAATTTCTTGGGCACTTTCCCTGGATCAAGTGTTAGCCAGGGCTGTAAATCTTTTGTTCCAAAATGCAGACCTCATTCTTCTTGGTTTCTGACACAGATTTGCAGTAAATTAAATGAGAGGGGCCTGGAGGTGGGACTTAACGTCCTGAGTGATTTTGTGGGGTGCCAGCCGTGAAGAGCCCACAACCTTGGATGTGGGATGTGGATTTCTCTTGCTCCCCTTGGTCTGAGAGGGCACCAGGAGACCTTCTGCCCAGGGCCAGACTGTCCTGGGCACCAACTTTTTTTTTTTTTTGAGCCATCTCGGCTCACTGCAACCTCTGCCTCCCACGTTCAAGCAATTCTCCTGCCTCAGCCTCCCAAGTAGCTGGGATTACAGGTGCTTGCCACCACGCCTGGCTAATTTTTGTGTTTTTAGTAGAAATGGGGTTTCACCATGTTGGCCAGACTGGTCTTGAACTCCTGACCTCAAGTGATTCTTCTGCCTCAACCTCCCAGAGGGCTGGGATTACAGGCGTGAGCCACTGTGCCCAGCCAGTGACCTCCAACTTTAACCAGGAGTGGGGCTGGCAGGGGGCTGCGGCTTCGCTGGTTCTGTTCCGTCCGCGCAGGGTGCAGAATCCCCAGCCCTGTTGCTTCTGTTCCGAGTCCTAGCTCTGGAGCACACCAGTCACGGGCGCCCTCCCCCGTACTCCAGGCCCCAGGCCAGCTCTCTCAGGTGGTCTTGTCTCCTATTTACTGATTAGGAACCAAGGCTCTGAGAGTGGTCAGGGGAGGCCTTAGCGGGTGGAGCCAGCCTCAGCCCAGTGCTCCAACCCAGTGCCTCTGCCCACGCCCCCAGATGGCCTCACGTGGGGCAAATGTCACCCAGAAGTTCACGTCCAGCACAGTCCTCAGGCAGCCCCACAGGTGCTCCCAGGGGCCTCGCCAGCCCAGGCCCTGAGTGTCCCCATCGCTGCCATCTGAGGAGGGCAAGGACGGCGTCGTTCCTTATTGCTACAGAGATTTCTGGGACTGTTCAACCAAGAGCTGCCATGCCCTTGGTGGTGGAGGGCCCGGGAGTGGGTCACTGCGGAGGGCCCAGCTCTGCAGAGGAAGCTGTGTGTTCTCCCTGTGCTCCAGGGAGGGCAGCCGGTGGGGTGGGCAGCGGGGCTTGGCTGGGCGACTCCTGCTCAGCTTACTTTGAACAAACACAGTGACCTAAAGCAGAGCCGGGCACTCCAACCTTTTCATCAGGAAAGATTTAATTTATTGGGAACGCAGAGCCACAAATCACAGGCCTGGAGATTTATCGCCTCCAGGGGCAGAACTGACCACAGAGGGAAGGCAGCCTTCCCAGGCCCGCCTGGCTCCTTTAATAAAGTTGAAAATGTAAAATACGCCCCGTCCCGCACCGGGCGCCGTGGGCCCCGCGGCTGAGTCTACAGAGGAGGCAGCATGACCCTCATCTCCTTACGGAACTCAGTAGGGGCCTCCTGGGCCAGGGCGTTTAGGGTTGCGGTGCTGGTGGGGGTGGCGGTGGGGCGGGTGCTGAGGAGGTGCTGGGGCCCAGGAGGCGCCCAAAGATCAGCCTTTGGAAAAGACTTGGAAGACGGGGAGGAAGATCACCAGCATCGCAGGCAGGGACAGCACTGGGGGAGATGGGATCAGGGCAACCGTCCCGGGGAAGGGGGCGACACTGGGGGAGCTGGGATCAGGGTAGGCGTCACAGGCGGGGGCGGCACTGGGGGAAGTGGGATCAGGGCAGGTGTCCTGGGATGGGGGGGCAGCACTGGGGGAACTGGGATCAGCGCCGCCGTCACAGGCGGGGGCAGCACTGGGGGAAACGGGATCAGCGCGGCCGTCGAGAGCTTCACAATCAACAGAGCCCATCTCTGCGCTCATGAAGCCTCCAGGCCCCTAGCTGGGCTCTTCACGATGTCTCGTGCCCAAAGTCCTGGTGGCCAGGCATCAGAGGCGCTTCCTACTCCTGGCTCACGGGCATGGATGCTGAGTTTCAGACCCGCGCACAGGCACCTGATGCTGAGAATGCTGAGATCCCAAAGCCTGCATGCCCCAGCCCCTGGTTCCTCATTCTACCTCCTCAGGTCCCCAGCTGGTAACACTACCACTCATACACAAACCCCAACCCACCAGGGCTCAGCCCCACATTGAAGGTCAGCCCCGACCCTGTGGGCCGTGCTGGGGGCGAGGAAGCCGGAGATGCCCCTCAAATCCAGGGGAGCCCCTGATGCTGCCTGGGGCACTGAGATCTTTGTGGGGGGTAAGGGAGCCCCCTTACCAGCGCTGCAGACAGCACGGGCAGGCCTGTGATCATAAGCGGCCCCTGCTGGACCCGGCACCAAGGCCAGGAGGGGACAGAGCCGAGCTGGTTGAAGGGGCGGGGCTGCCCACCCCCATCCCAGGCTTGTCCCCCTCTGTAGCCGCCACAGCTCCATCCCTGAAAAAATCCCCCCCAGTCCTCAGTGAAGAGCCCCAGAGCTGGAGGGACCCTCCTCGGGCCCCCTCCCCATTCCTGGCTCTCCTGTCTGGGATGATGACATCCTTAGAAGATAAGCTAAGCCTGTGCCATTCAGCCTCAGTCCACCCCTCAGGCAGTGTCAGCTCTGAGCCCCAGGGCTTCCCTCCAACTGTCCTTCCAGGGAGGATGGGGCAGGAGCAGGGGGTTTTCCAGCAGGGACTGCGAGGGCTCAGGGCAGGGCCACGGGTCCCCCTGGAAGGTTCCACAGTCTGAAACTGGGGCCTGGAATCTCGGGACCTTGGACAGTCGGGCACGGAAAGACAGACTCCCGAACCTCTTCAGTTACAGCTGGGGAAACTGAGGCTGGGAGGCAAGGGATTCGCTCAAAGCCACAGGGGAGGTGGTGAGCCCACAGAGGGCCCAGCCAGCCTCCAACAGACGAGAGACCCTCAGGTCATCCTTACTGGCTGGGATGGGTCCAGTGTTCCCCAGAGACCCCCCGCGGGCCCCGTACATGGCTCCTTGTTCTCCCTCCGCCCACCGGGCAGTAGGGACCCATCCGCAGAAAGTCAGGCTGCCTCAGGAGGGGCCGTCTGCCCTTTGTCCTGCTTCCCAGGTGGGATGTTTGTTCCTTGCCACGGAATCAGACCCAACGGTGAAGCCCTTTCTTTGGCCTGAGCTAATTTCTACAAAACAGCACCCCCTTGCAATGTGTCTTCCTGCATGTAAAATAAATAAATAAATAAATTTAAAAAATAAAACAGTGAAGCAGGGCACGGTGGCTCAAGCCTGTAATCCCAGCACTTTGGGAGGCCGAGACGGGCGGATCACAAGGTCAGGAGATCGAGACCATCCTGGCTAACACGGTGAAACCCCGTCTCTACTAAAAAATACAAAAAACTAGCCGGGCGAGGTGGCGGGCGCCTGTAGTCCCAGCTACCCGGGAGGCTGAGGCAGGAGAATGGCGTAAACCCGGGAGGCGGAGCTTGCAGTGAGCTGAGATCCGGCCACTACACTCCAGCCTGGGCGACAGAGCGAGACTCCATCTCAAAAAAAAAAAAGGAAAAAGAAAACACTGTCCCCCTAATCTCCATGACTCAGTGGTGCTTTCTTGCAAGTTTATCCAGCAACGCTGAGGGCAAACCTTCCCATCCCGGAACACGTGTGGCTCAGGGTCTCTCCAGGAGCGGGAAGTTCAGGCCGAGAACTTTCTTCAGCAGGGAAATTGGAGACGTGGCCTCGGAGGAGAGAGGAGGTCAAGCAAGGTCTGGCAAGGAGCAGATGTGTGCGTGCACAGGCGTGTGTGAGCGTGCACACCTGTGTGCAGTGTTTGTGTACGTGTGCATGCGTGTAACTGAGCACAATATGGCCATGTGTGTGTGTCCCCACACCGGGTGGGCAGCCCCCTGCATGAGCACGTGTGCACACACAGCATGCTTGCCTGGTGTGTTCATGGACTTTTTTCTTTTGAGACAGAGTCTTGCTCTGTGGCCCAGACTGGAGTGCAGTGGCACGATCTCGGCTCACTGCAAGCAAGCTCCGCCTCCTGGGTTCATGCCATTCTCCTGCCTCAGCCTCCCGAGTAACTGGGACTACAGGCGCCCACCACCGCGCCCGGCTAATTTTTGTATTTTTAGTAGAGACGGGGTTTCACAGTGTTAGCCAGGATGGTCTCGATCTCCTGACCTCGTGATCCGCCTGCCTCGGCCTCCCAAAGTGCTGAGATTACAGGCGGGAGCCACCGCGCCCGGCCTAGCCTCATCTTCTTGGACCCTCCCACATCAGGCCTGGTGCTCCCAGGTTCCAGAGCCCTGAGGCCCCAGGGTTGAGACAACCTGGCAGTCCCTGTTCTGAGTCACCCATGGACCCCTGGGCAGACCAGTCCTCCCCATGCCCGGGGCCTCCCCAGTGCCCAGCTGCCCAGTGCCCAGCTGCCCAGGCCCTGGCAGAACCTGCAGCCCGGCCCCTGGCCGCAGCCCACTCTCTTCCCTCACCGGAGGCTGCAGCTCCGGGACCACCCACCTGTCCAGCCCGTGCCCCCTCCCCACCCCCAAGCACTCTACTTAATGTCTTTCTCATCAGGAGTTTTAAATTATAAGCCTCAATGAGGTCTATAAATTTGACTTCATAAAATCCCGCGCACATCATTTTCCAGCAGAAAAGACTCTCTAAGAAATATTTGCCATGCGACCCTCTGCACCCCCTCCCTGGGCGATAGAACATTTATTCTAATATTAAAATGGCAGGCGTTCTATAAATCGTGAGTCACCAACACTCTTCATTGATTTTCCTGCGGTCTCCAGCCCGGGGTAGGAGCCGTGTGAATATCTGTCTATTCGATTGAGATTCATACCCTATTTGGGGGTCAAAGAGCGAGACCTTGTGAGTTTGAACTTCTATCAGCCCAAAGCTGATCAATACTTGGAGATATATTGGGGGCCGGCTACTCACACAGATTAAGTGGCCATAAATACAAGGTGAGGGGGTACCTGGCACCTCCAGAGGGAGGCAGGAGGCCTGGAGGGTCTGATTAGGGTTGGAGGCTTCCCTGGGGGCCCCAAGGGGAGGGGTCACCTGAGGGGCTGGATCTGGCATGGAGGAGCCAGGGGTGCAGGGCCAAGTTGTAGGGCAGGTTGGGGCGTTGCCTCCAGCCCGATGCAGGGCCTCCTGGCCCACCTTGACGGGCTCAGAGGTGTGGGAGCCCAGAGGGACAGTCCCCAAGGCCTGGAGAGGCTGGGAACAGCCGACAGACCCTGGCCCTGGACGGGGGAGGGGCCTGGGATGCAGGGGCTGCTGCATCAGAGTCATCTTCTCACCTCCATGCACCAGAACGTTCTGCAGGCTGGAAGGGCATGCCAGGAGGGGGTTTAATCATTCAATTAGATGATTTTCATCACTAAATCACTTGTTTTAATCATTAAAAAATGATTTAAATTTTACCCACGGTTCTTTGCTTGGTTTTTGGGGCCTCGGAGGCCTGTCCTGTCCTCTCGTAGGGAATGAGATCTTGATACTCTGTCCAGGTTGATGTGATACCTGATGCATTTCAGGGAACTCGGCATAAAATGGAAGAGATTTGTGCAAAGGGGGCTGGGGGATGAGAGTAGGGACCGTCTATGCTGGAGCCTGAACTGCACTGGAAGCGGCATCTTCAAGGTTCACATGTTCAGCTACAAGTTCATTTGAGTAACAGCCCAAGTAAATATTTGAGGTCAAAACCCTACCATGTTTTTGGCCAGGTGCAGTGGCTCACGCCTGTATTCCCAGCACTGTGGGAGGCCGAGGCGGGCGGATCACGAGGTCAGGAGATCGAGACCATCCCGGCTAACACGGTGAAAACTCCATCTCTA
>NW_012117821.1:2267882-2278844 GCF_000951035.1 Colobus angolensis palliatus | reverse complement strand
AACCACCCGCAGCCCATAAAAAGTTGCTGGGAGAGTCAGGGCACCGAGGGGCGGTGGGCTGGGGCTGCGGATGCCTGCCCTGGCTGCAGGGTGAGAAGGAAGGGCCCCGGCTGGTGGCGGGGCAGGGGTCACTGCTACCAAGGCTGGACAGAGGCAGCAGCCCCAGGCCCTGGAGATGTGAGGCCCCAGTAGGTGCCCTGGGCTGGAGCTAGCACCCAGGCTGACTTGTTCAGGGCCACACCGGGCCCTGTTCTCCCGTGTGCCCAGCCCCAAGTCGGAACCTGAGTACACCACGCCCACCGGCCTGGCCAGATCTCCCGGGACCAGTCAGCACGGGCCAGGGACTGGCCCAGGGAGGAGTAGCTGGAAGTATCCACCCCTCGGAGGCGCATTAGTGTCCTGGAGCTGCTTTCATAAAGTACCGCCAGCTTGGCGGTTCACACAACGGGAGGGCGTCCTTCCGGGAGTCCGGGGGCCACAGGCCGAAATCGAGGTGGCCCGCTGGGGTGGCTGCCTCCAAGGTCTGGGGGAGAATTGTCCCGTCCCACGCCTCTCTCCCGGCTCCTGGTGGCTGCTGGTGTTTTCCCGTTGGCTTCTGCCACACCTGCCTCTGCCATCACTTGGCCTTCTGGTACACCTCCCCTGTGTCTTTGGTCCAAATCCCCCTCTAAGAACAGGAAATGCCTGTTCTTAGAACCCAGGGCAAGGACAGTCTTAGAAGGATCCACATTGGATCAGGGCCCCCGACTCCAGGATGGCCTCATCTCCCCTTGCCCTCATCAACAAAGAACATATTTCCAGATAAGGCCATATTCACCGGGATGGGGGTTAGAACGTGGGCATGTTTTTTTGAGGGACATAGTTCAACCCCTAACAGGAAGTTTGGGGCAGGCATGGGGGGGCTGTCATCTCACACCCACAGAACACTCAGAGCATCCAATAGCCCAAGTGTGAAGTTGTGTAAGAAAAATTTAATTTGTTGGCCAGGCACGGTGGGTCACATCTGTAATCCCAGCACTTTGGGAGGCCAAGGCAGGTGGATCACCTGAGGTCAGGAGTTCGAGACCAGCCTGGCCAATATGATGAAACATCTCTACTAAAAATACAAAACTTAGCCGGGCGTGGTGGCGGGTGCCTGTAATCCCAGCTACTTGGGAGGCTGAGGCAGGAGAATCACTTGAACTTGGGAGGTGGAGGTAGTGAGCCGAGATCGCACCACTGCACTCCAGCCTGGGCGATGAGAGTGAAGCTCCATCTCAAAAATAAAAAAAAGAAAGAAAAATTTAATTTGTTAAATATCAGTATTCCATGCTTTTGAATGTTTTTCTTTGTTTTTTTGCATAGAAAATATTATTCAGCATAGTTATTTTGGTTTTTGAAATATTCAATTAATTTAAAACTCTAGTTGTTCATTAAGCTTTTAAGTTCAGTTTACAATATGATTCCATTAGGAATCTTAGTAAATTTTAAGAACAATATGAAGGAACTTTCACTATTCAATTAAATTTCCTTCAACATTTAAACTTAAAATTTGGTTTCCCAGCTGGGCGCGGTGGCTCACGCCTGTAATTCCTGCACTTTGGGAGGCCGAAGCAGGTGGATCACAAGGTCAGGAGATCGAGAACATCCTGGCCAACATGGTGAAACAATCCCGTCTCTACTAAAAATACAAAATTAGCCAGGCGTAGTGGTGCATACCTGTAATCCCAGCTACTCAGGAGGCTGAGGCAGGAGAATCAGTTGAACCTGGGAGGCGGAGGTTGTGGTGAGCGAGATCGCAGTGTTGCACTCTAGCCTGGGCAACAAGAGCGAAAACTCTGCCTCAAAAAAAAAAAAAAGAAAAAAAAAATTGGCTTCGTTTTTAATCACTTCAGTTGTTGGACGTAAAGCAAAGGCCTTGTGAACATGGGCCATTCTTTCAAGTCTTAAAAACACATTAAACTTGCAAACGTGAAGCCTCCTCAGCCCTCTTATATTTTCGATCTAGTTTACAAAGTTGATAATGGATTGACCTGAAAATTTACGTGGATTAATTAACCATTTCCTTTGGAATCGCAGCTAACTTCTGACTAACGGGTCAAATTACTTTAACCAAGACAAAAACAGAAGAGAGCAAACAGGCAGTTTCCTTTTTACTCCAAATGCATTGACATTCCTAGAACCATTTCTCTGTTGTGTTGAGTTAAATGATGCCTACTCCAAATGAAACAATGAGGAGTTGTTTTGGGGGGACCATGTGACCCCGACCCCCAGGCCAGGTGCAGGGTCACAGCCTGTGAGAAGTCACAGCCTGTGCGAGGCCTGGCCATCTCCTAACGCCACCTCCCCACTCGAGCTGCTGCTGCCTGAGCCGTGACCTCTGTCAACATCACCCTCATCTGGAAAGCCTGACCGCCCAGCCCTGGTCAGCTCCTGGCCCCTCCTCACCCCTGCACGGCGCCCACCACTCCTGATGCTAGGTGTCGGCTCAGTGGGGGCTCAGTGGAGGACAGGCTGAGTGCCCCAGCGTCCTGGGGGCAGCTGAGGTACCCCTGTCGGCAGCTGAGGTATCCCCAGGAACAGGAGGAAGGGGCGGCAGGGTCTCGCCGGCTGTCTCAGCTCCCCAATCCCCCACAGCTGCCCCCCTCGACCCCGGGCCCATTAATACCTCTTGTTGCCACCCCGTGACTGGGGGAGTCAAAGGAGACAGTTCTGTTTAAAAATTCCTCAGAGGGTTTGTTAAGGAACAGTGACAGGGGGCGGGTCTGGGCAGGCCTCCGGGGTCCGACCCTTCTAGACCCTCGTGTAGTGCCCGCCTGCCCGGGGCCTGCACACAAAGGGACAGATGGATGGCCAGATGCAGGCACAGGGGCGCGGGCGGCAGGGATGTGTGTGGGGTGGGATGGTCCAGGCGGCCACCAGGGGCTTCCTTCTTCACAGTGGTCGTCCACGCCCCTGGGCTACCCAGGCAGCACCTGCCCCGCAGGTGACTGAGCCCCACCTCCGGAGCCAGCTCCCCAGGCCCACTGGGTGCCCTCCCCGGCCCGCTACCCAAGGGTGCCACAGGGCAGCCACACGCCTGCCTCAGGGTGGGAGGAGGGAATGCGGCCAATGGCGGGGGGAGCCACCCAGGGTGGAATCTGGGGTGGAGGGGACGGAGTGAGGGCCCCAGAGCCTGGAGGTGAGCTCTGCACAGCAGGAGGGAAAGTGGGCGCTGGCACCGCGCGGCGGTGGCACTGGCGCTGGCGCTGTGAATAGGATTGGTAGCAACAATGGACAGCAGCTGCCGCTGCTCCAGCCGTTACTGCGGGAAACGGTTTTAGGCCTCAGCCTTTCCAAGCTTCCTCTCTGGGTTGCTGGGACACACCACGTGGTTCTCCTCCTCCTCTGGAACTCGCCTCTTGCCCACCCCTCCTTCCCACTCCTCCACCCCAGCCCACACCCTGCCACCAGGGCACCTCTTCACACTGCCGCTGTGCCTGGAGAGGTCACACTCAAAGCTGCCAAAACCTACTGTGTGACCCAAATACACCACTTGCCTCAGCCCTTCCCAGTACCCCATCCCACGATGGGTAAAAGGGGCTTCCTTCAGTTGCTCCCTCCCCGAGAGAGACCCCTCACTTTCTCTCAGTATCCCCCAAAGCCTTCACAAGCTCATGACCACATCCACCCACATCTCTACCTCCACGCCTAACCCCACACCCCAACCACCACCGCCTCCACCGGGGGCATTGACTGACTGGTCCCTAATCACATTGCTGCGCTGGATGGAGAGCCCCAAGGGGGGCAGGCGGCCCTCCAGGCAACCCCAGGGCCCCCACCCAGCCCTGGTTCAGCCTCTTTGGACCTGAGCTCTTCCCACTGCAGCTCCCGCCAGGATGCCCTTCCCAGGTGGGGATGCCTTAGGCCTCGTGGGAGCACGGCCTCTCAGGGGAGCCTTCCTCGGCCACCGCCACCACTGCAGCTCAGCTCCTTCCTGACCTCTGACACTGGAAGGGACCCTGCTGCCTTGCCCAAGGTCACATCCCCAGACTGGAAACAGCATTTGTTCCTTTAACCCTAAAGAGAGGCCCACGAGATAAACGAATTCCCGACCCCACACTGCAGGTGAGAAAATGGGGCTTCAGAGAGCTCCGGTGCTGACAGAAGCCGGCCAGCTGTTCGCTGGTACATCCATAAGTCATGAGGGCTCCAGGCCCACTCGACTGTCCCGGAAATGGGCGTGGGGACAGTTTCAGAGGGAAACTTTTCTCAGGTCCTCCAAGCTGACCTCAGCTGTCTTTATTACAATTTCAATATGTGAAAACCACAAGGCAGGTGAATATCCCTGGGCCTGTGGCCTTCGGTAACTATAAAATCAAAACAGCTTTGGCTAAAATTCAGAACAGTGCATTCCAACTAACCGCGCATTTCAGTGACAAGAAGGCTCCTTCTTCCATCCACCGTGTCATTGTTGCACCCGAGAAGTCCACGCCCATCGCGCCGTCCAGCGTCCAGTCCACCCTCATTGCCACCTGGGAGCTGTAGGAACCCCGGGTACCGGGTCTCAAACCTGGGATTCTTGGGAGAGGGTCCCGGCCGCCACGCAGTTTGTTTCCAGCCCCTCACGTGGTTCTAACGCACAGGCAGGGTCAACTCCAAAACACAAAATTTTAAAGATTCTGGCAAAGCACCCAGGATGCGTGGAGAACGACGGCCCCTTGGCTGCAGTTTGAGAAACTAAAAGTCACCCAACCAGGGCAGGGAAGGAGGGAGAGCGGGGGCCGGGTAGAGCCACAATGGCGGCCGTGAACAGAGTCCCCACGTGCTCAGAGGCCCCCTCAGCGACAGAGAGGAATACAGATGGGGAGGGGGAGTGGCCTGGGCATGGGAACATTCTAGAAATCAAAAAGAAGGCTGCAATGTGAACAGTCCTCCCCAAGGGGTTGCTCCTTTGGTCAGGGAGTCGCCCCTGGATAGGGGAGAGGCTGATTCCTCCAGGTGAGTCCTGGGCCACTGTCCGCACCCTAGGCTGTGTGTGTCTGGGTCTGTGTGTGTGCTGGTGGGGGGCTCATGAGCCCAGCTGCTGCCAACATGGCCCTGTTGGCCTGGTGAGCTGCCCCTACTCCACCCAGCTTGGACGTGGCCCATGACTGCCCGGTAGAAGCAATGAGAGAGGCCTAAAGGGACAGCCCAACTTCAGAAGGCTCTGCCACCCCATCTCTGGAGGGTCACAGATGGCCTGGGAAATGGTCATAGTGTGACAATCAAACCAAGAGGTAGGTTTCAAGTCCGTACATCTCAGCCGGGCGCAGTGGCTCACGCCTGGAATCCCAGCACTTTTGGAGGCTGAGGCAGGAGGATCCTTGAGACCAGAAGTTCTAGACTGGCCTGGTCAACATAATGAGTCCCTGTCTCTCCAAAACATTGAAAACAAAAGCTGGGTGGGGTGTCCTGTGCCTGTGGTTGCAGCTACTGGAGGGAAGGAGGGGCTGAACTGGGAGGGTGGCTTGAGCCTGGGAAGTGGAGGCTGCAGTGAGCCGAGATCCTGCCACTGCACTTAAGCCTGGGTGACAAAGGACCCTGTCTCAAAACAAAACAATATATCTCCTAGAAACCCAACCCTGTAAGGTAGGATGTGGTATTTCCTGCCTGTAATCCCCAACACTTTGAGAGGCTAAAGAGGGAGGATTGCTTGAAGCCGGAAGTTGGAGACCAGCCGGGGCACCAAAGGGAGACCCTGTCTCTACTCCCGCCCCCCCACCAAAAAAAAGCCGGTTGTGGTTCCGGCTCTAGTTGCTGAAGTCTCAGCTACTCAGGAGGCTGAGGCAGGAGTTTCGCTTTAGTCCAGGAGTTGGAGGCTGCAGTGAGCTATGATGGCACCACTCCACCCCAGCCTGGGCAACTGAGTGAAAGCTTGTCTCAAAGTCAGTAAACAAAGATAAAATTTTGCCGGGCACGCTGGCTCAAGCCTGTAATCCCAGCACTTTGGGAGGCCGAGGCGGGTGGATCACGAGGTCACGAGATCGAGACAATCCTGGCTGACATGGTGAAACCCCATCTCTACTAAAAATATAAAAAATTAGCTGGGCGAGGTGGCGGGCGCCTGTAGTCCCAGCTACTTGGGAGGCTGAGGCAGGAGAATGGCGTGAACCAGGGAGGTGGAGCTTGCAGTGAGCCGAGATCGCGCCACTGCACTCCAGCCTGGGCGACAGAGCGAGACTCCGTCTCAAAAAAAAAAAAAGAAAACAAAGATAAAATTTTGGGCTGGGTTCAGTGGCTCACACCTGTAATCCTGGCACTTTGGGAGGCTGAGAGGGGTTGGATCACGAAATCAGGAGTTCAAGACCAGCCTGGCCAAGATGGTGAAACCCTGTCTCTACTGAAAACTATAAAAATTAGCCCAACGCGATGGCAGGCATCTGTAAATCCCAGCTACTCAGGAGGCCTTAGTAAGACAGGAGAATCACTTGAACTCGGGCGGCAGAGGTTGCAGTGAGCTAAGAACACGCCACCACACTCCAGCCTGGGTGACAGAGCCAGACTCTTGTCTCAAAATAAAATAAATAAAATAATTATTTTTTAATTAAAAAGATAAACCCACCCTGGGCAAAATATGTGTGTGCACCTCCTAGGAAAAGCCTGGAAGGAGCATCAGCAAATGGGGTCTGGATAGAGGACCGGTGGGGCAGTGTCAGGTTCTGTTTTCCAAATTCTCCACAATGAGCGTATGTTACTTTTGTAACAAAAATATCAACCATGCATGTGAGTTTATACATGCTGAGCGTGGCCAGCCCGGCCCCTGGGAGATGAGACTGGAGGCACCCAGGTCTCTCTGTCCCGAGCCCCGGTGGGAAAGGAGGCAGCCCCTGCCAGCCACGCTGCCTTTCAAATGCCCGGTGGGGTCAGGGCTCGGTGTACCCACTGGCGACATCATGTGTGCAAGCGGTAGCCTCTCCACACGCCCTGGCTGCAGAGGTCCCAGGCCTGAATGTCTCAGTCCCCCGAGAGCCTTCTCAGAACCTGCCCAGCCCTTCCTCGGTTCTGAGGCCCGTGTCACCTGAAGGACTGGGGGGACCCCCGCCTGCCTGTGTGCTGACACCAGCCTGGGCGTCAGGAAAGGTGCCCGCCTGCCGCCCCATAAAACTCCTGGCTGCCTTATCCATCTCCACCACGATCCCAATCCCACTGCCATACAATTTCACTTTAACTAATGGGACACTTAGTTTAATGACGAGAGTTTGCATAAGAGGAGCCTGCTAATTAAATTTTAAAGCTTGTCATTCCGAGGATTACCGAGCTCTGAACAAAGCGTTTGCCAGGGAGAGGAGTGAGCCCCACCCTGGGAGAGGCCTGGAGCTCCCGGGGGTCAGCTGCTCTCTGCCCTGCAGGGCGCGTTGGGCGTCCGGCACAAACCACAGAGGGGCCTCTGGCTGCCACAGCCAAAAAGGAGCTTTCCTCAGGCCTAGGAGTCTCAGGGCCCTAGATCCCCAGGCAGCCCCCAGGAGGGGCCTGGCTCCGGGGCCTTTGCCCTGAAGAAGTGACTTCAAGGGCCCTCTGGCCACACCCCTCCTGGGTGCCAGATGGGGCGGGGTGGCTGTCTCACAGGGACAGACCTGGGGAGTAAGTGCTGTAAGGAACCGCCCGAGGTGGGGCTCCCAGACGACCCACCGCCCTTTCTGCCATCCTCCCCCTCCCCCTACTTCATCCTAAGGTCAGCCCTCTCGGACTCAGAGCAGGTGGCAGCTGACTGGACCCGCCACCCCTGTCCTCTGGGAGACCTAGCTGAGCCTTCAAGTGTGGCCATCCTTAACGCTCAGCCACCCACCATATCTGCAGCCAGGGTTGCTCTCCAAGCAGAGGAAGACAATGGGAAGGGTGGCATGAGTCATGGTGTCACCCCTAGAACATCACAGGTCTCAACCTCTGGCCTCTCTGAAGGTCTGACAAAGCCAGCGGTCAGGGCCGACCAGCCTGAGAACAAAACTCTTGCAGAGCTTTTGGCTGAGGACAGGACAGAACCACTCTATAAATGACCACCAGCCACAGGCAGTCAGTGGTTTCGGGGACACTGGAAAAGCACATCCCTGCTGGGCCCCGAGGACTCCAGTTCCCCGCCCACCTTGGTGGGCTCTCCCCAGTCAAGGCAAACCTGTGGAGACGCGAGCCTTCCGGGGCAGCCCTGGGGCTGCGGGAGGTGGGTTAAGGACATCCTGTCCAACACAGGCCGGCTGTGATCAGGTGCTGGGCGCAGACATGCTGCTACCCACGGCCCAGCCCTGTGCACAGGTCAAACCCGTGGGGTTGACCCGTGCAGGAGAGGCTAGCAAGGCTCAGTCCTGCTGCCCTGGGCCAAGGCTCCCGGAAGGGGTGAGGCGGGGAGTGGCTCTCAGAGATGGCAGCTTTTGGAGCCAGGTGGGACGTTGCCCGCACCAGGCTAACCACAAGACTCCCCGTCTGCCTCTCCCGCTGGGAGCCAGGCTTATCCTCCAGGGCGGTCTGGGAGGGAGTAATCCTCCCGTTTAAAATTGAGGTAAAGTTCACATCACGCAAAATGAACCACTTTAAAGTAAACCCTGTGCAACCATCACCACAGTCTAGTTCCAATCCAGCCACCACCTCCCGCACCTATGCTCTGGGAGAGGGTGGGGGATGTTTGTGCGTGTGCCGTGCCGTGGGTGTGTGACCTCTTGGAGAGCAGATGAGCGTGTGGATGAGCAGATGTGGGTGTGCAAGTCAGAGTAGGTGTGCCCTTCACCCACCCATCCCAGGCTTTGCCTTGGCGAGCCCCACGGTAACCCTGGGAAGGAGATTGTACTTGCTCTTCACAGACTCAGAGGGGCTGAGCGGTTCGCCCACGGTCACACAGTGTGGCCGGTGAGTCGCATGGACGAGAAGGACAAGGGGCCAGTTCTCCTGAGCCTGTGCTCTGGGGCCTGCTCTGCCCAGGGCATCCCACCGTGATTCCCTGACTCCTGGACCCACCCAGCCCCAACGATGTGACCTGGGGGACCCCAGTCCTCCTGAGATGGCACCCCAGGATGGTGTAGGGGGAAGTGTGTGAAATTGGATTTGGAGGGCTGTGTAGCATCTGGGGCCTGTGGCTCCCAAGCAGGGCTGCCCCCAACAGCGACAGCGCTGCAGCCTCTCACGCACGTGCAGGGCAGACTCTGCCTGGGGGCTGCAGAATCCGGAGTCTTCTCCTAGGTTTGGCCTTGGGCTCCATCCTACACCCTGAACATGACAGCTGCATCTTCGTCTCATACCTACTTTTGAATGCCAAGAGGGGGCTCCGCTAGTCAGGACAGAATATTTTTATGGTAAAAAATGAGCCGCAGTTGCATCAGCTCCAGGAGGGTGGGAGCCGTCACCCGAGGTCGCACAAGCAGACTGATGAAAATTCTGCTTATGAAGTCGCTGCTCCCCCATTAATTAGGGGGGAGGGGGCACTCCGGCGCCACCACGCACCTCGCCCACGGCCAAAAGCTTGTCAACATTTTCCACGAAGAATGAAAATGTAAATAACTTTCAGATTATTCAATGTCACCAAGGTATGGAAAAAGGTCGCCATACTGGGTGTCATTTATCTCATTGTGGATTTAAAGAGCTTTTTTCTATTAAATTTCTCAAAATTAATGTTTTATGTTGCTCAGAGTAATTTAAACAATTATGGGCTTAAAGAATTGATCATCACAGCCTCTGGGATTTAGCGCTGCAGGCTGATTCCCCTGAAAAACCCCTGATTTATCAGGGCTGCTACTCGACCAGGCAAGCCCAGGGATTTGGGCCCCCACCGGCTCCTGTCCCCCCTTGGGGAGGGGGCTGGACCTGGCGGCAGATGGTGAGCAGGGAGAGGAGGGGAGGGCAGGGGGTGTCCCTGCTCTTAGGGAGAGGGAGGGGTGTCCCTATGACTTCTAAGGCATCCCCTGATTTGGGAAGGTCCTTTGGGCTAAAAGAAGCTCTTCCTGTGAATTTCATATTTAAGAGAAAATAAGCCCTTTCAATGTGTTGCTTGAAATTATTTTATTATTCAGATATTTAAGTTGGATGATGTAATACAGTTGCCGGATTCAAAGTTAGCAAGCCTCTTCTCAGTCCCGCCAAGGGGAGGCCACCCAGAGCCCTGTGCCACCCCCACCCCCGCCCCCGCTGCAAGGGGGATGGGGTCCTGGCAAGGGTCGGTCCTCTTTGGTCAGGGACCCCTGCTGCCTCTCGGGTCGGGACCCCAACGAGCGAGAAAAAATAGACAAAACGCGTGCCGGGGCGCATGACCCCGGCCCCGGCTCCCTGCACCCCCGGCTGCGCAGAACCCTCGCCCTCCAAGTTTCCTCTGCCAGCCACGCCAGCAGAACCGGGCAGGTCCCATCTCGGGGTCTCCTCCAGCCCGGACGACCCCTCTCCCACTGCGCCCCCGGCCCTGCCTCACCCGCCGCCCCACCAGGGTCCGAGACCGGGAGACCCCAGCCGCGGGCGGGACATCAGCCTTAGATCTGCCCCCGCACCTCCCGCTCCGCGGGGAGACCGGGCGCCAGGAACCCTAAATTCTGGGCCGACAACCCGCAGGCGCGCGGCTAAAGCTTCCACTATCCGAGAGAAGGCGTCTCCACCCTGGAAGGAAGGGGCGTCGGTCTCCTCGGGGCGGGACCCAGGGAGGATGAGGGGTCCACCTTCTCTTTCCCTTCACCTCGCTACAGCCCGGAGCCCGCAGACTGCCCCGCAGCCCGCCTCGCAGCCCAAGGTCTCTCTCCGCCTGAGGTCTGCAGCTCTAACTGGGCGCCCCCGGGCCTGGCGGGGGTCCAGGTGGGGGCCGCGGCCCTAAGTCTGATTCTGGGTTCGCCCTCGTGGGTACTGAGCGGGAGCCGGAGGAGGTCGGAGCCTGCGTTTCTGTCCCTGGGGCGCGGGGAGGTCACAGGGCTCCCCGCAGGCCCGCGCGGGGCGGCAGCGCGTATGGCTCGCGCTGCTCCGATCGGGAACCTGAGGACAGCGAGGTCACGCAGACAAGCT
>NW_012117821.1:2262864-2267292 GCF_000951035.1 Colobus angolensis palliatus | reverse complement strand
CGCTCGGCTCCAGTTTTGTCTCCATTCCCAGTGGCCGTCGGGGCCCTTCTCCCCTCCCAGGGCCGCCCTGGTGACCTGCGCGTCTTTCCGCTTCCCAGGGGTGCCCGGTACCTCCTTAGACACAGAGGGGCTGCCCAGACTGGGGGCCGAAAGTCAAGCGCCACAGGGAGGGAGGGAGGGACGGCGGCGCTGGGGCGGGTGGGGCTTGGGAGGACCCGACAGAAACCCCGTTGACTGCCTGAGCAGCACACCTCCTTCCGCACAGCGGGGGGTGGGGGGACCCAGGCCAGGACAGGACCTTTCCCCCTCTGGGCCTCAGTATCCCCACAGGCAGGGGCCGCTGGGCAGAGCACAGCCAATTCTACAAATGTTTACGGAATGAACAGATCCAGGAGCCCGCCAGAGCCCCTGCCGTGTTCAGCCCTGCAGACCTGGGGTCTGTGGGTGCCTAGAGGTCAGCAGAGGTCAGGGTCAGGGCAGCCTGGACATCAGACCCTCCCCGTGTAATGTTTCTCAGAGCTCCTTTACCCCAGCCCCGTCACTCCCAGACCCCAGGGTTGCCCAAGCCTGCATAGCTGTGGACAGTCTCCTGCTCTTTTCTCCCCAGCTTCCCTCCCCTCTTCCCCTTCTTTCCTCCCCATCCCCTTCTTCCCTCCTCTCTCCTCCCTCCCCACTCTTCCCTCCCCTCGCCTTCTCCCTCTTCCCTCCCCTCTCCTCCCTCCCCTCCCCTTTCCCGGGCCTTAGCTTTCTCTTCTGTGAGATTGAGGGGAGAGGCCGCTGTGGGACTCAGAAGAGGACACGCCTGACACACATCCCAAAACAATGAAAAGGACGTCCCTCAAAAGACAACTGTTCCCTTGGCTGGGTGCGGTGACTCACACCTGTAATCCCAGCACTTTTGGAGGCCAAGGCGGCAGGTGGATCACCCGAGGTCAGGAGTTCGAGGCTAGCCTGGCCAACGTGGTGAAACCCTGTCTCTACTAAAAATACAAAACCGGGCGTGGTGGTGTAGGCCTGTAATCCCAGCTACTTGGGAGGCTAAGGCAGGAGAATCGCTTGAATCTGGGAGGCAGAGGTTGTGGTGAGCTGAGATCGTGCCATTGCACTCCAACCTGGGCAACAAGAGCAAAACTCTATCTCAAAAAAAAAAAAAAAAAGACGACTGGTCCCAACCAGTTTTCCCCAAAAGATGGCTGGTTCTGGAGAGACTTGGGGGTCAAAAAAGGGGGAAGATCCTGATTCTGCAGCTCAGAGCAGCTTCCCTTGGCCACATTCTGGAGGGGCCTCCCCACCCTTACTTGGGGGACTGAGGCCAGTGCAAAGATCCCCATGAAAGGCCCCCCCTCCACCTTCCCTCCCCTCCACTGAGAAACAGGCATGCTCCAAGAGGGCTCCTCCCTCCAGCCCCCACTGTGCCCCAGGGAGACCCTCAGAGGAAGAGACCCTCAGGGAGGAGGCCCAGCCCTCCCATCCTGCAGGAAGGAAGGCTGAGGTGGAAGGGCCAATCCTGCCCGCTTCTACCACTGCCCCTATAGGAGCACTCACCTGGGGGTGGGGGTGGGGCGCATACGACTTCTTTCTGCCCTCTGAGGGGACTGTCACCACTGTCTTCTCTTTATGGCTTACGGTGGAGGAGGGATGGGGGGAAAGCAGGGCTCAGAAGGGTCAAGCCCCCAGCCCGGGGTCACACAGCAAGTTAGAAGAGCCAGGATTGGAGTCCAAGCTGGAGAGATTTCCATGACCATGAGCCTAGTCACCCTACCAGCCTACGCCAGCATCCCTGTCCTGGGGCTGGTGCCAGCTGCAAGCTGTGAGTGGCACACATGGTCCACCCTTCACCCCCATCATGCTCTCTGGACATCCCAACCCCTACCTCTCCCAGGGACAGGGTGTGGAGACCCCGACCTCCCCCCTCCATCAGGAATGGACAGGCTGTTCCCCCCACCTCCTCCCAGTGCTCCTGAGCATGGCCAAGATCCAGGGATAAAGACAGCCCAAATTCATACTGGGTGCCAGCCCAAGCAAGGAACTAGGGAGGACCCAGGGCCCCTCCAGGGCTGCCTCTCAACATTCACAGAATGTTCCCCACACTCAACACCCTCCCCCAACCCCTGCAGCCTCATAAAAACACAGGCCTTCCATTGACTGTAACTGACAAATTTATTGAAGTCTTGGAAAGAGCTGATCACCCGAGAATAAATAAAAGACACAGAACATTCACAGAACCAGTAGGTAGCTCCAGATTCAGGTTTGCGGGAGTGACTTTGACTTACACACAGGCCAGCCTTTGTGTCTGGGGCACGCACAGCTGCAAGTGTCTCCCAGAAACTTCTTCCCAAAGGATCTGATGGAAGAGGCAGGGCAGGCTCAGAGGAGCCCCGCCCTTCTCCAGGGGGGAGACTTCCCAGTCTGGGGCAGGCAGAGCCGGCTCCAGCAGGGAGGGCAGGCTGTTTGGCAATGGACATCTGTGGGTGCAGCCTGGACACCAAGGGCCTGGGGTGGACTGAGGAGGAGACCCTGAGGGGCTTAGAGAATTGAGCTTGGAGAGAAGGGACCCCAGGCATTTTTGCCTCCTCCACAGGGTATTCAAGAAGAATAGAAAGATCTAGAGACCTGGGGGCTGGGGAAAGCTGCTCCCGGGGAAGGCGGGGCTGGAGGTAGGGAGGCCCCCCACAGTCTGGGGAGAGGAGTGGGGAGAGGTATGTCCCCGCCCCTGCGGCCTCCTGCCTGGACAGGCAAGGCCAATCTGTGACCTAAAGAGGGAGCCTCGGGGTGATGGCTCCGAGACATACAGAGCCTGGGAAGTGAAAGCACGATTATGATGATTTCTCAGTTTTAGAGATGAAAGCGTTTTTTTAGCCCTCAGGCTATGCTGGGCTGGGCCTCAGCAAGGTGACATTTCATGTCTAGAAACAGCAGCAAGTGCTCAGTTAATTGATCAATAAAGGGGAGAAATTTGCTTACAAAAAAGGCCGGCTTGCTGGGTGGCCACCTGGTGGGCCAGCCCTGTGTCAGAGGAGGGGCCAGGTAGGTCCCTCAGACCCCAGGGAGGGAGCTGTGTGGTCAGCAGTGGGAGGCTCCGAAGGCACCAGCCCTCCCTTGACGCCCTGGCACCACTTCCTCGCAACCTCCAGCATCCCCGAGCCGCCCACCCAGGGGCAGCTCCCTCGTGTCCGGTGCTGGGTGGAGCTGGGCCTGGGTCAGAACTGAGCGTGGTCCACCTCGTCCAGCCAGGAGGCGGGGCTGGCAGGGAAGTCAGGGTAACCCCCGCTGCTCCCCGTGGATAGGTCGGAACTGGGTCCGTTCCCTGCCAGCACCCTCATGGGTGGAGGCCCGCCGGGGGCTCCCGAGGACACAAGGCCCAAGCTGGTGTCTGGGTACACCAGGCTGGAGAGGAGGGGCTGGGGGCCAGGGAGGCTCTGCGGGGCGGCGGGGGATGGGGGGACACCGTAGGGGCTGCCGGGACGCAGCTCTCGGTACTGCTCTGGGCCTGCCAGGCCTCCATGCTCCAGTGCGAAGTTGCCCAGGGCTCCCGAGGGCCGGCCCAAGGCCGGTGTGGGTTCCCCCAAGCTCCCGTAGAGGCCGTTGGCCTGGCCCATTTCCGCCAAAGAAGGCTCATCTGCAACAGAAGCAGAGGCTCAGTCAGTGTCTGCCCCCCACCTGCAGCCCCTGAGTCCCATTCTGCAAGCAGAAGCACCCCTGGGCCTAGGCAGGAGTGGCTGCCCCACGCCACATGACAGGTCAGCACACGTCCCTTCTGCTCTTGGAATGCGTGGCTGCCCCTGTCCCTCCACTGCCCTCACCCCTGAGTCAGCCCAGGTGTCTCAGGCCTGGTGGGATCAGTCAGGAACAGCCCAGCCTGGGCTCAGGCTTTCAGGACCAGCCCCACAGCAGCCTAGGGAGGGGGCACAGATACCACCACACACATTTTGCAGACAAGGAAATTTAGTTCCAGAGAGGCTGAGTGAGTAGCCCAGGTCACAAGGAGGCTCAGAAGAGAGTGTCTGGCCCACACGGAGGATGGGCGTCAACGGGTGGGGATGCAACATCGCCGGTGCTGGAGAATGAGATAAATAATCCGGGCCCCACAGAAGGGTATGGAACCTTCTCTCCCTGACCCCAGGTAGCCCCTTCGCGGCCCTCCCTAACTCCAAGCAGCTGGGACTTTGACTCAGTCTCTCCCAAAACGCGCTGCCCATTCTCCTAAAAATCACTGCAAGGGCTAGAAGCCAGAGAGACGGTCTGGACACGCCCACCACCTCACCAGAGAAAGCCCAGTAGGGGCCCAGCTTGGGGACAGATCGGGCCACAGGGATTGTGTCCCAACCAGGGGAAAAGCAGTGTTCCGGAGTGGCCAGCCAGGGCGGGGAGGGTGCTGGGGATCAGGTTCTTAAGTGAAATGTTTTTGAAAGTACAACTTAAGGAGTC
>NW_012117821.1:2259980-2262168 GCF_000951035.1 Colobus angolensis palliatus | reverse complement strand
CTCCGTGGCGCCCCGGCCTTCAGCCTTGGCCACCCTCCTCCAAGTACCCTGCTTTCCCCGCGGGCTCCCCTTTATTCTAAGGGTGTGGGTATGGCCCAGTCTTCGCGGCCAAGAATTTAGGGCAATAATTCCGACCAGGGGTGAAAAATCGCACACTTCGGACCGAACGAAGCGGTTCGGGGCGCCGGTCCGTCCCTGACTCCGCCGCTCCGGGTCTCGGCTTCCTTCTGCCCGCACCGCCCTAGCCCAGGCCCCCTTAGTGAGCGCTTGGGGTGAGCGTTTCCCTGGAAGCCCCCCTGGACCTGGCCTCAGCCCCATTTTTTCAGACCAGAAAAGGTGGGAGCGTCGTCCCCTCGGCTGACCTCGCTGCTTGGCAGTTTCGTAGTCCGCCTTACACACGAGCCGGCTGTCCTCCATGAGGTAGAACTCGTCACCCGTGGCCAGCTGCCGCTTGCACACGACGCAGGCAAAGCAGTGCAGGTGGTACACGAAGTCCTGGGCGCGGCGCACCACCTGCGTGGGCGGGATGCCCAGCTGGCACGCGGCGCACTTGGTCCCGAAGCGCCTGCGGGACGCATAGGGCCCGGCTCAGCGCGGCAGGGCGAGGCTCATTTCGCCCCGAGCGGGTCAGAGAGCAGGAAGCGGGTGCTTGGGGAGGCGGCCCGGGAGGAAGGCTCTGTCTGGCCCTGCAGGTTGGTGGCCAGCCTGGCCTCCGGGGCAGAACTGCCCACTCCCACTGAGAAGGGAACCTCAACCTCAGTAAGACCTCAGGGATCCCAGCCGCCACTGCCTGCAGGACCCATGCTGGATCTGGGAAGGTGAATCCGGAGGGAGAGGACCCATCTGGGGCCGGTCCATCACACCCCACAGCTGGAGCCTTGAAGGCCACTGGGCCGGAGCCCGTGGGTCCCGAGCTTAGGGATAAAAACACCACCAATTTCAGAGGGACTAAGTCTGATAGAATTCTACAAACTTCGGCGTATCTTCTCTAATGACTGCTTCTGTGATTTAGGAAATAAATTTTTTTTTCCAAATAATACTTGCTGATGTCCCAGCCAGGCCCAGCCACCCAGGGAGCACCCGTGGAGAGGACCCATCCTTAGTTTGGCCAGGGTGCAGGGTGCCCTGCCTGGGTGACAGGAGGGGGCCGGGATTGTGAGAGACGCGGGCTTTGAGGGCCTGGCCTCGGTGATTGTGAGGAGAGGAGTCCCTGGGGCAGGCGTGCCCTCTGCTCCTACACCAAGGCCCTGGGGTGACGGGATTCCAGGCCGCCTTTCCCTGGGGCGGGCGTGCCCTCCGCTCCCACAGTGAGGCGAGGTTTCGGGACTCACTTGAAAAAGTCATCCTTGCAGTAAACACTCTCCCCTCGGCTGAAGCAGCGCTCCGCCAGTGGCGTGTGGCAGTCGCTGCATTTGAGGCACTTGCTGTGCCAGTGGCGGTCCAGAGCCTTGAGGATGAATCGGTCCAGGATGTGCTGGTCACAGCCGGCGCACAGCGGAATCTCTGTGGGCACGAGGAAGCTCTGGGTCACCTCCTAGACCAGGAGGCAGTGAGGCCACCTTCCCACCCCCAACTCGAGTCAGCCTCCCCTCCAGCCCGCAGGACTCAGGGCTGCTGAGGGGCTCTGCTTTCCCTGCAGGCCCTCTTCCCCAGCCAGCTTAAGTGGCCCCACAAGTTCCGGGAGTGCATAGGCATCTCATCCTACGGCAGGAACTAAGGGGAAACTGGCATCGGTCTAAAAATGTGTGTGTGAGAGCAGGAAAGCGGCCCAAGCCATTTCACGAAGCTGAATACTCAATTACAAAATGTTGCCAGTGCCAAGAAGGGTGCATGTGGAGCTCAAATGAAAACCCCACCCCAGGTCTGCTGTCTGAAGCAAGGCAGGAAACATAGGGAAACGGGTCTTCACCATCACCCGCAGCTGGGGCACCCCACTGGGGTCTGCTTCATATTAAGCGTCATGACCACTCTTTCTAGGGACTCCTTGAAAATGTAGCTGCCGCGCCTGGTGGCCCTGTCTGCAGGCCTCTGGGGTAAGTATCAATGCCTTTCTCATCACTGGGCGGCCGCAGAAGTACTTATGAGTGGACTGGATAAGCTGATCCACTGCCTTTGTGTCAGGCATGGGTGCCCCCAGCACCATCAGTTACTCAAACGTCTGGCTTCCCGCTGCTTCTGCCCACCACAC
>NW_012117821.1:2255384-2255770 GCF_000951035.1 Colobus angolensis palliatus | reverse complement strand
CCTCCTTCCCCATCCTGCGGCTCCAGCTGGCCCGGGAGTCGAAGAGAACTGCCCAGGTTCTCTAAGAACCAAAGTGCTGGAAGATAGAGTATTTCTAGCAGGAAATTGGGGGCCTCGGAGAAGCGAGGCTTTTTCCTACAGACGGGCCCTGACCGGGGATAAACCGATCAGGTGTCTGTGGGCGCAGAGGCTGAAACCTGACTTGGGGGAGACCAACGGTCGGAGCTCAGCTCGACCTTGGCCCTGCATCTGACTCTGTTCCGCTGGAACGTGGAAACAGTCCGGGTGGGGCAGCCCTCTCGGGGACCCTCGGGTCCCGTGGTCACTGCCCTGCCACTGCTCCCTGAGCCTCGTCAAGCCCAGGGGGCCGGCTCAGGGCTGCAGAG
>NW_012117821.1:2253447-2254897 GCF_000951035.1 Colobus angolensis palliatus | reverse complement strand
CCCGCGTGCCCGGCTCGAGGGCAGGCACCGGTAGGGGAGGGCTCAGGCTCAGGTCAGAGCTGCCCGCCAGCGTTCGTCCCGGCCCCGCAGCTTCCTGCGCCGGAGCGGGCCGAGGGCAGAGGCCTGGGCTTGGAGTACACGCCAGGAGGGCTAAGGTTCCCGGGAGAGGGGTCGAGAAGGCAGCCGGGTCCTCCCGCCGCTGAGGTTTGGCCTCGGGAGCCGCAGATGGTCGGCAGGAGCTCAACCCGAAACGCAGAAGGGGTGAGTGTGGCGCCGAAGGCTGCGTACGGGAACCACAAGGTGCCGGACGACCCCAGATGCTAACGGGCTTCTGGGCTCCACCCCTGGAACTGCGGCCCCGGACTGGTCTCAGGGAGGAAGGGCAATCCTTGAGTGAGAACAGGCTGTGTCCTGGACACGCAGCCAAGACCTCGGGCGGTGGGGGGCTGAGCTGGGGAAGCCCCAGGTCACACCCTCCATTTCCAGCCCCCAGCCTCTGGCTCCATGGGAACAGGGTCCCTTACCTGGTATTCCAGCCCCTTGCCCCAGTCCACACAGGTGAGCTCTCCAGAACCCATGCTGTCCTTGCAGGCAGAGGGATGCACCCACCACTGCCCAGAGGGCCCTGGGCCAGCACCAGCCCTGGGCAGCCACCCGGGGAAGAGCACAGCAGTGGGCGGCCCTTGGCAGCACAGGACATGGCGAAGGCAGGGGGCCCTGGCAGCGCACAGAAACACCCAGGAAGGGTTGGGGGACCAGGGGCTGATGCCATCCTCCAGGTCCCTCTCCCTGTGGGTTTCACAGTAATACTCTGTCCACTCTGTCCATGGCTTCTGGACTGTGAGCTTTAAGGGCCCAGGCTCACAAGGATGGGCAAAAGAAACCACAGTCCCTCCTTCCCAGCTCCCAGCAGGTCCAATGTGTCCGTTTTGAGCAGTGGCCTATGCAGCCCTCTTTCTGCCCCTTCCCTTTGCACGGCACTTGTTACCCGAAAAGGGCCAGGGCAAGGACATGCGGGCGCAAAGCTGAGTGTGTGCGGGCTGTGCTGGGTGCAGGTGGCTGAGTGTCAGCTGCTGCCGAAGGGAGCAGGGGCCGTGTGTGGCTGGACGAGGGAAGGGGCGGCGGCAGGTCAAGGAGGCAGCCCACTCTGCTGGCATCTGGCCAGCCCTCCAACAATGCCTCCATTATTTCCCAGCGTCCGTGGTGATGGAATGGCCCTTGGAGAGGGTGGTTCAGGCGGGAGACCCAGCCTTGGGTCCCCTGCTGTGGGGTCCAGAGGCCTGGGCAGGGCTGTTTGCAAGAGCTGAGGGGCACTGGTCACCGGGAGAACTTGGCACCCCTTTCTCAGCCCCATCGCCCCCCAGATGTGCCTGCGATGCCCCTTTTTCTCTGGGGGCCTCCACTCCAACCGCTGTCCCTCACTCTTTCAGGCCAGCGTCAGGCCCTCCCC
>NW_012117821.1:2249861-2252632 GCF_000951035.1 Colobus angolensis palliatus | reverse complement strand
CTCTGGAAGGCAGTGCGCAGGCCGTGCCCCAGGGCAGCCCCTTGTCTGATCACCTCCAGCCCAGGGCTCACTGGGGCACTCTCCTGCAGGTGTTTTGCTGGTCGAGTAACTTTTCACTCTTAACCTCCTTGAACTCAACCTCCAACTTCTGGGAGGAGCTCAGCCCGCAACCCTCAGGCTGCCAGGAAGAGGGGCACCTGCAGCAGCCCCCCCTAACAAAAGCACTGCTCACGACTGACGACCTTGGGCAAAGGCAGGGCCTGAAGGAATTGCCCAGCACACACCCAGGCTGGCGTCTGCTTCGTGCCTGCCGAGGGACTGAGTTCCTGCCAGCCTCTGCACAGCCTGGCCAGGGAAGTACCAATAGGACTCCTCCAAAGCCACAGACCAGACTGTTGGAGACCACTGCCCCGCCCCCACCGGCACAACAGAAGTGGTGGTGGGGCAGAAGAAAACAAGGGGTCAAGGGCACCCCACAGAGCACCACAAACTCAGCCTTAGCGGGACACTCAAACCCAGGAAGCAGAGGGCTGGCCGCTGACACAGGCTAGGTTCCTCTGAGGCGCCCTCAGGCTGGGCTGCCGCACATGCACTTTGAAGTGTGTCGTTTACATGCATCCAGCTGCCCTTTAATCTGTGTAAAATCAAGGGTCTTGTCCTGTGACAGTCTCCCCCAGATCAGCTCCAGGGAGATGATCCATCACTGATTTCCATCTATCACTTTCCATCTGACCCTTGGGCTGTCTCCTTCGACAGAAGAAATTGTAGGATTTCAGATGTCCAGTCCGTGAACAGAAAGAGGGTCCGTTCCGCCCCCACCGCCTCTACCACAACTCCCATTGGTAGAGCTGGTTCACATTTCAAAAGAATCACCATTTTTTCAAATCTTAGATTTCTTTATTAAAATGTGACATCATAGTTTACTTAAATACAAAATGTTCGCTTTCCTTGCGGGTAAGAAATTTCAGTGACATTTCCATGTCGATTTGCTTCTTTTTAATAAAAATCCTTCCATTGAAAATAAATAAGCATTTAAATTACTGAACTATTATATTCATTAGTCTCAATACCTCTTAAAATACTTAAAACTTTAGAAAATAGACTCTAAACGTTGCCTAAAGGCGGCATCCAGCTCTGAACAGGCCACACGAGGTGTTTGGGCACGGCATTACAACCCGAGACCACCTCCACCATGGCCCAGCCCCACCACTGACGCTCTGCTGAAAATCCTGCCCCTCAGCAGGACGCAAGCTTGTCCCCCAAATAGTGGTGACCTCGAACTGCAATATTATGATGAAACCTGCAGCCAACACTGCCCTCCACAAGGGTTTCTGGAAAGGCTGAAGCTGGAGACGAGACGGTAAACCGCAACACCATCCCAGGTCACCCCAGGTCATCCCAGGCCACCCCAGCTGAATATATTCAACACTAGCCAAGAGGCAAAAGTTTAGTTTAAAGGGTTCAAAGGCAAATACACTGAAACCCATGTGTAAACCTGCCTGGTTTTCAGACTGAAAGAGAAACACTCTGGTTTCTTCAATAACCCAGGCCTGCACTGGATGAAGCAATGAAGGCAAAGTCATGGCTGCTAAAGCACAGAGGGATTAAAAAGTGTGAAACCACAAGCAACTCTCGAGTGAGAGACGTGAAGCAGGAGGCCGAGGCACCAGACACCTCTCTCACCACACACCCCTCCGACCAGACACCTCTGCCACCAGCTGCAGGGCCCTGCGCAGCGTTCTCAGCCCAGCCATTCTGTGACAGTTGTTTAAGGAATCAGCTGTTGACTTTTTTTCTTAAGCGGCAACAGTCACATCAATATTACAGGGGTCTTATGAATACATCCATGTGATCAACTCGTTAGTAAACACAGGAGTACACAACATAAAGTAGGCAAAGCGGAAAAAATACTTACAACTGTCAAAGTCTCTCTCTCTCTCTCACACACACACACACACGGGCACACAAATACATCTGAGTCTATTTTAGCCAAATCAAATTTTGCCTGTGAGACACACCAACAGCCACAAAGAATCTCAATATAAATGTTCCCAGAAATAGTGTATTTGTTTAAATCTTCAGAGGCAATTGACCACTAAATGTTTTGGGTTTAAAAACAATGTTTAAAATTATGAAATGGTAAAAGAAATCATGACCAAAGCTTGGGAGATCAGGGCCTGTGTGGAGACCCTTCCCAAAACGGCTTCAGGCAAAGAAGCCTGGTGGTGCAGGCCCCTGCCACCTCCACCCTCCACGGGCCCAGAGTGAGATGTTTGAGTGTGTGGCAGGCGCCTCTGGTGCTGGGTGACGAGCAGACAACACAGGGGGCTTTAGAAGTCTCCCTGGGGCCTATGCTCCCAAGGGCAGACCACTGTCCTCCCCATCCCCCAACAGAGGGGCCTCTGCTCTGAGCACTGCCCACTGATCCCAGAGCTGCCCTCCAGGGACCAGCGGTCAAATGGCCCCCATTTACCTGTCTCTCTCTTGTCACCAGATAGACAAAGGTGCGGCCTCTGAGGGTTAAATGAGCCGCCATCCTTCCAACCCCCAAGTCCACTGCCCGAGGCCTCTGGGGGTTATTTTCTGAAATGCAGCACAGCCACGGAATTCCGTGGCTCCTCCCCCGTTGAATTCCCCACATCTGGCATGAAACACCGAGAGCCCTCCGGAGCCTGCCCTAGGGAAGCAGCCACAAGCACAGGATAGTCCCTGGAGCTCTGCCCTGTCCCCGCCTGACTAAAGGAAAACACTTGGCAGCCTGGGCAGGGGGC
>NW_012117821.1:2236212-2249766 GCF_000951035.1 Colobus angolensis palliatus | reverse complement strand
GGGAGCCGTGGGGGGTACGGGCGAGGTTCGTCTCCAAATACAAAAAGAAGGCCTTGCAGGATGAGGCAGAGTCGAGGAAACGAGATGAAAGTGTGTGGGGAACACTATTTGGCCTGGACTCCCCACCATCTTTTTTAGATCTAAAAGAGTAAAAATACCGAAGTCTTTTTGCTGTAGGACCTGCAAAAGGAGCATGAACAGACTTGAGAATTCCAGGAATGCAAACATCCCCACAAAATGACCCCGTGTTCTTCCCTTGTTAGAAGAGCGTTTGTAAAACCAGGACTTGGAAGCCAAAAGGTGCCATCCGACATGAAAGCAGGCCCACATGTTTATAAAATCCCTGATCATAATTGTTAAAGCTGCAGGTGGCACAGGGCAGGGCTGCCTCCGAGGGAGCTTCCGCCATGGCTGGCAGCGCCCGGGCACTCACACGGCCGGGTGGTGGTGCTTGACCTTCCACCGCCTGGACCTCACCCGGAAGAAGAAGTACATCACCATGAGGAACAGCGACGAGGCCACGTACAGCACGACACAGAGACTCATGTCCAGGCTGGAGAAGTCAACCCCGAGGAAGGGTGCAGCGCCCCCCACCTCCTTGTGGGCCCCGGGCCCATCCAGATTCTGGAGCTTCACGTCCAAGCTGTGGTGCAAGCTGTCTGGAAGGGCAGGCCTGGGGCCCAGGGCACTGGGTGGACGGACGCTCTGGGCGTCTCGGTCTCCATGGGGCATCTCTGGGGGGGTGAGTCTTTTCTCCTCTTCCTCACCCCTGGCCAGGGTTCCTCCTTCACCGGAATCCGCCTGGTCTGCAGAATACGTGTCTAAGAGGTTGTCGCGGTTGTAGTGCTGCTTCAGGAATGTGAGCACGTGGCCTTCATCCCAGCTGGCCAGGCCCTTAATTTCCTCATGGCAGGCTGGGCAGAGGTCCGGAGTGGGCCACTGAAGCTTTGGAAACCTGGGATCCTCACTCAGATGGCCTAGGAAGGAAAGGAAGCAGGAGAGCCCGAGGTAAGGGGGCTTTGTGGAGCCACGTGCAGCGTGAGGCAACCGGACTCCCACTCCCACCCACCACGGGCCTCCGCTGCCCCGGCCCAGGGTCCTGCCAGGCCTCCCTCCCTGCCCTTCCCATCACCCTTCCCTTGCAGTGCAGCCCAGGTAACATCCTGCTTCTGCAGGCCCCTGCGCACGTGTTCCCCTCTGCCGGTTCCCATGCCTGCAAGTAAGGGGACGCTACACGCTCAGCCTCCGCCACTTCCCGGACCGCACCTGTCCCAAACCACCCAGCACTCTGCTTCCAAAACGGAGCATGCAGCTCTCACCTCGAGGCCTTTGTCCACACAGTGCTGCCTGTGTGCCCCTCCCCTCACTGCTGCCCCTCTGCCCTTTCCTGAGGGTGCATCTGAGGACCACTACCCACAGTGCCTCGACCACCTGGGCTCTATGGACAGTGGGCCTCAGGTGCACCTTCGGGAAAGGGCAGAGGGGCAGCAATGAATTTCCACTGCACTTCAGATACAGTGGCCCTTTCCAGACTACAAATCCCTTCAAGATCTCCAAAACTCGTTTCCAAAGTGACACCTGCTCACTCCCGGGCCCAACAGGCATCCGTCATGCAGAAGCCGTGGCAGACGGCGCCTCCCAACTGTCGGAGCCCCTGCGAGCTGACTTGCTGACGCCCGGCCACCCTCAGAGAGCTTCCAGAAGTGAATGTAAACGCAACCACATTTGTCTGGGGGAATTCACACGTGCCTGAAATCAAGAGATGCCCTACTCGGGCCAGTCACTGACTGCCTATCCTGCTAACCGGTGCCAGGTGTTGGACACGAAGCCAGAGGGGACAAGCACAGACCAGCGGCGCTTGGTCAGAAGCTGCCAGAGCCTCAAAGCATTGTCAAGTAAGGCGCAAGTCCTGGGCAGAAGACCCTGGGCAGATCTCCGAGGGGCCTCCCGGGAGCTTGGGTCTCGAAGCACAGGCTGGAGGTGGGACTGGGTGGGGTGGGAATCTCGGGAAGGACAGTCACACTGGGCTGTAAGGCCCCTTTCTGCTGCAGCCTCATGACTAGAGTGGTGGGGGCACATGCAGGCTGGGGCCACAGGTAACAGCAGGGGCTCCAGGTCCAGGCAGGCCTGGTGAGGGTCCTGGTCCTACTGCCTCAGTGCCGATGGCTCGGGGAAAGCACACGGAGCTCTGTGGGCGGCGGCGATGCAGAGGCTGCCAGAGTGGAGAGGCGGAGGAGCTGCGCTGATCGAGGGAACAAATCCCACAGACACGCGGTGCCTTCGCCACATGACCCCGGCCCCGGCAGTCAGGCTCAGGCCAAAGAAAAACCAATTTCTTTAGTGCTTCAGCTGTAATATGTTTTTCTAATACAGTGGATTAAATAAAAACCAATAGTTTAGTGGCATTTTCTATTCATCTCTATTAAGATTTATTTCTCAGTGGAATTATTTTTAAGCCTAATTTTAATCTGCCACTGATTTAGGAACAGTTTGAAGTACTTGACTCTGAGAAAATACATGTGCTCTATTTAATTATTTTTTTTTTTAACAAAACCACTTTGAGAGGTTTGGTTTACGTTTGGACAACAAATTCTCATACTACTAAAATTCCTCATCAAAAATTAATCACGTTCCAAGCTTTCCAGAGTCAAAAACATCCTCAGAGTCTAACGGGCACCAGTGGGCACTGACGGGGGCAGAAAGAGCCACACCCATTTCCACGAGGGTCCAAGAGCCCCCCGAGTGAGAGAACCAGCTAGAAAGCCAGGGACAGAAGCAGCCTGGGAAAGGCTGCGGCTCTGGCAGCTCCCAGCCACCCAAGTCCTGATCCCATCAGCACAGTGGGTGGCACGAGGCCGCAAAGCTCAGGGACAAGCCCCACCGCAGCCGTGCCATCCGTGCTGTCCCAGGACCAGGGCCTCCCTCCGCCCGTGCTGAGCCCCCTACGCCCAGGGGCTTCTCACCTGCCAGGCGGCCGTTCACCACATTATGCTTCTTCCAAAGCCAGAGGATGGCTTGGTCTGGGGTTTTCACCGAGTCCATGGATTCTTTAGCCATTTCCTCAAAGTGCTCACCGCATTCCTTACACCCAAAGAAGGTGTGAATGTACCTCCTCATCGTCTGCAGTACAGCCTGGGGGTCGTCTTCAAAGCCTGCAGGGGAAGAAACATGGCTGACAATGGCAGGTGCTGACAATGGCAGGTGCGTGGGGATCCCCTGACCCCACGCCTGTCCAGAGAGCCTTGGGGGAAACTGCTCCTGACGTGTCGGGAAGCCACCTCATGTCTCCCCGGGCCTCAGGCTGTGGGCACAGACCAGGACTCAGCACCTGCCAAGATGTCCAACATGCCCATGGGTGCCGCAGTGTCTGGAGACACGACGACCATGGACAGCCCAGAGGGTGGACGTGCCAGGATGAGCCACAGACTCGGGCGCCAGGGCCCCAAGGAGCCTTTCCAGGAGCACCTCGCACCTCCCACCAGGCTTCCGGCCGTCTGTGCCAGAACGCCCGCAGTGCCAAGCCATGGTTCTTCCCCGGGATTTGCCAGCTGGGTGCAGTCTCTCTTGCCCTACAAGTAACTCCCAGAGGCTGGTGCCAAGGCAATGACGCTGCTCATTCTAAATCTGCGGCTGTCGTGTTTGAAAGCCCTGCAGGACACCAGCCCAAGTGGGGACACGGCCTTAGGAAGTGACTCTAGGCTGCTGCCAGCCACGGGCGTGAGGATGTGGAGCGGGTGGGCAGGCACAGGGACGGGTGTACCCACAAGCCAGAGTCTGTGCCACCAAACGTAAAAACAGCCGTGGACAGGCCGGGGTGCCTGCGCAGATGCTGTGAATGAACGCGCGTCTCAGGAAAGCAAAGCCCTGCCCGCAGGCGGCAGGAAGTGGCCAGCACTGCACCCAAGGGGAACCCCTAAGAAAACCAAGGGGGCAGCACGGGGCAGGGCTCGGCAGTCCCCGCTCAGACGACCGACACGGGAGCTTGAACGCACAGACAGGAGACCCATGAGATTAAAACAGATTACATGTCAGCATTAAAGAAAGACACGCTTTCGCGAATGAATCCGTCTTCATCGACAGCAGGCCCTGGGGGAGCTTCCTGCACACGCAAAGGCCTGACGCTTGTTGTGGCTCCCTGCAAAGCACAGCTGCGTGCAGGCCCCGATCTCAGCGTCCTGGTCCATCCTTAATCCCGACACTTCTAGTTTATTTCACCCAGAGAAGGTGAGAGTAGAGCAGACCACCTCCTCCTCGGCCGTGAGTGCGTCCACAGGCAGCTGGGCGGTGTCTCAGGCCGGCCCTGTGACCTGGCCCGTCTGCCCTGCTCTCCTGCCGGGAGGGCTCCACGGACATCTGCCTTGCATCTCCACGTAATCCCCCTCCCTCTTCCCCACATCACCGCAAGCATGGGGCCACCCTAATCTTTAAAGTGGACAAGAACCATAAACCTCTACCTGTGGGGGGATTAGAGGCCTTCGCAGGCATTTTACTAGATGGGGCTTAAACATACAGTAAAGAGAAGAAAAACCTTCCAAGACTTAATCCTGTGGTCGCCACTGACCCAATTCTCTTGGCAGGAGGCTACTCCTGGAGGCTGCTTCCAATATGCTGATGGGAGGAAGGAGCGCTGAGGGTCTTGTCAGCAGTATGCTTTGCCATCACACTGCTCTTACAATTCCACTACACTAGGCCCGGTGCTAGCATAGTTTACAATCAAATACCCTGGTCATTCCACTTCTTCCCTCAGCCAACACTGTACCCACACTGCCTTCAAGGAGCCGTTCCTCATGCCCACGTGCCCGCGTGATGAGAGCAGACGGAAAGGGGGACGGCGTGTCGGCTCAGGCCTGCGTGTGCCCGTGTGATCAGGGCAGATGGAAAGGGGGATGGCATGTCAGCTCATCTCCTCACCAGAACTTCCCATGTGTAAACGTGAGGTTTCCTAACTCAGCCTCGTGTTTCAGAAACAGTTATTTTATTTAATTTTTTTTTGAGACAGTCTTGCTTTTGCCCAGGCTGGAGTGCAGTGGCATGATCTCGATCTCGGCTCACTGCAACCTCCAGTGCTGGGATTACAGGTGTGAACCTTGTACATGGCCCAGAATCAGGTTTACATGGTCTGGCTGGGCGTTAGATCAGGCAGTGTGGATGCTCTGATTTCCATTTCTGTTTGGACAGCTCCCAACGTTTCTCCCCAAAACATACTACTCATTTTTTCTGTATCATTATGAAAAGGATTTGAGGTTAAAACCCACCCTCTCCCCCAACCAGACCCTCGAGAAGCAGTAATCCAATGTCACCTTGAGGAGGGCCAAAACAGTAGATTTTCAGATGGCCACTATAGTGCCCCCATCCCAGGACACTCTCTCGCAATGTGACTTTGCTGCTTCTCCCATTAACAGGTGGAATCTATTTATCCCACTATGAATTTAGGCTGGATCAACAGGATATGGCAGAAGTGATACTATGTGACTCCACACTGAGGCCTCTCAGGGGGTCCTGCCTGAACCTGGTGCTACTTGGGGGGGAAACCACATTCAGGAGTACGAGGCATTCCAAGGTCCCCTGGACTGACCAGCTGCCACCAGATGAAGGCAGACACGCAGGTGAGCCCAAGCAGCAACTCACAGAAGAACCGCCTGGCCGAGCCCAGTCTAAATTGCTGACCCACAGCATGATAAGCACACACAGTGGTGGCTGCTTTAAGCCCCAGCATTTTAGGTTAGTTTGTTATGTGGTAAAAAAATAACTGTAAAAGAATTTGAGAATTTTACTGGAAAGAGTATTGAACTGTGTGAGTCAAGACTCCCCTTTGGCTTTAAAATAAACATTAATGAACCTGAATCACTGCTTCAACTGAGAGGCACACACACATCAAAATTCAGAGGGAATAAAAAATCCAATACACACTTTAGTGTTCTGTAAAGGACAGAAAATTTCATTTTACCTATTTCCCAGTAATTGAAAATTATTAAATCCAACTTCAAAGTTTTATAGGTTTTAACCCCTTGCAGTGGGCAGCCTCCGTGACGGTCCCCAGAGATCACGCCACCTATACTCACCCCTCCTGTAACGTCCACCCCTTGCGAGTGGCCTGGGCCTGGTGACTGACTAATGAGCAGCATCTGACAGAGGTGACGGAGTGTCATCCTTGGATGGGTGCCCTCTCACTGACTCACTGATGAGGCTTGCTGCTATGATGTGAGCTGCCCCACGGAGAGGCCCTAGGTGTGGTCTGCAGTCAACAGCCAGCATGGAGCTCAGGGCCTTAGGCAAGCCACGTGCAAGGAGGTGTGCCCTGCTCTCTGCCCCGTGAGGGTGCTGGGAATCCACTCTCCCTAGGTGGGTCTCGGGCGACCCCCCAGACCCCGCTGACACTCCGACTGCAGCCTGACCAATCCTGAAGAAGAGGACCCAGACGAGGCCATGCCCGACCCTCAGAAACGGTGAGCTCATCACCATGGGAAGCTCTGGCTGCTAAATTTCGGGGTGATTTGTTATGTAACAGCTGATAATGAAAACACCTCTCCAAATAGATTTCACTTATTCTGTCTTTTTAAAGCAAAAAACAGGGAGTTTACACTGCAGGAAAATTCCCAGCCAGCATTCCCTTTCTTCTCCATGGTTTATTTCCTGCAGGTTAGCCACGCACATCCTTGTGAGTTCTTTTTTTTTTTTTTGAGGCGGAGTCTCGCTCTGTCGCCCGGACTGGAGTGCAGTGGCCAGATCTCAGCTCACTGCAAGCTCCGCCTCCTGGGTTTACGCCATTCTCCTGCCTCAGCCTCCCGAGTAGCTGAGACTACAGGCGCCCGCCACCTCGCCCGGCTAGTTTTTGTATTTTTAGTAGAGACGGGGTTTCACCGTGTTAGCCAGGATGGTCTCGATCTCCTGACCTCGTGATCCGCCCATCTTGGCCTCCCAAAGTGCTGGGATTACAGGCTTGAGCCACCGCGCCCGGCCCCTTGTGAGTTCTGACAAGGGGAACTCGTGCCCCCGCAGCCACAGCCCTGGGTAAGCTGCCTGTGGGCGGAGTCTGAAGTGCGGTTCCCCTGCCTTGGTGCCCTGGAGACACGCTGCCTCACATACAGCAGTACGCACCTTCGCACACACCGGCTGAGTTAACGTGTTAGGCAGTCCATCGGTCCCTCCGGCCTGTACAGGGACAGCTTACCTGTGCCAACCAGGGCGTCTGGGTGGGTTGAGGCTTCAACAGTCAAAGTGTGGAACAGTTTCCAGAGAGAACACGGGTAACCCCTCAACTCAGCTCGGCTTCCTTGACATCCAACCCACTTTATGTGATTAGTAAGGAATATTCCAGAAATCTGGGGAAAAAAAAAACCCAAAGAATAAAAGATAATTGTTGAAATTAAAAACAGTCGACAGATACCTTCTTGACTGGTGGGGTGGTTAATGGGGGTGTGGTTCACTGAAGCTGTATCAACTGTACACACAAGATCTGTGCCTCCTACCGTACATAAATTCAAATTCAATAAAATAAATGAGGAAATGGTCTCCTTTACTAAAGGAGCTCTCAAGCCACTCTGAAGAGAAGGGAGAGTTCTTCTGTACACTGATAAACCAGTAATGTTAAGCATTAAAAAGTATTCACCTTTTCTTTTAAATTAGAATTAGTTGTAAGGACAGTATTAAGAGAAAAGGCAACTAACAACATAAAAAAGCTCAACCATCAAATAATTCTCAGCCAGAAGAAACAAGGTGTATTCACTTTGGAGAAGCAATGGGGTGGCCGTCGGAGCGGGCGACTGCTGGCCTGGGAGGGCTGTGAGCCCTGGGCAGATTCCGTTCGGTTTGGTTTTCTGTCTCATCAACCTTTCCCTCCCTAAGGACTCCTGAGCCCAGGACGCGCGCTCGAGGGAGATGTCATACGTCACAGGCACGTGAGAGGGTGCACCCACGACCCCGAGCTCAGAGTGGAGCCAAGGTGGAAGACAGACTCAGGCAAGAAGCCCAGCACTGTCTGCTTCTCAGCTGCAGCCAGCGAATGACAAAGCTGGCAAAGTCACAGCACGGTAAGTGCACCTTACAGGATTCCCAAAAGACCTACTGTGTGCCACTGACCACGCTGGCCACGGGGGCGTCGGACAAGCACACGGTGGGTTTACTGCCCGCGACTAAATGCTCTGGGGGCCACAGAGAAGCTGCTGATCTGGACTAAGGAGGGAACAGCAAGAGGGAGTGCCAGGACCTATCGGGGTGCTGGTCCCCTGAGTGAAGACTGGCACCTTCTGGCACTTGCTGGGGAAAGCTCTGGCAGGACTGCCCACACTTACTGAATACATCATTTTTCGTTAGATTGGCTTACTACAAACTTAAAAAGCCCAAGTACTACACTGCTTGAGAAAACCCCATTTTGTCCAAAGGACAGGTGGTCACAGTGCACTTTTGGTGAGCCGTCCTCAAACTGAAGCCCCAGCATGACGCTGCCAAGGCAGACACGAGGCCGTAGCCATGACGCTGTCATGGAGACAGTAAGTCGCCGCTCCCCTTCCTCACAGTGGAGCCTGGGCCCTGAGCAGGGAGACGCACCAGCTAAGGGCGAGGGAAGGAGGGCGCAGCATGGCTGGCAAGGGTTCTGGGGCTCACCCGCATCTTGTTGTTGACCAGGTCGAGCACGGCGTTGTAGGGGATCCTGTCCAGCGGAAGGCTGGCCAGCCACTCCTGCAGCGTCTCCAACAGCTTCCTGACTGGCGGTCGTCCAGGGAACAGCTGCACGAGGAAGGAGCCACTGGAGAGCTAGAGACCCAACCCAGGCCCGCCCCCACCGCCGGGCGCAGCACCTCTGAGGACGAGTAACTCCATCTGCGGAGGGGCTGAACCTAGGACGGGGCCTCTCAGAACTCGCGTTTCTCTGATGGGAGGCAGGAAACCTGAGGGGCTGTGGGGCAGGCGTCCAGCCAGCGCCTCTCCCCAGGACAGCCTGCGCCCATGGCCGTGCCTTTCTCCAGCCCATGCCTGCAGCTCACCCACCTGTGCCCACGGCCTCACTCCCTCCAGATGACAGGCAAGGTCACGGTGTGTGACTCATCATGGAACTGGCAGGGGCTTGCTGATTTATTCTGCCTTCCTCACGAGGAGCTGTGCTGACCCCACCTGCCTGCCCGCTGGGCTTCCCCTCCGTCATCGCCAACTGTATGAAGGGCGTGCAGCAGTGCACAGGTGCCGGCAGCCGGGGCTAACTGCCTGTGGCCTCGTGTGGGCCGTGAGGCTGGCTGACATCAACACAGCTTAGGGAGGCATCTGGCTGAGAAGATCCCAGGGCTCTGTCTTTTTAGGAGGAACTCTGATCAGCTGCTGCACCACAAACCGTGCAAAACGCAGGCTGCCGAAAGAGCTCCGAAAACCCGAGTTGAAATCTCACGAGTGGCAATGCCAGACCAGAAACGCTGGCCACCGAAAGAGCTCCTCCAACCCGAGCTGAAGCTCATGGTGGCGATGCCAGACCAGAAACGCCGGCATCTTTAGCTCAGTCCAATATATTACTCTCCCACGTAGGTGAAAAAGTACGATTAATTTACCAGTATCAAATTTATTTTGGACATCCAACTAAACTTCAGAAAAATATTAAGAATAACTTACGGCCGGGTGCAGTGGCTCAGCCTGTAATCTCAGCACTTTGGGAGGCTGAGATGGGCGGATCACGAGGTCAGGAGATCGAGACCATCCTGGCTAAAATGGTGAAACCCCGTCTCTACTAAAAATACAAAAAAATTAGCTGGGCGTGGTGGCGGGCGCCTGTAGTCCCAGCTACTTGGGAGGCTGAGGCAGGAGAACGGCGTGAACCCGAGAGGTGGAGCTTGCAGTGAGCCGAGATCGCGCCGCCGCACTCTAGCCTGGGCGACTGAGCAAGACTCTGTCTCAAAAAAAAAAAAAGAAAAAAAAAAAAAGAATAACTTATTTATACCCTGGCCTAAGGAGTTACCTAGAGCACAAGTGTAAAAGCTCCAGGCCTAACTAGACTAAGGGGGAAGACAGAGAAGCAGGGAGAGGACAGCAGGTCTGCCTCGCGACAGCTGTGCAACTCCAGCGAATTAGCTGGCCGGCAGCCATCACCACTAAGAGCCACACTGTCCTCCGCTAATATGATGGACAGATTAGCAGGACACTTTCTTAAAGGAAATGAGGCCAGCTAGAGATTTCTGAACTCTGGATGGCACCGTGGGGTAAAAACCTGCCGAGGCGGGGTTCGTGCATCCATCTGAGGTGCCTCTGTCCCTTCAAGGTTTCCTGTACTTTTCACAAATCACATTGTAAGTAAACTCTATCCAAAGTGCTGACTATAAATTATTCTATCACTAGCATCTTATTTTTCGCAAGAGAAATAGTTTAAGCCTAAGCCTCCTGGTCATTTAGACAGTAAGAAGTAACTGAGCTCACGGAGTTACACCTGGCCACCTCCTTGGCTGGTCCTCTTCAGCCTGACCCTGGGCACAGCCAGGCCTGAGCTCTGTTGGGCTGCATCTCTGCCCGCTCCTGGCAACCCCCTCAGTGGTTTCAGACACCACATCTGTGCTTGTGATGGTGCTGAGTGTGAAACCCCCAGGACCCCTCCCTGAACCTGGCTGGCAGAGCAGGTGCACACCCCACCTAGATCTGCACGGCCCCTGCCTTTCCCTCTCCCCTCGAGCCCCTGTGCGCCACTCCCCTGAGAGCCAGCTGAGGTGCGTGCCTCCGTTCCCTCCTCTGTCACCTCTCCAGGAAGCCAGAGCTGGGCTTTTCCAACAGGTGCTTGGCTCATGGCCCCGCCCCTCTCCACATCCACCGCCCCAGCCCCAGTGCTGGGAACAGCATGGGACGCAGGAGGCACTCGGGAAACGGGTGGAATGAGTTGGGGCGCAGGCCTGAGCGGACAAAGCAAGGTGGAGAGCACCTCAGTGGAGACAGTGGAGCCCCCGCAGGGTCCGACGGCCCCCAGGGCCCACTCAGTGCAGGGCCAAATTCCCACACGCAGCCCAGACCAGAACCGTCCCAAACCTTAGCCAAGACAGTCACAAAGTCCTTGAGTGTCTTCAGCTCTGCTCCAGCCAGGGACTTGTGGGCTGCCAGCTCCACCCGCAGGAGGAAGTGTAGCCCTGATTCCAGGTCCGCCGTGTACAGCTTGGACCTACGACGGGACGTGGCAGAGTCAGGGAATGCCCAACCTTTCCCTCCACAGCACCTCTCCCTGGCCTGGCTCCTCCCCACGGACTCCGACTCCTGAGCGGCCCTCCGCGGCTGGGGTGGGTTTCTGAGTGAGCCCGCCCAGCAAGCACGCAGCCTCCGGTCTACCCGCGCTGTCCCCAGGGGGCTTCAGTTCAAAATGAATACTTGCTTGTCAAATTCTCTCCAAACCACGACTTCTGAATTTTCTTCTTTGTTTGGCTTTTCAGGCAAGGAAAGCGACTTTTTCCTCACATCCGGCAATGACTTCAGGTAAGAGGAAAAGAAGGCCCGCAGAGGCTTCCCGCTGTGAGAAAGGGGAGGGCAAAGCTGAGAAGAGCCTCCTTTATAAAATCCTGAAGCAGGAGCCCCCGGCATTCAGGAAAGCTCTGGGCCACCCCATCCATCCTTCGGGCATGTACTGGGGACTGGGGGTCAGTGGGGACAGCCGACACCTCGCCTGGGCCCCGGCTGAGCGTCCACCTGGGGATAAGAGGAGACACCAAATCCACAGATTTATAACCAGTTCCACTTGTCATAAGCACTATGACTCATTTATGTTTGTGGGGAACTTAAGGCATTTTGTAAAGCTGGGTTGAGCATCTGCCAAGATCAGCTTTATTCTGACTGCGATTTCCGACATGCCTAAGAGCCTTCACCGACGCGCCCACAAGCTGCCAGCCCTGAATGGGGCATCTGGAAGTCGGGGCCTGAGGTGGACGTCAGCCCCTCCCTCAAGTCAGGCCCCTGAGCTCCCTGCGTGCCCTCCCTGTGTGGACAGGGTGGAGTTGAGCCCCCTGTGTGCCCGCCCTGTGTGGACAGGGTGGAGCTGAGCCCCGCGTGCCCTCCCTGTGTGGACAGGGTGGAGCTGAGCCCCGCGTGCCCTCCCTGTGTGGATAGGGTGGAGCTGAGCCCCGTGTGCCCTCCCTGTGTGGACAGGGTGTAGCTGAGCCCCGCGTGCCCGCCCTGTGTGGACAAGGTGGAGCTGAGCCCCGTGTGCCCGCCCTGTGTGGACAAGGTGGAGCCGCCTTCTGAGGACACCCTCAATGCCATTATCGAGCACTTCAGTGTGACGCGGAGCTTGTTTCCAAAGACGGAATGTAGCAGTGATATTTGCAAAAATATTAAAATATCTATAAAACCACTAACATTATTCGACACTAAGAAGTTGTCTATATGATACTTTTAACACTAAACAAACATCTGGCAGTGGTTCAGGCCGCTCTGCCAAGGGCAGTGCTGTGCCCCAGGCCTGGAATGGGCCACCTTGTCGGCACAGCGGGGTCCCCAAGCACTCAGAGCATCTTCTAACAAGCTCAACAGCCTCTGCGGTTACGCTGAATTCCCGCTTTATCTTTTTTATTTTCACTTACCTATTTTTGAGACAGGATCTTGCTCTGTTGCCCAGGCTGGAGTGCAGTGGTGCAATCTCAGCTCACTGTAGCCTCAACCTCCTGGGCTCAAATGATCCTCCCACTTCAGCACCCTAAGTAGCTGTGGCCACAGGCACACTCCGCCATACCCAGCTGATGTTTTATTTTTCATAGTCTGGAGTCTCATTATCAACCTAGGCTGGTCTCAGACTCCTGGGCTCAAGTAATCCTCTCACCTCAGCTTCCCAAAGTGCTGGGATGACAGGTGTAAGCCACCACGCCTGGTCGCCTTTTCAAAAGGATAGAAAAATACCTAAGAAGCTGTGGTCTTTGGGGCTTCTGTAGGGCGCCCTCTATGCCCCAGTCGATCTTTGAAGAGGCTAAACTGGAAGCCTCAAGAGACAGGAAACACGTCCTATCTTCACTGCTGTGTCCTGCACCCAGGAGCCTGGTGTGGTGAGTCACCAAGAGCCACAGAGTCCACCGTGGCTAAACCCGCACATGCCGGAGGTGCTGGGGCTTCAGGCCAGGGAAAGGGGCCGCCCAGTGTGGGGCAGGCCGGCCTCATGCTGTCCTTCTCCCCAAGGTGAGGTGGCCGGGTCCCCTTCAGCCTCAGGACGTTACTTAACTTTCTCAATCATTTTTTTTTTTTCTTTTTTCTTTTTTTGAGACAGGGTCTGGCTCTGTTGCCCAGGCTGGAGTGCAGTGGCATGATCTCAGCTCACTGCAGCCTTGACCTCTGAGGCTCAAGTGATCCTCCCACCTCAGCCTCCCGAGTAGCTGGGACTACAGGCACACACCACCAGGCCCGGCTAGTTTTTTATTTTTAGTATAGGCGGGGTCTCACTATATTGCCTGGGCTGGTCTTGAACTCCTAGACTCAAACGATGCACCTGTGCCCAGCCTCATTTTTCTCACTGTTCTTTTTCAAACCTTATTCAAGTTGTTTACTTTTTTGTTGGGCTTATCTGAAGGGCACATGGGCACTCCGCGCAGAGGCGAAGGGCTTATCTGAGGGGCACAC
>NW_012117821.1:2227304-2235707 GCF_000951035.1 Colobus angolensis palliatus | reverse complement strand
AAGGGCTTATCTGAGGGGCACACACTCCGCGCAGAGGCAAAGGGCTTATCTGAGGGGCACACGGGCACTCTGCGCAGAGGCAAATGGCTTGCCAAGGTTCTGCAGTTCTTAGGGAAGAGAGCAGAACATGAGGGGCAGGGCCTGGCGCCCACCCCTACTTCTCATTCTGCAGAGGCAGGCACATAGGCTTGCCTGCCAGCCCCAGATACAGACCAAACGGCAGCCCAGAGTCCACCCAGAGCCGTGTTTGAGGAGCATCTGCTGCTCCCGAAGCACTGGCCCAGCAGCCCGCGTGCATGTGTGGGTTTAGCCACGGTTTCCTCTGCGGCTCTTGGTGAGTCACCATACCAGGCCCCTCCTAGGTGCAGGGACACAGCAGTGAGAAAACAGAAATCCACGAAAACACAGCACAGATCAGCAATACCCAAGGGCTGAGAGCCAGGGCCCAAATCTGCCCAGGGAAGTGGGGTGGAGAGGCCAGGGCTCCCCGGATCTCACGCCAGACTTGCATGGTCTACTCGGAGCCCCTGCTCAGTCACTCCGCACAGCACGCGGTTCCCAGATCCCACAGGGCACTCACACGTTGATCAATCCGTGCGACCCATTTGGGTAAATGAGGTAACACGAAGGAACTGAGGAAACACCGAGCCGCTCCAGAAACGCTTTGTCCCCATCCAGCGCCCGGACCACCACGATGCTTTCATACGGGATCAGGTCTAAGATCACCTGGGGGTGAAAACACAATGACACTTCCACAGGGGCTGGCAACGTCTCAGAAAACACGGCGTGCAGATACACGGCCTCGCAGGGAACCTCTCCCAAAAGGGCACGAAGTGTGCCCCCTGCAGGCAAGACCCTCACTCACATCCTCACGCACACCTGAATTCTTACCGCAGTTTAAGGCAACTGATGGCACACACGCCATGCGCAGAAACCACAGGTGTTATCTGGCAATTTCACAGACCAACCAAAGAACACCCTTATCCGTGAATCTGCACTTGACTTTCTAAAACCACGGCGCCTCTAACAACACTGACACTGGTCAAGTGAGTCCTTGTACACAGCAGCCACGCCCCATGGCCTCACACTCCTGTCCCGCGTGTGGAAGCTTCGTGGCCGGGGCAGCAGGCCTCGAGCTGCCGCTCCTCCCCAGCCACCCTGCTCCTGTCTGGTTCTGCTCAGGCTGAAGGGGCAGCAACAGGGTCTCGGTGGCAGAGAGAGCACAGGACTGGCATCTCAGCATTTCGGAAGAAACCCCATGTGCGCCACCACATCGGGCGTACATCTTTCCTTCTCTTAGAGAGCAAAAAACGAGCTGCTCCTCAAACCAAGGGCCCTGGCTAAAGGGGTGAACTGGGCGCCCCGAGTGGCCATGCCTCTCCTGAGCTGGGTGTGTCTGCAAAGAGCTGATCACTACTCTTGGGCCGCACTGGTGTCTGGGCCGTGCTGTGACTCTGTGCTGAAGAGCACTCCTCCTGCACGGGTGGAGCCTGGCTGCCCCGAACGCACCAGCATGCCAGGGAGGTAGGGGAGCGTGCAGGATGGGCCCACACCCACCTCTGCTCGGGGGAACACCTGCCACTGGTCTGCGTGTGTAGAGGCCCCACCTGAGACAGCAAGGGCATGAGGGGCCTTGGGACAAGGGCGAGGGGTCTGGGAGAGCCATACACCGCTAGTGGTTCCTCAGCCCTCCACGGAGAATCCTGGCCAACCACGGGAAGGCATCCTGGCATCACCACCAAACCTGGAGGGGCAGTGCTGGGGTGCCAGGAGGGCAGCCAGGGCATGAAGCGAGATGGTCACAGCGTAGGTGTCTGCAGCTTCCTTCCCAAGTGTGTCTCCAAAAGCCCTCGCAGGGGCAAAGCTGTTTCCTCTATTCAACGCAAGGCCCCCCCAGTGGACAGAAAAACAGTTGCCTATCAAGTTGCAAGGAGGAGGAGGAGAAGCTCAGGGTGAGTGCTGGGCGAACGTGGGTGTGGTGAGGCCTTTCGTCTCCGGAAAGACTGCTGGCAACAATGACTCTCCCTGGGCTGCCCCTGCACCTGGTCCCTGGATCTTATTTAGACTTGGCCAAAAGCGAGGCTTCAGAACTCTACGTGTGAAATCAAAGTATGACAACGATAGAAATGATGTTTTACGGAATCTTGGATTTGACAAAAATGTTGAGCGTTCAGAATATAGCAATGAAAAAATCTCAGCAATAACGCACACGAAATACAGAATGACCTCAAGGTGAGCTGAGCCTGTCATAAAAATGAGCTCTTCTGCAAAGCCCTCTCAGTTTCAAACCTGGGGTTAGGCCACCTTCCGAACCCCTCCCACCGCCAAGCTCGTTCCTCCTAACAGTCTTCTCCAGACACCAGTGACTTTGCTGAGGAACGTTAACTACACTTCTGATAATGAACAAGACCTAAAGCCACAGACAGGACACGAGACGCCGACGCGGTGACCGGCACCCACGAATCTCATCACAGATGCACCGCCAACCCCAATCACACCACGTGTGACACCTGGAGCCCACGCAGAGGCCGTACCTCCCGTCCAAGGTAGGAGCTGTTGTTTTCAAAGACAATAGCCACGTAATGGCTGCCACGGTGGTCAAGGAGGGCAAGAACATCACTGGGCCTTTCAAGAGAAAAAAAGAGGCTTTTAGTGCTGTCAACAGCAGCGAGTTGCCCACCACATTCCAGTGGCCACATCACTTAATAGAAACCTATTACATTCCTTGCACAGCTCAGTGTGAGTCTAACAGCCACCTTCTTCACGGAGCTACTCACTGAATGGGGTCCAGGGGCGGGCAGGCAGGCGGCCGCCTTCCTTCCGTGTGGTTCTGCAGGAAGTCAATCATGGTCTGTCTGACTGTTCGCAGCTCTCGGTCGGGTCCTGCCGGAAGCACACCGGGGTCAGAGGTGTGTGCAGCTGTCTTCAAGGGGCAGGCGCACACCCAGGGACAGCAGCCCCGTCCCAGCCCGGGGCCCAAAGACAGCAGGGTGCAGGTGGCAGCAACGTGTGCAATCCCAGCAGGTGTGCCCAATGCCACCCACAGGCATGGTATAGACAGCACGGGATTCACACAACTGGAGACCACACGGCAATGAGACATGCATGGGTGGGCCACACGGACAGGCAACAAAGGCAGATGGCAAGACACGGCGTGGCGAGGAGCAGGCCAGGCAGCTCCACTGGGTCACTCACAGGCAGAGCCCCCGCGGGCGTGGCAAGGAGCAGGCCAGGCAATTCCACCAGGCCACTTACAGGCAGAGCCGCCCCCAGGGCGCAGTGAGGAGCAGGCCAGTTAATTCCACCAGGCCACTTACAGGCAGAGCACCCCCAGGTGCGGCCTACGGGGTCTGATCACACTGGGTGATGCTCGCCTGGGTGAGGTCGTTTGCAAAAATTCATCAGGTGGATACATGTGATCTGTATATCTCCAAATATTTTTATAATAACAAATTTACTCTGAAAAAATTTTTACTACCGTATTTGCCAAGCAAGGCAAATCACAAAATGAAAACTTCTCTTGAAGCTATTAACGTCTGAACTCTTGAGGGAAAGCAGGCAGGAAGGTCAGCAGAGGCAAAGGTGCTGGCCCGGGCTGGGAGCTCCCCCGGCTCTGGGACCGCGTGTCTTTAGCAGGTTTATGAGGGGAATCTCAGGGACTAAAATACAATGCTTATGTCCTTACCTTTAAAATTTTCTCCAGTTGTAAACTCCTTTGTAAATGCTTTAAAATACTAAGAGGAAAAACACAGAACAAGTAAGAGGCAGCCTCGCGTGGGCATCTGCATATGTGTTTAAGCAACAAAACGACCGTCACCTTAGAGAGGGAGCTTTACTCAATTTCCTTCGGAAAGTTTTCATAAATGGATGACAAACCACACGCTTCTCCATGTCTCTGTGCATATTAGTGTTTCCTGTCAGATTTACGAGGGGGCTAAGGTTAGCTCCAATCAGCAGTCCCATCATTGACATCTTCTGACCCAACAGGGCTAGAAGCAAAAGACAGTTCAACTGGGCTGGAATCATTAAAGACACGGCTCTCTGGGACTTGGTAGTGAGCGTGCGTCCTAATGGTCAGCTGTAACGTTAGCTGTAACCACACAGAGATCTGCAGGAGGAGGAGACACCACGCAGTATCTCTGAGTGGACGGCAAGGGTTCTTAGGTTAAAATTAAAAACTTTCTTCATCAAAGGGCGCATCAAAGACAGTGACGAGACAAGGTTACAGGATGGTGGAGATCAGGTCGGTCAGAAAAGCACCGGCCAGCCAAGAGGGAAATGTGCAGGTGACAGGCAGACACTTCAGCTGTGACACCCACGGCCCATGAAGCCAGATGTGCTGGCACCGCAGCCGCCAGGGAAATGCAAATGAAGCTGCTGGTGCTTCCTACTGCACCGCTCCCTGGGCGAGCATGAAACTGCCTGACGCTGCTGGCCCTGCAGGTGTGTTGTGCACAGACCTGGTTCGCGGCCCAACGGCTTCTCTCCCAGCCTCAGCTCTTCCCGTGCCCGGGAATGAACACAGCAGTGCTGTTCAAGGCCACCAAAGCCTGGAAGAGCCCACATGCCTGGCAACGGGGGATTCTGGTTCTCAGAGTGACGTCACTGGACAATCCCATCCAATGAGCATTGTAGTGGATCTGAACAACGTCCCATTAAGTAACGGAAAGAAGGCCCGAAAGTTTACACACGGCACAGTGTGACCTGTGTCTGAAGCTAAAACAAAACAGGAAGCCATCCTGACGTAATCACACGCAGGGGCAGGCAAGCAAGCGTGCGACACAGGCCCTGAGAGGCCCTGGGGCGGGGCTAACACCGGTGCCGCCCAGCATGGCACCTGTTGGGGCAGGACCACAGGTGCTGTCAGCACAGTGAAAACAGCCCCCAAAATACAAGGGAAGCCACCACGACGTGACATCACACCACACAGCAAGGCACCAGGGCTGACAAGGACGGGGGCACAAAGCTTCCTGGGAAGTGGGCCCAAGGCGCCTACATTTCTGGAGATGTCCATGTCAAGGCGTGCAGGAGGCAGCAGCACCGGCGTGTACACACATGCTATGCACGGGTCTGCAACAGGTCACAGGTACCTCTGCCCCCTAGTGGGAGCAACGGGCACAGCCTTGTCTTCTGCGGGGCTGACCCTGGCTCAGGAAGGCAGAGGCCCTGTGGATGTGTGTGCGTATGAGTGTGCACGTGTGTGTGTGCATGGGTGAGTGTGTGCGTGTTCCACCGAGGGGAGCCCCGTGGTACACGGACCACATGTGTGGCTTCAGGTTAGGGTGCCAGCCCTTGTGCTCCTGGTGTCCTTGTGCCCTCTGGCCATGCAGGCTGCAGGGGGTCTTTTCACGCATCCCCTCCATGTGACCGGGGCTGTGTGAGCATGGACAGTCCCACCGACACTGCTGCAGCACAACAGGGTGGAACAAGAGCTGCCCCCGGCAAACATCAGTTCCTACGATTCCTACGAAGTTTTAAGGAGAGAGCCAGAGAGGCCAAAACACAGGCACTATGATGTGGCGAATTTCAACAGACAAGCAGCCCGTGATACTCACCCGGAAGGTGGGGTAGAAGTGGATGTCATAGTCGTGGCACACAGCCTGGTTCTTCTCTTCCATGCAGTCCAGAGCTGCCACGCGGATGGCGCTGGCCCAGTCTGAAAAGCAGGAGCATGACCTTCAGTGTGGTGAGCACTGAACTCTATCGGGAAGCCCAGGACCCAGCGGTCCCCACTCTAGGCTGCAGACACCTAAGAGACCAGCCCACCTACCCGCTCTATGTCATCAGTTAGGCCCTCACCACACAGAGCGTCTATGTGGAGCTAGGAAAGAGAACTTCCACCAACAGCGTGATGCCTCTCCTACCACAGATGGTCACAGAACAAGCGGATTTGTGCTGAACTTGCACATCATGCAGCAGGGATGGGGCTGCGGTCCCCTAATTAAATGACACCCTGATGGACTGTCAGCGGCCGGCACTTCATCAGGACAGCAAACACGTGTGTGCAGATTAATCGGACATGGTCCAGGCTGTTTGGCAAAAACTCTCCAATGTTCTCACTCCAGCGAGCAGGTACTGGCAGCGCCTGAGCAGGCTCTTTCAGGGCAAGGACGCGCGCAGAGACACATGTGAAGTGGTTTCCAACACCATCCCAGACGCTGCCCACAAACCCTGGAACACCTGTGCCATTTTGGGGAGGCTAAAAGGAGCCGTATTTTTTGTTCCTATCTCTAAAGTTCTTACTTTAATTTTTTGTTTCTAACTCTAAAGTTTTTACTATGGAAAATTTCTAACATGAAAATAAAATAGAGATAAAAATGTAACAAATCCCACACATCCTACCTCTTGGACCAATAATTACCAGTTCAGGGTGAATCCTGTTTTGCCAAAGCCTCCACCCACTTCCAGAACTGTCCCAAAGCAAATTTCAGACCGCATGTCATTTCCACACGAAATCTACCAGGCGTTACCTCTGAAAGATGAAGGCTCTCCACTGGGCATGGCAGCTCACGCCTGGAATCCCAGCACTTTGGGAGGCCAAGGAGGTAAGGTTTAAGCTTGGGAGTTTGAGACCCACCTGGGAAACATGGTAAAACTCTGTCTCTTAAAAAAAACACACAAAAAAATTAGCTGGGCATTGGTGGCACACACCTGTGGTCCCAGCTACTCGAGAGGCTGAGGTGGGAGGACCGTTTGAGCCCAGAAAGCAGAGGCTACAGTGAGCCAGCGACACAGGGAGGCTCCGTCTTAAAAAGCAACAACAACAAAAAGTCCCTATTTGTTCATTTGTTTAAAGTTTGTTTGAATCGAGACCCCAGCCAGGCTTGTTGGTTGGGCTCGTGGGTCCTGGCACTTTCCTTCTTGGGGTTTGAGCAACAGCACCCTGGACTCCTGGCTTTTCTGTAACAGGGTACTCAGATCTAGATGCCTGTCTAATTTGTTTGGTGAGATGACTTTGTAGGTAGTGGGGCATGCTTCCACCCAGAGGCAAGCGACACCTCTCTCCTTAGTGATCACGACCTAAATGCATTAATGCACTAGGGCTGCAGTGAAATGGTGACGTGTCATCTCTCACCTGTGAAGAGAGACCTGCCCTCACTGCAACCCAGAGCAACGACTCACACGAGGAAGCAGAGTGCACGGCTCGTGCTTCAGTCACCGGTATCAAAGTCATGGTTTCTGAAGCTGACCAGTGAGGTTTTCTTTTTAAAAGATTTGTGTTCTTTCTCTGGGATGTAAAAATTGCACTGCCAACAATTCACAAACATTTCCCGGCTCCTCACCCTGTAGGGGTCCTTCCAGGCCCTGAGACTTTGAGGGGACAGCCTAAAGGGGTACCAATGGGTCAAGGGATGGGCGCTGGTTATCATGGAGCCTGGAGGCCTCGGCAGAGTCAGCAGTGTGGCAGGGCACGCCGCGCCGTGGGAGAGGCAGGTGCAGAGGCAAGACCCAGGCGCCCAGCAAACGGATCTGCCTGCAGGAACGGAGCGAGCCACGTGGGACACTGCTGTGGCACAGCCTTGCGACCAGAAGCCCAGTGATTTCTGAATGGGAATGTATGTCTGCCTGTCACTGAGACACTGATAAGGCTCTTTGTAGACTTGTATTCTGATTCTGACCACTTGTCTACATCAATGATTCGACTATAAATCATGTCAAAAGAGTAAGAAGTCTTCTCTAAGAACAAGCTATGATCTCAAACTTAGGTTCTGTTAAAAGCATGCCTGGAAGAGACAGAACGTATCACCAGACATTACAAATATGAAGGCTTGTGTGTGTTAGCGGTTCAGATTGCTATTTTTCTTTTTTTTTGAGACGGAGTCTCGCTCTGTCACCCAGGCTGGAGTGCAGTGGCTGGATCCCGGCTCACTACAAGCTCCGCTTCCTGGGTTTACGCCATTCTCCTGCCTCAGCCTCCCGAGTAGCTGGGACTACAGGCGCCTGCCACCTCGCCCGGCTAGTTTTTGTATTTTTAGTAGAGACGGGGTTTCACCGTGTTAGCCAGGATGGTCTCGATCTCCTGACCTCGTGATCCACCCGTCTCGGCCTCCCAGAGTGCTGGCATTACAGGCTTGAGCCACCGCGCCCGGCCCAGATTGCTATTTTTCTACGTAATATATCACAGCTTTGTTTAAGACACTGGTCTTTTCTCTGTAATTTAAAAACAACAACAACAACAACAACAAAGAAACCTCTTTCAGAAACAATGACCAAATACCGTTCCTGCTTACGCCGGCTAAGAGAAACCAATTCATATTTCGAGGCCACTTTCAGTGGATGAGGGAAAAGCCGCGCAAGCTCCCTGCATCCCCGGCCACACCTTCCTCAAGCCTCACACCACATGGAACTGAGGCAGAGGGTTCACGCTCTCATCCAGTCAGCGCAGCAGACGGCAGGGGACGC
>NW_012117821.1:2210862-2225839 GCF_000951035.1 Colobus angolensis palliatus | reverse complement strand
CTCCCGGCCGGGCGCGGTGGCTCACGCCTCCCACTTTGGGAGGCCGAGGCAGGTGGATCACGAGGTCGGGAGATCGAGACCATCCTGGCTAACACGGTGAAACCCCGTCTCTACTAAAAATACAAAAAATTAGCCGGGGGTGGTGGCGGGCGTCTGTAGTCCCGGCTACTCGGGAGGCTGAGGCAGGAGAATGGCATGAACCCGGGAGGCGGAGCTTGCAGTGAGCCGAGATCATGCCACTGCACTCCAGCCTGGCGTCAGAGGGAGACTCCGTCTCAAAAAAACCCTAAAATTTAATAACCCTCCTGAATCTCATGCAGTGCTAGAGAGAATGTGAAGAGTTCAATGTGGCTGGTGGGAACGGCTGTCACCCCTGCAGTAAACAACTCTGTAACACCTGGAATGCAGAATCCCAGGTGCGGAAGGGCTGAGCCCATGAGGAACAGAGGCACGATCAGATCCAGGCCTCACAACTGCTCCCTGATTCCTGTGCCCCCACTCCCATCCAGCTCATCCACCGCAGCGTGCTGCCCGAAAACACACGAGCCTCAGTAGTCGGCCTCCGTGACGGCATCCTCCTCACGTCGGGCCACAAATCCACCCTGTCACCCTCTTCACAGGCTCTGCCTCTCCAACGAGGCTTCAAATTCCCAAGACCAAATGTCTGCTGGTTGTTTCTACCTGTTACTCTTCCATGATAAGCAAGTAAACATTCAACTCAAGATTTAAGTACATAATTCTAACATTCTGAACCCAGCTGGAAAGCGCCTGGGAGAGAGTCCCAGTCTCCGCAGGACCCGCCGGACCCAGCACTGCTCCGTTCACTTGTCCTCTCCTGTCCCCTCCAGCCATGCACAGGTCTGACCTCCATCCCATCACCCCTGGGCCTTCGCCCCTTCTCTTCCCCGGTGGAACTCCTTCCCCCGATCTGTTCCTGGCTGCTTTCCCATCGATTTCACGATTTGAACACAGGTAACACCTACTCAGCAAGGCCTTCCCTGACTCCCTGCCCAGGCCTAGTTTCATTGGCAGGAAAAGCCTCCTACCAGCCTTGTTTCCACGGGAAGTAAATTTACACAGCCCTTTAAAGTTGACAAAGCTTTCTGACCAAATTATCTACCATGGGAGTGGCCTGGTGACAAACACAGGATCCTACAGAGGGGGACGCTGATGCTTACAGAGGCCGAGGAAGGCTCCAAAGTCCGTCAGGCCCACACAGCACGCACCTCGAGCGTGGAGGGCAAACCTCCTAACAGGCGTGCCCAACTCCGACTCGTGAGTGACCAGAATACGCCCCCAGCCTACTGTGGCGAATGAAGACTCCCCATCACGCAGGTCAGATGCTGCAGCCCAAACGTGCACCTGCTACACCCTGAGACAAACACCTGCAGAGCAGAGAGATCATTCCACCAATTCCCTTCCAAAGGCTCCCGCAGGACATGCTGCCTCCTTCAACATGCAGAAAACCAATGCTTTGTAAAAGCAAATTATCTTCACCTTCCCAACGTATTTCACACCGTCTCTCCACTAGACCAGAGGGCTCTGCCCTTGGAAGGCAGAGATCCATGTCCAATCAGCCTGGCAGCCCATCCCTGCACACAGGAGGTCCCTGGCCAGTGCTCAGGGGGTTGTGTGAAATGACGCAGTAGAAGGGCAGTGCCCCTCCTAGCCCCACACTGATCACTCCTTACCCAGCCCGCTACCATGGCCTCTGTGCAGTTTCTTCAGCACTTAATGCTTTAGAAGCACTCGGACCCACCTTATCCCTCTTGAGCTTCCATCAGAGGCTATGGTGTGAATGTCACCGCCCCTACTTGGCAGATGAGGACACTGAGCTCCAAGACCCCAGAGGCCAAGAGAGGGACAGTGAGCCTCAGGGCCGGCGCTCTGCCCCCTCCAGCCCCTGCACCCTCTCCACACTTTCTGCTCCCGCCGCGGTCCGTCTGCCATGCTCTCCCAGCGAGGAGGAACCTCTGCTCTGGAACTGTCCCACCCGCTGACCCTCAGACACATAAAAAGGGAGGCAGAGGAAACTACAGAAGTCCTCACTTCGTGTCACTGACAGGCTCCTGGAAACGGTGGCTTGAAGTGGAAGGACACATAACAAAACCAGTTTTTTTCCCTCATCCACATTGTAAGGAAATGATGTTGACAGAAACGTGGTTATCTGAGGACCTGCTGTCTTCTTTGTGCTGCACATGGCAGTTTGCAGAAACCATTGAGGCCACGCAGTGAGGGCTTTCTGCACAGGGCGGGCAGCCTCCCTCACCTCCCGTCCCCTCCTCTTCGTGACACATGCGAAGGGGTCACCTTGACCAACATGGCTTCAAATGGCGTGTGTCCACTTAAATACGCACATTTTTTTTTTTTTTGAGACGGAGTCTCGCTCTGTCGCCCAGGCTGGAGTGCAGTGGTCGGATGGCGGCTCACTGCAAGCTCCGCCTCCCAGGTTCACACCATTCTCCTGCCTCAGCCTCCCGAGTAGCTGGGACTACAGGCGCCCGCCACCTCGCCCGGCTAGTTTTTTGTATTTTTTAGTAGAGACGGGGTTTCACCGTGTTAGCCAGGATGGTCTCGATCTCCTGACCTCGTGATCCGCCCGTCTCGGCCTCCCAAAGTGCTGGGATTACAGGCTTGAGCCACCGTGCCCGGCCAATACGCACATTTTTTCAACAAATGTATTGGGAAATTTTTTGGAGATGTGTGACAATTTGAAAAAACTTGCGAATGAGCCACATGGCCTAGAAATATCCAAAAAATTAAGAAAAGGCATGTCATGAATGCAGAGACCGCACGTAGATGCTATTTCATCATTTACTACCACAAAATATATACAAATCTATTATAAAAAGTTACAGTGCATCAAAACGCACACCCACAAAACTTACAGATCACACACAGCACCATTCACAGTGGAGAGAAAGGTAAACCACTGTCAGGATACAGGATAAGCCAGGGCCTGGAGGCTCATGGCTGTAATCCAAGCACTTTGGGAGGCTGAGGCTGGTGGATCACTTGAGCCCAGGAGTTTAAGACCAGTCTGGGCGACATAGGGAGACCCTGTCTCTGCGAAATATTTTAAAATTAGCCAGGCACGGTGGTCCCAGCTACTTAGCAGGTTGAGGTGGGAGAACGACTTGAGCTCGAGAGGTCAAGGCTGCAGTGAGCAGAGACTGCACCACTGCACTCCAGCCTGGGTAGAGTAAGACCCCGTCTCAAAAAAAAAAAAAAAGAAAATGAAAAAAGAAAATCATGGAGGAGAAAGGACATCTGCCTGAACAGGTATTTTTATGCAGGCGAAAGTGCCCTATTCGGGAAAAAAATGCCACGAAGGACATGAATTAGAAAGGAAGAGGTGCAAGCACCGGCCGGGAGAGGCCAATTCTGCAGTATTGCACATGCTGCCGGGTGTATCGGCAGCACCGCCCTTACCTATCATTAGAGCTCCTAACCCTTGAGCCTTGAACAAGAAAGGCAAACACCAGCTGCCAGTCTTCTGGTAGCACGAGAAGGCCCGGGCAATGAGACATACTTTTCCGGAGTGGTTCCACGGACGCTTTGTCCCTGAAGCCAGGAAGTCCTTCCAGTAAGGGGCTGCCTCTTGCAGTGATTTGATCTTGCTCAATGCCCCCGGCCACCAAGAACTCATGAGTTGAACACCGAAGGCTGCATCAGTCTACCTGCCCCCAGACACAGTGAGCCTTACTCTAGATCTGGGGTCCTAAGGCCCTTGAGGGCTCATCACACAGTCCTCTCAGGACGGCCAACATGGTGGCAGAGAACCTCACAGAGGGAACATCACGACAGCGGGAAGGACAGCATGACAGAAGATGCCCTCGTTGCTACAGGAAGAGCCGTGAAGGCCGTCGAGCTGGAGAAAACTGTGTCCATAGGCTGTGCCTGACCTCACAGGATTTATGACAGAGCCAATCAAGTAGACCATGAGAGAGTGTGGATGTGGCCAAAAGGGTAGGGGAGAAGGGTTCCATGAGACGAAGCGTGGAGAAACTCAAGAGCTAACAGACACCACACCAGAGGAATGAACAGAAGATGACGCTGTGGATCCAAGTGCCTCCAAATCAGGGCCAAACACAAACGCAGCCCATCACCTGGCAGAAGGGTTCTCATCACTCAAGACGGTTTCTGGTTTCTTCCATGACATGGACCCTTTTCTAAAACAAGCACTAAAACTAAAGCAAACAGTGGAAGGAGGACTGGGACCACACACAAACAGTTTAGAGAAATAAATAGCAAAAAAGCCAGACAGAAAGAATGACGTACCTCCATGAAGTGACATGGAACAAGTCTGCCTCCCTTCTACTGCCTCCACCTCCTCTACCGCTGCCACCTGGGACAGCCTGGGCAGGACAAAGGCCTTTAGGAGGGTCCACCTGGGACAGCCTGGGCAGGAGGAAGGCCTTTAGGAGGGTTAACCTGGGACAGCCTGGGCAGGACGAAGCCCTTTATGAGGATCCACCTGGGACAGCCTGGACAGGATGAAGGCCTTTGTAAGGGTCCGCCTAGGACACTTCCTGAGCAGAAGGCCTACTTCTCTTTTGTACGACGATCTTCTCTATCTTGCTTTACCGTAAGAACACAGTACGGAACATGTGTAACACACAGAGTTTGTGTCAATCGACCATTTGTTACCGGTAAGGCTTCCAGTCAACGGTGGGCTATCAGCTCGGTTTTTGGAGAGTCACAGGTTATATACACATTTTTCACTGTACAGGAGCTGGCACCCCCCAGTCCCCAAGTTGTCTGAGGGTCAACTGCACACGTAATGGGAGTGCTGCCCTTCTAACAGACTCCCTGGAGGGTGGCCCAGACGTAACCGGCAGACGTCCCACACCTTTTCCAGCTCAGAGTTCACAACGCACCATCCCAGAGCAATGGTGGCAAATTCTTTTTGGCCTGACAAAGAGACACTTAGTGGAGAAAAAGGTGGCAGAGTTCACGCAGCCCCTTCAGGGCTAGCACGCTGGCACCCGGGAGCCGTCCTGGGCGTGAGGCTGCTGTCACTAAGACCTCTCCTATGGACCTCGCACCAGCAGATGGAGACGGAAGCAGGGCCCTGGAGGAAGCCCCAACGGCCACCCCCCGCTTCGGAGCAAGGCTGGTCTCCACGAGGCCCCCCAGCTCCATTGCGCCCATCCCAGCCTCATCGTGCCACACCCCAGCGACCACAGGTGAGTCTGTGTCTCTTGCTCTGTCCTGTCCCCACACATCTGGGCTGTGTGACCCTGCTCCCTTTACCGGGCTCGTTCCTATTTGCCCTCCAGGTCTCCACCCGAATGCCACTTCATCTGGGAGTCTACCCTGACCGCTGCTCAACTGGGTCCCCACCCAAGGCCCATGCTCAGCAGACCCTCCTTCCGGGTGGAGACCCAGCCAGGAGGTCCAACTTCACATCTGACTCTGCTGCTTGCTGGGTTTTGAGAACTGGGGCAAGTTACAATCTCTTCTTGCCTCGGCGGCTCCATCTATAAAATGGAGATGCCAAGGAAGATCCATCTTCCAAGGGCAGTGTGAGGCTCGGCCGGGTCAGAGGCACACGTGCTGGCACAGCAACTGCCTGGAGCAGGGCCAGGACCAACAAGCCCACTCGAAGGCCATGCCCCCATGACAGCCACACCTGCAGGGACCAGGGACACTGCTGGGCCCTTACGGGGAGTGACGACCAAGGAAGGAGAGAAGGAGGGAAGATAACTCAGGCTGGCAGAGAAGGAGGGGAGGCGGCTGCAGGAACCCCTCGAGTCAGGGACACCGTCACCCAGAAGATGAGAGGAAGCCCTGAGCGGGGCTCGGGCAGGTTCACAAGAGGCTGCAGATCTTGGTGTGGACTTTGTTCTTTGTCTCAACAGCCACAGGCGGCCACTGATGTGTGTGTGGAGAACTCAAACACCACGATATCCGAGTGAAGGAAGACAGGCGGCCAACGAGCATAGAGCGTCGGCGTCAGCCAGAGCCCTGAAGACCACCTGCTCCTTCACCCTCGGGCTGGGTCACACCCAGGCGACCCATGGAGCTCTGGCGGCTACAGAGGCAGCATGGCCCAGTGGTGGCCAGGGCTGAGCCGTCTCTTCTCCACATCCAAGGCCACAGACTCTGCGTACACAGAAAGGAGTGGGTCTCACCGGCTCAGTGCCTGCAGGCACGTCCTCTACGAACATTTTCACCAGCGACACTCTCTGGCTTCAGCTTCGGGAGGAACTGAGCTGCGGAGAGCAGTTTCCATCATAAATATCAAGTATGGAACTGTTTCACAGCCACCTTAGCTGAAGGAGCATCCAGTCTCCCTCTGGTTCCGAAGTCACTGGAAATCAGGGTCAGGGCCGGGTGGGGGCGCTGTACCCCACCAAGTCAACCCAGACCTCTCCCAGTCTAGACTCTGCAAGCCACCTGCCACCCACCACCTCCACTCAGCTGTCCCAGGCATTGTTCCAGTGCCCTTGACCCTCCACCTCCTCCCCACTCCCTGCTCCAGAGAGCCAGGTAGACAGTTCTCCTCCATGGGGCACCCGGAGACAGGACTGGCTGCTGCCCAAGGACAGAGGAAGGGGTGCGCCAGCTCCCGGGGAGACGCGCGGCGTGGGGAGATGGGGCAGACGCTAGGTGGCAATGGCGATGTTTCTCCTTCAGCCGGACTGGATGGACATCCACGGGTGGAACCTGCCCTCTGAGACAGGCGGCAGCTGTCAGCTTAAATAAAGGAGGCAGAAAAAACCCACCTTGCTTTCCCCTGAGTTTTGGCCAATCTGAGGCTTTCCTCACGACGGCAGGAAGGGCCAGTGCTGCGGCATTACCTGAATCACAGGCCCGCTGGCCACATGGGTGCTCCAAACCCCAGCGTGCGCCCCAAGACTCACACGGGTGCACTCCACCGTGACACCTCGGATAAATAAAATACCAGGTGAATTCCCGGCGTGACGAACGCACACCTGGAGCCCGTCCTGGGCCAGTGTCCAAGAAGAATTTTCCAAAAGCTAAACACACGATTCTCACACAAACACAGAGTGAACACGCTTGATCAACGACGTTCTTCAGTGGGACTGCTGAAGGGAACGGTGAGGCCAGCTGGGGAGCAGAGAATCGTGCTACCTGCCCCCAGGGACAGTGTGCAAAGAAACTGTCCTACTGGGCAAGAAAACCACAACCTTTGGGCTTTCCTTGTCTACTGGACAGACGCTGTTCACCCCTCTACCAGGAAAGGTATGCGAGCTCATGCATAACCCCAGAGCCTGGGCCCTTGGTCAGCAGTGAACAGCAGCGTAAACACATAGATGTCCCCCAGGTCACAGCCCTCGGGCAAGCCTGTGCAACACCCCAACATGATGCTGACAGGACACGAGACTCAGCTTTTGCCCTATTTCCAGGTTTTACCTAATATTTCCTTAGCAGCAGGATACAGAAAACTAGCCAGACAGGGAAACCGACCAGTCAGGGGCCAGGAACAAGAGCCAATGCCCTGGACAGGAGTGAAACGCGCTGCTCCACATCTCGGGCGTGTGCCCACTTCCCCGCACCCTCTCATGCTCCCAGGAGACAAGATGTGGCCTTCGGTAACTTTTGCCCAAACACTGTCTACACGACCTGAAACCACAGTTCTACCAGGAAGGCAGAGTCTTCCCCTCTGTTCCCCGAGGATCCCTCAGACTTCAGGGAACCCTGAGCTGGCCTTCCAAAGACAATGCTCCCCGGGCCTCCTTCCCGCCTCACAATCCAGGCCCTGAGCAAGCCCGGCGGGCAGCCTCCTCCCACCTGGCTGTGCCAACCCTCCCTCCGCCGCTCAGGCCCCAGCTGCCACGCGCGGCCTGGCCTCTCACACATCCGACTGTCCTCCGCTGGTTTCTGGCCTTCAGTTCTCCAGGGAGCGGCCACAGATTTTTACCTAGAAACCAGGTTTCCCTGCTTAAAATCATTCTTTGGTGTTCTGTTGCTCAGGAAGAAGACAAGCACTGTTCACTGAGCCCGCATCTGCCTGCTGCTGGGCCCTCAGGGACCTCGTGGTCGCCCCCTTGTTACAGAGCCCCACAGCCCTGAACCTGCATCTGCCTGCTGCCGGGCCCTAAGGGACCTCGTGGTTGCCCCCTTGAGCGACCAAGGCCCTATCAAAGTCCTTTTAGCCGGGCACGGTGGTACCTGCCCATTGTCCCAGCTACTTAGGACACTGAGGCAGAAGGGTCTCTTGAGCTCAGGAGTTCTAAGCCAACCCGGCCCACAAAGAGAGACCGGTCTCTAAAACAAAAGGCCCCCTGGACACTGCAGTCTTGGCTGTCTTGGGGCCTCTGTGCTGGCCATGCTCCTGGCAGGACCTTCACCTCGCAGCTCCTCTCCCAAGTTGCTGCCGTCTGATGCCTTGCTCTACCACCCAAAGCCACTCCTGTTTCTTTCTAATCGGTCTATTCATTTTTCTAGGACTTACAATCTATAGGTAACTTATTTATTTTATTTTGAGACAGGTCTCGCTCTGTCACCCAGGCTGGAGTGCAGGAGCGTGATCACGGTTCACTGCAGCCTCAACCTCCTGGGCTCAAGTGATCTTCCCATCTCAGCCTCCCAAGTGGCTGGGACCACAGGAGTGGGGAATCTTGCTATGTTGCCCAGGCTGGTCTTGAACTCCTGGGCTCAAGTGATCCTCCCACCTTCCAAAGTGCTGGGATTACAGGCGTGAGCCACTGCCCCGGCCACTTCCTTGTTTCATTTGTCTTCCTGTTGACTGTCAGCTGCTCCCTCTAAAGCATAGGCTTCCTCAGGCAGGGACCTCCCTGCTTTGTTCCCTGCTGTTCCTCCAAGCTCTCCGAAGCCTGGGGCTGGGCGCAAATTCATCCCAGAGTTTGAATTCACACAGAGCCCCTGCACACACTGCAGGGCCAGGAAAGTCCAGCTCCACTAGTCCACAGGGGCAGCACCTCGACCTGCCTCGGCAGAGCTATGCTCCCGACAACACTATCCCACGCAGGGTCGGTCCTGGTGAAGGGGCCTGCGGGCACCCCACGACGCCTTTGTCTGCCCTTGAAAGAACGCCAGCCCGTGTGCTCGGGGAAGGCTGAGCAGATGAGGGAGAATTTCAGTTACACAGGCCGCCCTCAGCAGCTGAACAGGCGCCAGGAGTCCCAGCAAGGACCCGGCAGATGGACGGTATTCATGGCAACACAAAAGATATGGCAGTCCATCTTATCAAATCAAACACAAAACACGTAAAAGGCTTAGCTTCAGGGCACTGGCCTCATTCAACGGGTATCCTCCCCTTCTCCTGCCCTGCCCACCTGTCCAGCTCTGAACCTCTAAAGCTGAATGCAAATGGCCTGCTTCACTGGGCCTCTGGGGTTAGAGCTGGCTGAGAGGCACAGGGTGTGGGCAGGGGCGGGGGTGTCCAACCTAGCGCAGCCAGGGGCTTCCAAAGGGAGGCAGAAATGAGACTGCAGGCCTATTCTCACTTCCGCTCAAGAGTCTGGCTATTTTAGTACTCCAGTCTTAAAAATACTTCGGAAATAATTAAGCTTCTATATATAGCAGACAAACATTTATTTCAAATGTGCTTGTCAAATAACTCTGATACTGAATCTAACAAGATTTAACTCTTTGACGGCTGCCTGTCATGTTCTAATGAAAAAGTCTACAGAAGTCTAATGTATAGTGAAGTATCAATTAGTTCTAGAAAATGATTACAGTAAAGACGAAATCATCTCCCAAGCTTAAATGCAACTAGAGAGCTGTGTTTAAGGGACAGAGCTCCACCGCGGCCTCTCCTTCCTGAGTCAGGGCCACACTGGGGTCTCGAACTCCGCACGCCAGCCCCTGGAGAAGACCCACTGTGTGGAGCCCCCTCTCGGCTGAGCAAAGGTCTTCTTAGCTAAGCTCCAAGTTCAAGGCACAAATTTGGAATAACAGGCCTGGGTAGAAATGAAATGAAACCCACCTAGCAACCAGGAGAGCCTAACACAAATCACCTAGAAGCTGCCAAGGGCTGGTCTGAGACAACCTGGGCGCACGCTATGGTCACCTCCTTTGCGGACTGAGGGCAGGGCTGGGTCCCGTGGACTCTTGATCCCCAGCATTTAGCTCAAATCCGTTAAACCACAACTACACGGTCCTCAGCCTCAAAGGGTGCTCCAGGGTGACAGCAATTCCAATGCTGTTTATCTCTTGGGAGGGAACGAGTCCCTCAGCCTGTCCTCCATTGGGAAGCTCAAGCAGTGCTTGCGACCTGGGTCACCCAAGGCACGACGACCGCACTACACAGCAGAGACGGCTCCCTGAATGTGGCGTAAGGCCCTCTTAGCGAACCATCCCGTCTTACTTCAATAACAAGTAAGTGGCCTGGAACTCTTGGTGGACTCTCAGCGCACCAACCACAGCCACTGGGGAGGCCAGCGGGGAGGCCGCTTGCTCCGACGCACCATCCTTTCTGTGAAATACCCAGGCGGTCGCCACAGCGGGGCTGCATTAGGCCATTTCTGGGCCCATAAGGAGACAGGAGGCCTCCTGCCCCACCCTTCCTCCTTCCACCCTCTCCATCCCCATGAGTCCAGTGAGCATCCGGCAGCTCTCAGGGGCCAGATGCCCGCTGACACCTGTATGTCCCCCTCCCTCTGGCCCATATTGTTTCTTTCTCCAGTAAACAGACAATGAACCTGTGGGGAACACCAAGTTCTAATTCATCTCCAAGAAGCCTGTAGCCTAGTCGAGTAGATAAGAAACCAGACCAAGTGGGACAGAGGAGCTGGCAGCAATCACAGAGTGCCCTTCCCTTCCTTCAGGAGACGTGGGATGTGCCCAACCCCCACCCATCCTGTACAAAGACACAGGAATGAACTGCCAGGGCTCCAGGTCACCCACTCCTGGACACCCATCCTGATCTGTCACTCAGCTGCATGACCGTGACTATCCCACACAACCTCACGTGCTATCACCTGCAACATGAGCGCTACTGCCTTCCTGAGGACAGGTGTGGGAGGACTCGGCCTGTTGTGGGTGGCGGCCTGCCCTGCTTTCTCAGGCTGACCAAGTGAAGGAGATGGGAGGGAACAGGCACCAGGGCCACAAAGGGCTCACGGAGACACAGGCCCTGCCTTTAGGGTGCATCCTTTTGCCCACTCAAGACTGCAGAGGCATTTCAGAGATCTCACTGGTCAGACAGGCCAAAGTGTAGCCCCAGGCCCCGGTGTCTCATCTTCCATCACAAACCCAGCAACCATCACTGCCAGGCAGATCTTCAGGAACTCAGCAAGGTTTTGTTCTGCAAAGTACTTAGAAGTGACAGGCTTAAGCCAAATCTCCACAAACACTAGAATGACATTTGGTCACACCAAACAGTAGTACACCTTTTGTTTGTTAAGCCACCTTCTTATAAGGAAAAACATTTATTTTCCCAACCTTGAAAATGCCAGTCAAGAGCTAAAGTTCAATCCAAACTTTTGAGGAAAACAAACGTGCCCTAAGCTGTGGGGAACAGGCCTCTAAGAGCGGCCCTGGCCTGTCCTGCTCTTTCCAGCTGGAGGCTCCTGGGGAGCAGAGCCCACACCTTACCATCCTCTCCAGCAGCTACAGGCATGGAGAACGCAGGGCGTGGCGGGTGCCAGCCAGGGGGACCGGTGGGAGGAGGTGGCTGGACACTCTAGGTCAAAGTGGGGGCCCAAGCCATGGCCTGTGTGCCCCCAGGGGATCAGCAGGACGACCTAAGTCACAGGTGACTGACCAGGGCCACAGGTGACTGATCTGAGTCAGGTCAACAGGGACATAAGAAAACATGAGAATGCTGACAACGGGAATGATGACTGCATGCAGCCAGACCTATCACTGCCACGGGCAGTGGGCGCCCTATCCCTGTGGGACAGCTCCATGCAGGGATGACAGACAGGGAGCCAGGTGCCAAGCAGACAGTTCTGACCTGGCAGGTCTGGGCTGGGGCTGAATGGCAGGCATTTCTTTTTTTTTTTTTTTGAGATGAAGTCTCGCTCTGTTGCCCAGGCTGGAGTGCAGTGGCGCAATCTCCACTCACTGCAAGCTCTGCCTCCCGGGTTCATGCCATTCTCCTGCCTCAGCCTCCCGAGTAGCTGGGACTACAGGTGCCCACCACCTCGCCCAGCTAGTTTTTTGTATTTTTTTAGTAGAGACAGGGTTTCACCATGTTAGCCAGGATGGTCTTGATCTCCTGACCTCACGATCCGCCCGTCTCGGCCTTCCAAAGTGCTGGGATTACAGGCTTGAGGCATCGCGCCTGGCCGAGAAGCAGGCATTTCTAACAAGTACCCAAGTGGCCCCACTTTGAGAGCTGCAGCCTTAGAATAGCTCTGGGGACTCCTCAGTGGCGAGGGCTTTTCACCCCTTTCTACCCGGCCTCCACCCCCGACAAGCCTCTTGGGCACAGCTTGGCTCTCAGGACTGTAAACCAAAAATAAAATCCTGAGTCCCCTGACTAACTGAACTGAACCCCCTCTTGGCCAAGGAGACCCCAGGGCAACCTGAGGAAACAAATTCCAGGCCCTGAAGGCAAGGGAGGTCAGATACGCCTGGTTGTAACCACCTCCCTTTGGAGTTCAGGCAGAGCTGACCAGCGTGAATGAAACAGAGGTCACAAACAGCACAGCCTCACCAGCAATGACACCAAACTCCAGCCTGACTCGGGTACAGCACCTCATGATAGATAGCAAACCCTGAAGGAAATCAAAATATTTCACCCCCAAATACGTTTATTTCCTTGACATATTTGAAATGGTCCTGCAAAGCTGTCTTTTGTGAGGGAAATTTGCATCTGTAGAGAATCTCCCTCCCTTTCTAGGTCTTTCCTGAATCTAGGAGACATTTAATGAGTCTAACAGCATTAAGGTCTGAAAAGAGACATTTACCCTCTATTGTCCCCAAGGCTGCTGTCTGTGAGGCTTCATCTACTTAACCTTGGCCTCCACAGCCCCTTTAGCTTAACTCAAGCATTTCTCTCTGCTGACTTCAAGTCTCTAGACAAAGCTTAACTCTTTCAACCAACTGCTAATCAGAATCCACCTATGATCTGTAAACCTACCCCTTCCTATACCTTACATGTACTGATTTATGTCTCTCTGCCTATAACTTCTGTCTCTCTAAAATGTATAAAATCAAATCAATGTGACTGCCTGGAGCACACTTTCTTAAGACCTCTTGACACTCTTTCCCGGGCCATGGCCACTCCACTCATTGGCTCAGAACAAACCTCTTTCAATATTTTATAGTTTGGCTTTTTAGCCAACAGGACCCTCTGCCTGGGCTCCCTGAAGCCCTCTCCCTGCTGCCTGGTCAGGCCACCGCTGTCTTTCACTTTCAGCCATATCCTCCTCCAGTCTCAGTCTCAGGCCCAAGCCTGTTCTTCCTGCTGTGACTGGGAAGACAGTCAGACCCTCTAAAGGAACCTTATTGAGTTGAGTTCATCCCACCACTGGGTATGGAGGTTACTCTGTGGCTCTCAGGAGTGGCCTTCCTTCTGAGCTCCGGGGACAGCTCTCAAGGCTGCCTAAGTGCTGGTTCAGCTACACAATCTGCAATATTTGAATCTGGTTACCATCTTTAGACTTCAGCGACTCAAGTGAAAAAAAAAAAATCAAACCCAAAACCCACAAATAAGCAAAACAGGTGACAAAGTCCTGCCAGGGCCACCTGCATTTTAATGAACATAACTGTTTCTGTCACTGGATAACACACAAGAACTGAAGGGTTCTCTACATGATTGAATTGTTTTCCTAAAAGCAGTGTCTAAAAACCCCACTGAACAGTTTTTCTGTCTTTCTATTCCAGTCTCTGACCTCAGTTCTGAGTCAGGTCAACAGGGATGTAAGAAAACATGAGATCAAAGAGGAGGAATCCATTAGAATCAAAAGGCCCCATCACCGTGAGATAAGAGGAGAATGCATTTTAAAGATAACCATTTACAATGACATACAAAAGCCCTATTTAGACTGGGAAAAAAAAGATTTCTTTACAAAGCTGTTTGGCGATGAGAAAAATACAGCAGGATTGGGTATAAGACATAAAAACAAAGGTGCAGGAAGAAAGAGTAGCAATTTGTTACAGCTCTTGCCCACTGAAACATGTAATTAGAGGTTAGCACAACACAGGAAGCCCTGCCAAACCTCACTGGCTCGGGAGGACCTCCTACTTCAGTGATTTAAGTTCCATTTTAAGGGAAGGGTGTGGTGAATGCCCCTCCCACGCCAACTCTGACCTGTAGAGCAGGCGAGAAACTTCGTGACTGATTAACAATGTGCGACCAGATGAAAGCACTAAACAGTAAAGTGCGGAATGCTACCGGCAGTTTGGTGAAAGATTTCTCAAAGGCTGTGCATCTGTGATCAAGGAACCCACCCAAGAAATGCTTTGTAGAGTTAAAAAAAAAAAAATGCTTTGTAGGTTATTGTGGGTTATTATAGAGAAGTCTCCAGAGTATTTGCATCGCTAAGTTGTGGGTTCACTCTGAGCACCCACTATATAGCCAGCTATCCGAACCAGGAAGTTAATGATGAAGGTTTAAAGGGAATGAGGTAGCTACGAGTGTGGAATAGAAATGAGGGATTCTCAGAGAACAGGAATTCTAGGCACTGATGTGGAATAACTGGGGATGGGGTGTGTGGACGCCAGGAAACAGCTAGGGTAGGAGGTCTGGCAGGTCAATGACGTTATTGGGGCTCAAAACACAGGTATTTTGAGAGCTGGGATACGGGAGGGCTTCCCTATCCCCAAGTGTGCGGTGAGGGCTGCGGGAAAATGGTTTCATTTTGACTTGTGACAGCCCGACTCGCCAGGATCTAACCTGGGGAAGACGTGGGGAGCAGCTGGCTTAGTTCCCTGCCCCCTGGAAAGGCCAGGGTTGGTCCGAGTGGGGTGCCTCTATGGGGCAGGGGCTGGCTCTGCGGTAAGGAAAGAAAAACGGGAGAGGGGCCCCGGGACCCGCCTTCTGGGGCGATCGCAGGGGGTCCTGGAAGGCCGCGGTCCCGGGGGTCGGGGG
>NW_012117821.1:2193008-2210342 GCF_000951035.1 Colobus angolensis palliatus | reverse complement strand
GAGTCTGATGACGCCATCTCCCCGCCCATGCGTGGCAGGCTCCGCCCAGGCCCCGCTCCGCCCCACCCCGCCGCGCGATCCCCAAACCCCTTCCCTGAGCCGGGCCGGGTGGCCACATTTAGCAAATGGGAGTGCACGACGCCAGGTTCAATGTGGATTTCAGACAAATAGTCGGTTTTTCAGCCTAGGTCTGTGCCATGCCTGAAATGCAAATTTAACAAGACGTAAAAAACTATTCCGGAGTTCTTTTACTTGGCAACCCCACCTGGGGCTTCAGAGGGTCTGCAAGCCAGCCTCGACTTTCTAATATGAGATTTGAACGCTTAGAATATGCAGCAAAACATCCACTCAAAGTCAGATGTGTTGCGTGCTGCCTTTTAGGGTGTTCCAGTTGAACGCAGCTTTAAGGTTTGGAAATGAAATCATATGACTTTTTACTTCATTGAACAGGATACCTGGGGTTTTTTTAGTTCCTATTCCTAATTTTTACACGTCAATATTTTCTCTGAACTGTGTGACCAAAACAAAAAAAAGGGAGTGGGTGAGCCTGGGCAACACAGCAAAAGCCCATCTCTTAAAAAAAAAAAAGCTGGGCATGGTGGTGCACACCTGTAGTCTCAGTTACCTGATGGGCTAAGGTGGGAGGATGGCTTGAGCCTGGGAGCTCCGGGCTGCAGTGAGCCGTGACTCCGCCACTGCACTCCAGCCTGGATGACAGAGCGAGACTTTGTCTCAAAATAAATAGATAACTGTATTGTGGGGTTCTGTGTAAGACTTTGTTTAAACGGTTTTGCTACTAACAACGGTTAACCCCAGGTGAGAGGATTGTCCCCAGAGGGCCCCCGGCGGAGGTACCTGCTCCCTTTCCCTCACGTCCTGCGTCTCCCTGTTCACGTTTCCTTGCATCACCCACGTTTCCTGGCTTCTGCTCTGTGCCAAGCCTTGGAGACAAAGCGAGAACCAAACCGAGCCCCCAGTGCCCCTGGCCTGCCATTCAGGCAGACCCAAAACAAACCAATGCGTAAAACAGCCAACGCGTGCTATGAAAAGCAGTGAAGCCGCATAGGGAGGCGAGTGCCAGCAGGGCTGCCATACACAGGAGGGTGGGGAAGTCTTTGAGAAGGTGACCCGAGTGGAGAAGGAGGTGAGGGAGGAGGCACATGGCCCAGGCAGAGGAGCCATACATGCAAAGGCCCTGGGGCAGAAGGGTGCCGAGCCCACTGGAGGAACAGCGAGGAGCCGGAGCCGGAGCCAGAGCCGGAGCCGGGCCTGGTGGGAGCGGAGCAAGCTGGGGGAAGTGTGGGAGGGAAGAAAAGCTGAGAGCCTGAGCGAGACCCAGGGGGCCTCACAAGCCGGGCCGCAGACTTGAGCTTTGATGCTGAATTGGGGTCCGCCATGGGAGGATCGGTGCAAAGATGCAGCTCTGCCCTTCTAGTTGCAGAGTAGGAGGGGCAGGAGGGGAAGCAGGAGACCTGGGAGGGGCCGCTGCCTCCTTCCACGAGCTGGAGGGACTCAGGGGAGGGGTGAGAGGCAATGCTGGTGGAGGGGTCGGCCCAGCCTGGGTGGAGGCGGAGGGTGTCACATTGGCAGAGTTTGGGCCAAAGCAATTGGAGGAATGGGGTTGCTTATGGCTGAGACTAAATCCTGCAGTGGTGAGATGGGAGAGCTATGCTGGGGAGGACGCCAGGAGTTTGCTTTGGACCGGTTACATCTGAGCAGCCTTTTCAACCTCTAAGGGAGGTGTCAGGTCAGGGTTCGGAAGTGGGAGTCGAGTCTGGAGCTCAGAGCTTGAGACTGCTTGAGGTCCCCAGGGGAGGCTGTGGGACAGAGGGGAGGGCCAAGTGCCAAACCCCAGGCCTCCAGAAGGAGCAGCAGCGAGGTGGCAGGGGAACAGGGAGTGGAGAAAAGGAGCCTGATCCAGCTGAGACAGAGGATGCCATGAGCCCAACTGGAGGGGCACATTCAGAACATCAGGGCAACACTTCACCCCAAACCTGCTCGGTGAAATGGAGCCACCCATGGGACCAAGCTCAGCCCAACACTTAGAGGCCACACCCCAAAACAACCAGAGTTTCTCCAATCCAAGACAGGGTGGGGGAGGAGAAGGGGTTGGGATTGAATCTCGGAGTCGAGGCAAGAGCTGTCTGTGCTGAGCCAGGTCCTGCCCAAAGCCCGCGTGAAATCTGCCCCTCGTCCTGCAGGAGAGGCGTCCGCATGTCGCTGTGGCAAAGGCCAGGTGACTGCAGGCGCGGTTAGCATGCGTACCGCTGAGCGAGGAAACACGTGGCTGCTGGTAATTTTCAGGTGCCCTGACAGAGACAGCTCTGGCTTCAAAGGGATCAAAATGTGGGGAGATCACATCTCAGACCTGATGAGATAAGGTGCTGTGCAGGCTGAGGCAGCATCTTGGACCTAACCTGCTGTGTTGGATCCTGATGAGCCTGATTCCCAGAAGGCCTCCAAGATTTCCAGTTGATCTACTGTTCCCTGTGTAGAGCAGGTACTTGCCGTCAGTCCTACCCTTAGGGCACAAAGCCCTGATGCTATCTGCTTCAGGTTTCTGCACATCCCTTCTAAACCAACCTCCCCTGTGGCAGATAAGCCCTGGGCCTGGGGGTGCTGGCAGGATCCCGTCTGTCTGGGCCTCCAGAGACACAGATGTGGCTTCTATTTGTAAATCCCTACTAAATGTTTCTTCCTGAGAAACTGGACCTGTCAGCCCCTTTCTTCTGCCTCTCAGCCTCTTCCATCTTTGGGGCAGGTTTGCACAAGCCTGCCCATCGTGGAACAGATATTGATATTCCTGGTTTTTTGTTTGTTTGTTTGTTTGTTTTGAGACGGAGTCTCGCTCTGTCGCCCAGGCTGGAGTGCGGGGGCACGATCTCAGCTCACTGCAAGCTCCGCCTCCTGGGTTCACGCCATTCTCCTGCCTCAGCCTCCCGAGTAGTTGGGACTACAGGCACCTGCCACCTCGCCCGGCAGCTAATTTTTTTTGTATTTTAGTAGAGACGGGGTTTCACCGTGTTAGCCAGGATGGTCTCAATCTCCTGACCTCGTGATCCGCCCACCTCAGCCTCCCAAAGTAGTGGGATTACAGACGTGAGCCACCGCGCCCGGCCTGATATTCCTGTTTTACAGAGGGGGAAACTGAGGCTCAGAGGGCTGACTACTGTGTGAGGTGAAGGGCACGTGGCATGTATGTGACAGAGAGGAGAGTCTCTGGCCCACGTGCCTCCCAGAACCCAGGAGGGCCCACTCCAATGTTTGTGTTGCAGACAAAGGCAGAACCCCAGCTCTGAGCCGCCTCCCTTTCCACATGGGGAGAGCGGAGATGAGGCCCGATGGATTTCAATGGCCCTGGCTCCAGGACTGGTCCTGCCATCCACATCTCCCCCTTTAGCAGGAGTTTGGCCTGGAGGGCTCAGCTGCTTACGACCACCACCCATTCTGGGAAAACTTCTGAGGAGGAATTGTGCACGCCTGTGCCAGCCCCTGAGTACTGGCTACGTGCCAGGAGCAGTGCCCGGGGGAACAATTCTCCATGTCCTCACTAGGACACCATGAGGAGGTGGGTGGCCACCCTCCTGGGACTGTGGACACAGAGGCACGTCTGAGGGCAGGGGCTCCCTGCCAGACCCCTATGGAGAGGTGGAGCAGGGCCCAGGCAGCCTCAGAGCCCGAGCTGGCTCCCAGTACCAGTGTGGCCAGTGCTGCATCGGCTACAGACTGATGGACATGGTGAGTGACGGGCAGGGGAAGGGTGGCAGGGAGCCCTGGGGCAGGGCCAGGGAGTGTGTGTGATCCCATCCTCCGCTCCCAGCTTTGATGCTACCATGCGGTGGGTGGACGGGACAAGGCGCCATGGGATGGCTGTGGGACCTGCCAACACTCTTTCAGGACCCCAAAGCTGCCTGGGGAGCCGGGAAAAGGTCGGCTTCTGAGACTGGCTTTGCTGGGCATCAGCAGGCCAGGCTCGACCCTGGGGACAGAGAAGATGACCCGCAGGGACCCTGCTCCACCTGGGCAGTGAGTGAGTTCTCCCAGTCCCCTGGGTGCCAGGAGGCTATGCTTCCCAGGAGTGTGTGCAGCCGCCACCTTTCATAAAGGGCCCCCCTGGCCTTCATGTGTGTTTTATGAGGGTGGCCGTGATGGCCACGCAGGGCAGGGAATCAAAAGGACTCGTAAAGTTTGTCTGATGATTTGGGACTGGGAGTGCTGCGGACACGTTCATGGGCATTTTATGCAGGAGGGAACCGTTAAGCAGGGAAGCTGAAAGAGACAGATCACGGGAAAATTAAACGTAGGGTTTAACTGAGAAATAATCATTTTCTATGAAAGATAATGACTTCTCTGGAGGCTGGTATCAAGATTTATTGGCCCAAGCGGTGACGACAGATCAGAGCCCAGGCAAGAACAGCAGGAGACCTTGAAGGGGAGGAACCTTGGATTACCATCTCGCCCGGTCGATATATCTGAATGCCAAAGCCCTCTGCTCTGTATGTGTCGTGTTGGGAGATTAAATGTATTTACACCTCTGGTGGAGTGGCTTTTTCTCCTGCAGTCAGAGTAACCTGATAGCTCCGGCCCCCTCCAGCGCTGCCGTCCTTGGAAGCCCTGGCCCGGGTTTTCCTTCGTTCCTCACCACCAGCCCCATTCAAGGGCACCCTGCCACCAGCACCTGCTGGGCTCCCAGGGAAAGTCACTCTGGTTCCAGCTGTGAGTGCAGCCGCCACTGCATCACACCGCACGTCAGCACCAACCATGTGGCGGTGAGCCGGGAAGCCATCAGATTCGCCGCAAATCGCCGGGACTTCAGTGGGGGAGATTTATTGCCATGCCAGATGCGTGTGTGTGAAATACATAATTCCGCTCACACGGCCTCATAAATCCAAAAGGGTCAGCAATAAATGGAAAAAAATAAAAAATCACAGACTAATTTGTTCGGAAGACTAGAAGGGGATCCATGAGAAAGCTGTAGCTCAGCTCAAAGTTTGTTCTGAAACTGAGAGCGCGGAGCAGGAACACATTCTCCACTGGATCCAAACCTCTGCGTTCTCAGGTGGGCTGGGCAGGAGCCGGCGCAAAATCAGATGCCCGGCCCGAGCTGGGCTTCCCACGCACATGGTGAGTGGGGGCCCTGACACAGGCCGGCCATCCTAACGGCACCTGGGGCTGAGCAGCCGCTCCAGGGCTGGAGAAGGCAGGCTGGGCCCAGCTGCTGCCCAGCAAGGGGTGTCTGGAGAGGGGCTCTTACCTCACGGAAGGGGGCCCAAAGGGGTTCTCAGGGGCCTGGGGTCTCTCGCCAGAGCTATGGGGTAGAGGGCCCTGGCAGCTCCATGTGTCCTGTGACCTGGCGCCTTAGGGCTTTGCCAGGCCAGCTTTGTGATGTCTCCCACCGGACTGCATGCATAAAGTCTGGAGTGTGGTCCTCTCTCAAAGTGGAGGAGGCCTGAGGCCCTGTACAGGAGGAGCCACATCCTGGAGGGATCAGTGCTGGGACACAGAGGTCCCTGAGGCCAACACGCTGCCCTTCAACTCCCCATTCAAGGAGAGACCCTCACATTCAAAAGGGTCCCAGAGAAATTACAGGGGTCCCAGCGAATCCTCTGGAAGCAAAGAAAAGTCCATGACACCAGGAGAAATCAGATGCCCTGGTCTTCCAGGCACAGCAAGTCCTAAACATGCTCCAGAAGAGACCTTGGGCCACCGACTCCCGGAGGACAAGCCCCGGCTGTGCAGGCTGCAGGGGAAATGACCTTGGGCCTTTGAGCTGCGGCTTCCTCTGGTCTGTGCAGCTCAGGTGAGAGACGCCCATGCCTAGTCCCCCCAGCTGCACGTCATCTGCTGGCCGTGTGGGCGGGGTAGGGGGTGGCGGAGGGGGAGGCACCTCCAAAGTCAAAGCAGGCAGATGCCCCCGACTGTCTTCTAAACAGGGCTCAGGGGTGTGAGTCAGCACCAGCCGGGCCCACCCCAGCTCTTCTTTACCCCAAATGTTCTCTCTTCCTCTCTTGGCCTTCGCTGATCCCCATGACCCCTGTCCTGGCATAGGCGCTGCTCCACCCCTGTCCTCGCTCCTGTTCTTGACGACTCTGACTGTTCTTGCCTTTGGGCTGCAACACTTTTTCTTGGACGCCTCTTCATGGCTTTGATGCGAAGGAGTGGGTGTGCAGTCTGGGCCTGGCCTTAGGTGACCTTCCCACAGAGCCGGCCGCCCACCCGGTCCACCCTGGGAAAGTCCAGGCGACCGTCCCACACAGCTGGCCACCCAGCCGGTCCACCCTGGGAAAGTCAAGGCCTCCAGGTTCTTTTTTTTTTTTTTTTTTTGAGACGGAGTCTCGCTCTGTCACCCAGGCTGGAGTGCTGTGGCTGGATCTCAGCTCACTGCAAGCTCCGCCTCCCGGGTTCCCGCCATTCTCCTGCCTCAGCCTCCCGAGTAGCTGGGACTACAGGCGAGTAGCTGGGACTACAGGCGCCCGCCACCTCGCCTGGCTAGTTTTTTGTATTTCTTAGTAGAGACAGGGTTTCACCATGTTAGCCAGGATGGTCTCGATCTCCTGACCTTGTGATCCGCCCGTCTCGGCCTCCCAAAGTGCTGGGATTACAGGCTTGAGCCACCGCGCCCAGCCGGCCTCTAGGTTCTTACTCCCACGTGTGCATGTGTATGCCACACACAGCTCACAGTGACATCGTGGACGCCTGTGCATCTCTGTAGTTCCAGAAAACACCCCCTAGGGGCTGCACCTGGGGGCCAGTGTGGAGAGAGCTGCTAAGGAGTCGTGCAGGACCCTCCTGGTGAGCCACGTGGAAACGAGGTCCACTGCCTGGTCTCTCTCCACACCTGGGAGATGCACACAATGGCCTGAGTCTGTCTCCAGGAGCAGCTCTCTGCCCAGTGAGCCCTCGGGCCCAGGTGGGTCCTCTACCTGGCGGCTCAGGCCTCCCTCGATATCCTTGCTGGCGTGCTCCAGGGACCCACACTTTCCACTGGTGGCCAAGGGTACTTGGCCTGGGGGAGAGAATGCCAGGGCTGCTTGCCAGGGACGTGGAGGTGTGGCTGCCTGTGGGGGTGTGGCTGCCTTCCTGCTCTTACCCAGCATTTCTTTGGGGTCTCGGCCCCTGGTGGGGGTCTTGGCCAAGCAGGCTCGGCTGCCCAGGGGCCCCACTGCAGATGAAGCAGTGTCCAGGAGCTCATCCAGACCCACCAAGAGCTGCCCCCACCCTCCCAGGCTCTCTGCACACCCAGAGCTCTGCGCTCCTTCCCAGGGCTCTCCCCGACTGCCCAAGACCTCCTCAAAGGCCACATCAGCCCAGAACCCTATGCCCAAAGCAGAAGCCCAGTCCTCCGATGAAGTGCCAATCGTCACGTCCGCGTCACCAGCTGCCAACAGCCCTGACAGACCTTCCCTGGCCACAGAGGCCACTCTGGATGGAGCTGGGGACTGCACTGATGGCCCTGGGAGCCCTCCAGGGACACTGCCTGACCCTTCACACGATGGGTGCCTTGGCCAGCTGACAGGTTCAGGCCACTGGCTGCCTCCGGCCTCATCCCCTGCTATAGAACTGCATCTACCCAACTGGTCCTCAAGGCTTCCACCCGGTCCAGCCACCCCTGGGCAGAGCCCCGACTCCTGGGTTCCCGCAGACCCCTGGAGCCCAGGAAACAGTCCCTCCGGCAGACTCTCCTCAGACAAGGAGGACAAATCCTGGGTGGTGACGGCGCTGTCCTCCCCGAGGGGCCCCGAGGGCGGGGAAGGGAAGGCATCTGAGCCTGGGTTGGTGTCTTCGCCATCACTCTGTACCTGGAGAGTGGGAGGAGGTGGGGGTAGGGGGTCCTCCCTGTGGATGGAGGACGGGAGGTCAGCACTGCTGTAGGACAGCAACTCGTCCACGGGAGACAGGATCTCAGTCAAGATGTCACCAGCAAGTGGGGGACACGCTTCCTCCAGGACAGTGGGGGCTCCATTCCCACCGGGCCCAGGCACCCAGCTCTCAGTTACTGGGAGTGCCAGCCTGCCCAGGTCCCCGGGAGGAGCCTGCAGGGTCACCGGGGTCTCGGGCTCTGGCATGAGGTGCGGGAGTTTGCTCTTGGCGGACATACTTGAGTCAGCATCCCGAGTTCCCTCCTGGTAGCCAGAGGTCTCTCCTCTGCCGAAATCTGCTCCTTCACTCCCAGAGGTCCCCAAAGGAAAGGCTGGCAGTGAGTCCGAGTCGCTGGCAGAAGAGATTTGGGGTGGGAACACCACACCGGCGGCCTCAGGGGTTGCCTGGCGTGCTTCTCCTGTGTCTGACACCCCCATCAGGCTCTCGCTGGTCCCAGAAGCTTCCTGCCCCTCCCCAGGCCGTGGGGAGGGAAGAGCTACCTGGGGCTCCACACCACTTTCAAGGCCCGATGAGCCACCTGCAGGCAGGGAGCTCCCCGAGGCTGGCTCGGCCCCGGTACAGGGTTCTGGCAGGTCCTCCTCGCTGTCTTCGTCCCAGACTTTGCTGGACGCCTCTGACAGCTCTGACCCTGACCTTGGAGAAGGGATGTCTGGGAAAGGCAGCAGCCAGCCTGCCTTCAGGCTTTGCTCTGGTGCTGAACCTTCTGCCACAGCCGTGTCCAAGGAGGAGCCACGCAGGGGGCTGGCCCCACTGCCCTGGGGCCTCTGCCAGGTGACCCGTCCTCCACCCCCAGGAACACTGCCTGGCCGAGGCTCACCCTGGTTTGGCCCCCAGGACAAAGGCAGGCCGGCTTCCTCTGAGGAGTGTCGGGCAGAGAGCTCTCCAGGCCAGGCGAAACCGCTGTCTGGGGAGTCTTCAGCTTCCGAGCCGGGAAGAGAGCTGGAGCTCTCAGAAAGCTGGACCAGGGTAGCCGCTGCTTTCTGGAACTCCCAGAGAGAGGGACAGGACAGGCTGGTCACAGAGCCTGCTGGGGAGGTGTGGGATGACACCATGGCTTCTTGCGAAGGCCCCCAGCAGGTTTCGGAAGCAGACTCAGAGCCGGGACCGCAGGAGGGGGTGGCGGGGAGAAGGGGACTGCCCTGGTGCAGGATCAGGGGCGCCGCCTCCTCAGGGGCCACAGGAGCTGCTGAGAGAGGAGACAATCAACACTTGTCACTCTCTGCACCCTGGACCCCACGCATATCCCACGGCCCCCAAAGCCAGGAGGTCAGAACAGAGAAACACCCTGAACAGAGGCAGGAAAAGCGTCGAGGGTGCCAGCGTGTTGGACCCCTGTGATTCCACCCCAGCGGTTCACCACACCCACTCCCACCCACATGCAGTGAGTCATGTCCAGGGACCTTGCCGAGCCTCAGGGACCCAGCCTCATAGCACCGCAGCCATGGTTCAAGGACTGACTGGTTGGCTTTGCCTTGTCTTATTTTCATTCGGGATGTGGGTGGATCCAGAGGATCCCTGACCGTCATTCACCTCCCCTGGCAACCCTGTGATGGGGAGGTGCGTGGGCAGAGCCCCCCAGCTGGGCAGTGGGGAAGGCAGGGGCTGTGTGTTGTGGGGAGAAGCTGGCTCTGACGTAGAAATGGCCTTGGGGGACCCTTAGTGGGGACTCGATGGCTGAGGGAGGGGCTGGGGGCTGGGGCAACACCTGGGGAGGCAGCAGCCCGGGCAGCTTCCAGCCAGGTGGAGGAGACGCCGGGGACCTCCTGCAGGCAGGCCTCCATCCTGCAAGCATATTCGTGGAGAACCCTGTGGGGATCCTGGTCCTCCTGGCCTCTTCCCCAGGGCCCACTGTCAGGGACCCCACTGGGCTCAGTCCACAGCCCACACTCGAAAAACATCCCAGCTAGTCCTCTGCCACCACCTGAGGTGACCCTGAGGGCAAGGGCTCCCCAGTGGCTTGTCTTAGGAGGCATCCAGTCTCAGTCCCACTGGATCAGGTGGCAGAGAGGGGTGGGGCTGCCACTCCCAGGGGGTTCGAGGCCCCTCTGCTGACCTTGGGCTGATTCATGGGTGACATGTTTATTTCCAAAACTGGGTCAGACCCAGGAGGGCTCAGGGTGGGTGCACAGCTGTACCCCAGCAGCACAGCTGTGCCAGGAGAGAGTGAGGGTCTCCACAGCGGGGGGACAGGCAGTGCTGGCTGAACCCGTCTCCGTGCCTCAGGCTCCACCCCTGCCCCAGGTCCTGCCTGCTCCAGGGAGCCCAGCCCCACACCTCTGCTCCCCTGATCGCCAGCTCTCGGTTTCCTGGGACTCCTCCACGGGACTCTCGGCAAAATCCAGCCCCAATTCCGAGCCCTCTTCGCTCATGCTGCCCTCAGTCACCTGCTGGAGACACATTGGAGAAATGACACTGTCAGGATGTGGCTTCTGTCTCTGTCCACCTCCTGTAGCTGGATGGAGCCCCTGTGCTTCCAGTGACCATGGTTAAGGAACAAAGACCACCCAAAAGATGGCCGTGCAGACCCCTACTCATCAGATTCCCCTCCTCCCATTGGGCCCTGCCACCATGGAAAAAAAGCCTGTTTTTCTGCCCAGGTGTTGAGTGTTAAGGTGAGACCTAGCCAACTGGCAAACTTCAGAACTGAAGGCGTCTGCCGGGAAGGGCCCCAGGACACTCATGGGATGGACCAGGAGACCCCGCAGGGCCACACAGCAAGGCCGGGCCCCACTCAGCCCACAGGAAGTGCACGACCACACCCGACTCACGCTGGCTTCCTGTGGGCTACAAGGACCTTCTCTGCCCCAGGAGTGTTGGCTGCGTTCCCCGAAGCTCCTCACATGGCTGTCTGTCGGAGCCCGGGGCTTCCCCTCTAAGGAAGGGCCGGGCTTGGTCTGAGGGTCTCCTGAAGGGCAAAGGGACTGTCAGCACTGGCGGGGACAGATGCAGGAAGCAGAAGGAGCAGCTCCCAGGAATTCCGAAGTCACATAAAACAAATCTTAAAATTCAAAGTGACGCACGCCTTTCTGCAGTGCTTAGTTAGCATGAGGGCGGAAACGTACATGGTAGTTTGCTCCTAAAATGATCCTGTTATTGGACAGTTAGTGATCGAAGTCCCAGCCAAAAGTTTAGAGAAAATTTGTTTAGAATTCAGAAGTCAGCTGGGCGCGGTAGCTCACGCCTATAAACCCAGCACTTTGGGAGGACGAGGTGGGTGGATCACAAGGTCAGGAGTTCGAGACCAGCCTGGCCAATATGGCGAAACCCCATCTCTACTAAGTGGGCATGGTGGTGGGTGCCTATAATCCCAGCTACTCAGGAGGCTGAGGCAAAAGAATTGCTTGAATCCGGGAGGTGGAGGTCGCAGTGAGCCAAGATCACGCTATTGCACTGTAGCCTGGGAGAGAGTGAGACTTTGTCTCAAAAATAATAATAATTATTATTATTATTATATTATCATTATTTAGAGGCCTCTTTCCATCCCTTGGGGGAAACCCTTTGCCAGAGCTTGCTCTTCCCCCTCGGTGCCGTCCAGACAGACACTGGTGTGAGGCAGGAGTGGCGCAGAGGGCTGGTGGGGGGCAGGCCTCGGACACAGCAAGGTCACCGGTGCACTGCTGGGGGATCGCAAAGGGGGACAAAGGGGTGGGTGGGGCCATCGCAGAGCCCTCCCCAGGAGCACCGGGCCCTTCCCGCATTGCATCTTCATCTCCCTAGACTTTCGTTCTGTGGGGTCAGGGGACTGCGAGGGCCAAGGCCACCTGGCTAAGGGAACCGGAGCTGTTTGGCGAACGCCCAAGGAGGGGGAAGCTCCGTCAATGGGAACACCTGCCCTCCTGTCCATGGCCCTGGGCTGCCCCAGTGACCACAGTGGGGCGTCACCCAGGGAGGCCTTGCGAGTGCAGTCTTTTGATCAGAGAGCGGCCAGCACTGCAATCAGGCAGCCCCAGGGCGAGCCCCGGCCCACCTGAGAACTTAAGTCAGGCCTCAGGCTCCTCCTCTGCAGTGTGGGCGTAACGAATGAAGCCACCTCCAGAGGCAACGAGCACCCATGGTGGGTGCGGGCACCTGGCTGGCCCCCAGAACGGCGACAGCTGGTACATGTGGCCACGTGGCGAGGGAGGCTTCAGGCTGAGCAAGCTTCACGGTGGCCGCTGAAGCCTGAATGACGCAGTCCGGGTGGCGATGTGGGACACGGGGGAAAAGCACTCTGTATTCACTCCGCCTCTCAGTGCCACTGGCCTCTCCAGGGAGCCCCACCAGCCACGCTCTCCTGGGCAGGCAGCCCCATAAGTGCTTCTAACCTCTTCCTGTCTCAACCTGTCTGTCCTGAGGTTTGCTTTCCCTGGCTCCAACTGCAGGGTCCCCCAGTCCGGCAAACCCTTGGTAGCATAGTCTCCCTGCTTCCGAGGATGGACACTGGGTGGGGGCCTTCTGAACTCGGCACCCAGAGCTGGTCAGGGAGCTCCGAGGTGGCATCACAGGGCATGCAATCCCCCACTCACTCTTCAGCCGGCGGCTACCGGATCCACCACCAGGGCTCCCTGACACGGTGAGTGCGTCCCCTCCCGCCCCACCTACAAATTGGGGACTTGGCTCTCGGGGAGGCCCCCAGCCAAGTGTAAGGTTGGGAAAGAGAAAAATGTAATCGGTGCAAAAACCTCCGTCGGCTGAAGATGCTCAGGCAGTGCTGGCTTCCAAACGCTTAAAAACCTGCCCCAGATGAACGAAGTTGCGACTAGAACAACCCCAGCCAGTTATGACTTTTAATTTCTCCAGAAGAGCCGCTGCGTCACCTCCGGTAGGAGATGGAGCCGGCCACTCTTCTTGCAGTGAAGGGATCCGAGGCCAGGGTGGGGGGCCACCAGGGCCCATCTTCTTTGCTTTCCGTCCTTGTCCAGTGGCTGAGCTCCAGCCTCGGACAGTCTCTGCCGGATGTGGGGGACGCGTCCGGCGCCGCGATGGCCCACACGTTGTTTCCAGGGTGCTTACCTGGGAGCGGCTCCTTCGCCTCCCGAGACCTGCGCTGAGCTGTGGGGAGGCGCCCCTCTGCCTCCTCAGCCTGGGGATTGAGACAGGGGAGTGGATATGCCATAGGGCCCTGCAGGGAGGGCACCATGGGCCGGGGATAGACCAGGATGGATGGGGACAGATGGGGACAGATGGGGGCGGACAGGGACCCACTGCAGGAACCAAGGATGGGCCACAGGAACTAAGGTTCCCCAACCAAGATCAAGTCGCGGATTGGCAGAATGTTGGGAGGAGGGCCCTGAAACAGATGGGGCTGGGGAAATGGCTTCTAGGGACTGTGCATACGGGAAAGGCTGGGCCCAGCCGCTGTCCGTCAGTGGGGCTCGCGGGCTGCAGGCCCGGCTGAGGGTCCCAAGGCTGCTCCCCAGGTTCTGAAAGACATAGTCCCAGGAGTCACCAACGGCAACCACAGACTGAGGCCAGGAAGGGAAGGAACGAGGCAGGGGCAGAATGGAGCTGCGGGGGGTGGGGGGTGGGGGAAACACGGTGAGGACTGATGAGCGTGGGGAGTGGGGAGAGTGTCGCCGCATACTGCCCTGTTCTTGGCAGGATGGACGGCAAACAAGCTAACTTCGAGGGAGACAGGGACAGCCTGGGGCCACATCCAGCTCTCTGCCCTGCCATGTCCCCTGCCTGGAGGCCTGAGGGTCTGCTCAGCCCGAGCCTGGAAAAGGCAGCTTCTGAGGCAAGCGTGGGGCAGGCCCTGCCGAATCCTCCTTCTGCCCTGGCCGGGGGCTGTCTGTGGGCCTGTGTTTCTGGGACCTGCCTGGCAACAGTCTGAGGCCTGCACGTGGCCCCAGCCAAGATCAGGGGCTCTGAGCAGCCGCCCATGAGGAGCCCTTCCCAGACAGAACCTGTCTGGGTGGTTTCCCGGCCAGGGCATCCCTCCTTCTGTATCTTGGGAATGCTGGCTGCCTGTGCACGGGGTGGCCTGCCTGCTGGCAAGCCCACTGTGTGCCCCGCTGCACTGAGACACAGACACGGGGAGGCCGGGGTGGCCCGGTCACAGGTGGGGCACAGCAGGCCTGCCTGACCCTGAGCCTGACGCCACCCCACACGGCCCAGGGCCCACTGAATGAGTCCGTCTGTCCCTGGGCAGTCACCGCTGCTGCTCGTTACCTTGGCTGACGTGGCTGCCACTCTCCACCAGCGGGCCCCGGGGGTCATGTGTGTCCTCGCCCCACGCTAGCCTCAGAGGCTGCTGGTGACCATCTGCGTCGGAAGTTGTCTGGGGCGGCATCACATCCTGCTGCTCCGCGGGAGGGCTGCACGGCCATGCAGAGTGGAGGTGACCGCCTGCCCGGCTGCCCCTTCCCAGGTGTCCAGCCCTGGCCACAACCTCCACCAGCACCCTCTCTCTGGGAACAACCTCATGTCACATGCAGGGGTGGCTGTGGTCAGTGGCCAAGCAGAAGACGGGATTGTGACCCCCTCACCCAGGTAAGGTGGGTGGGAGAGACCTGTGTTCTCTCCAGGGTGTGGCCCCTTGAGACTTCTGCCTGGAGATGGACTGTGCCTCCCAGGTGCACATGCTGGGCCCCCGAGAAGCACGGTGCCACCCCAGGCCTGCGCTGACCTCCAGGCACCCCCCGTCTGACTCCGCCTGGGTCACGCTGCTGGGGTGGCAAGAAAACTCCTGCTCTCAGGTGCCTGCCCGGCGACACGTCATCTGACTCCCTTTCTCCCCCAGGCACCTGCCACATCTGGGCACAGCTGGTTGCCCCCACCCAAGGGTGCCCCTGAGCATTTCCCCCTGGATTCACAGATGGCCGGGGGTGAGCAGGAGGTGCTGGTTCAGAGGAGGGTGGCCCTAAGGGCCTGGAATCCCTGTATCCCAAGGTAGATGGCTGAGGGGCTGGAGCCCGCACTCTCGCTGGAGCAGGACTGGGGAGGCACCTTGACACCAGTGTGTGCCCCACGCAGGCTCTAGAGGGAGACAGGGCAGTGCCCCCAGGGCTTGGCACTGCCCCCAAAGCAGAGCAAGGTACTGTACTCTCAGAGCTGCCCCAGAAACAGAACATGGCTGAATAAAAATGGGAACAGGAACCCCCACGTCCTAAAGGATTCATTCCCCTCCCCTACACCCTCCTCGGCACGCAGCGTCTCAGGCCAGGACCCCGTGGCAGCTCCATCTGCTCCATCTGCTCCATCCAGCTTCTCCCTCGCTCCCCTGGGGTGCAGACAGACATACCCCGACCCCAAGGCACCCAGCTCACAACTGAGCTTCTCTCAAACGGACCAGTGAAGGAGGGAAGCGCGTGTGCTGCTGTGTGGCGGGACCCCCAGCAAAACACCACAGGTGAGCTTCCCCGGGGTGGGGTCCCGGGGAGCCAAAGTTTTCTCTGTGAATACCTCACTTTTCTCTGTTTTCTAGCTGTGGACAGGGCTACACATCGCTGGTGTGACAAGCCGAACATAGGGGGTACCCCTCCGCCAGGAGAGTGGGCTGACCCCCACGCTGGGGTCCAGGTCTGCAACCATACGTCTACCGGCCCCTGCCCTCCAGCCCTATAAGCAAACCCTGGGGGACCAAGTGGCGGTAGTAGGCCTGGAAGCCTCTTCAGAGATTCCTGGGACTGGCAACTGGCAGCAATGTGAATGACAGATCAGTCTGTGCCCAGGTTTATGTGAAAGCTTGAGGAGGAGCCACGGAGCCAATGGCCGAGGCTGAGTGGTCAGCAACTCCCCTCCCTGCAGAGGCCCCTCTGGGCTGGGAAAGAGCTGCAGGATGCTCCCCCAGGCAGGCAGGGGCCTCCAAAGGCTGCTTCCCTGGGTCTGTGCTGCCCCGCCGCTTGCTGCTTCAAGGGGTTCTGTGATAGACTCTTGAGGGCTGCCGGCCCTGGGGGCCTGAGCTCAAAGGAAAGAAGGCCTCCTTGGCCCTCCAGGGCCATTTTGAGCCCCGAAAGAAGAGCTGTTCCCAGCATCAGAAAGCCGGGAGGCTCTTGATGGGAAAAGCAGCTGCTCCTCCCACGGCCAGGCTCTCGGGCAGGTGACCCTGGTCATCACACCTCCTCCCCTGCTCCACAGGGACAGTCCAGGCAGAGCCCTGGTGCCCTCTAATGAGGCGCTTTTGCTGCAAACCAAAGCCAACGGCCATATGGCCAGGCCTCAGAGGAGGTTGAGCTGCCACCGGTGGGCAGAACAGTCCCCAGCCACCTTGGGAGGGGGTGCCCAGGGCTACACATGCCACCCCTGGCCCCTGAGCCAGGCCTGTCCACCGGCTGTGCCCACCGCGTCCTGCAGCAGCTGTGGGGGGGAGAGCACCCCGTCCCTATTTCCCAGGTGAGGAAACAGGCTAAGAGGAGACCCTCCCCGTGACCACACTCCAGCCAGCCACAGAGCCGGGAAGGTGCAACCAGCTCCTGGGGCTCCTCCCAAGGGCCCTGGGCAGCTCCGGCTTGTGCCCAGACCCACTGGGCCAGCAGGCCTCCCTCAGTGCCCTCAATGGCCACCCCCTTCCGTCCTCCCAGGCACAGGTGGGGATGGGGCTGAGTGAGAGTCAGCCGCCCAGTGCGGGAAAGGCTTCTCAGGCGAACATCAGCATCCATACCCGGACTCCCAACCCCCAAGACCAACCAACTCACTGTATGGCCTTCGAGCTTGCGGGGCTGCTCTGGGGGCGACGGCTGGTGGGGCTGCTGGGCCTGTGCAGGGTCAGGGGACACAGGGAGGCCTCTGGCTGCTGGCTTGTCTCTGAGCCGCCCTCCCAGGTGGCCTTGACTCTGGGGCTGGAACCCTGTGAGAAACGGTGCAGGAGAGCCTGGCATGGCTGTCTCTGCCCATTTCCTCCTCAGAAAAGCCGGTGCCGAGCGTCATGTGGCTGTGGCAGGGCTGGTGCAGTGCTGGGGCTGTTTGCTCCCCGCTGGGTGCCAGGCTGAAACAGGACCTCTCATTTGAGCAGGGGACCTGCACCCCCGCTGAGAGGTATGGATGGGAGGCCCAGAACAAGGAGTCTTTGCCCAAGGCTGGCCAGAGACCCCCATGCCCAGCTCTGGAATCAGGTTGCTCGTGTCTCCTCTCCTGCAGTCCAGCCTGGAGCAGGTGCTTCAGAGAGCTCAGATCATTCAATCCTCATCCCCACCTTCCGGGTGAACCCGCTGCCCTCCCTGCCTTACAGAGGAGATGCGCAGGTGGGGAAGGCACACAGCTTGCCTGGGGATAGTCCCCCATCCCTCGTCCACACAGCTTCCTCACTCTACTGGTGGACATGGGGAGCAGGAGCCTCCCTCCAACGACGCAGCTTCTGCTTGGGGTCCCCGAGGGGCTGGCCTCCCCGAGGAACTTCCAACCACACTCTCCTTCCTGCCTGGGTCCCATGAGATCCCCAGTCCTGCTTACTCCCCAACCCCATCCACTGCTGCCCCCACCTAAAGTCTGGCTCTGCTCTAGAGCCTGGCCGGGACCACCCCATCCAGGAAGCCT
>NW_012117821.1:2186728-2192893 GCF_000951035.1 Colobus angolensis palliatus | reverse complement strand
AGTCTTCCTGGGGCCACAGGCATTTTTACAAGGGACTTGCGCGATCCCAGGGTACAGCATTTCTGGGGCTGAGCCCCAGCCCAGGCGAGAGCACCCACCTGTGGCAACTTGGCCCAGGCCTGCAGCTCGTGCACTGGGACGAAGTCTGCGTCTGAGGGCCCTGTCATTGGGAGTGCGTCCACGGGCCCCGGGATGGGGAGCGCGTCCGTTGGCCCTTGGATGGGGAGGGCGTCTGTGGGCCCCGGGATGGGGAGGGCGTCCGTGGGCCCCGTCATAGGGAGGACTTCTGCGGGCCCCGTCATGGGGAGGACTTCCGCTGGCCCCGGGATGGGGAGGGCGCCTGCAGGCCCCGGCATGGAGACGATGTCCCTCTGATGCTGCAGAAGCAGCTTCCTGTCTCGGTGCCTGAGCAGCTGCGTGTGTCGCAGGTATTGGATTTCCCTCTGAGCAGGCGAAAGAAGCAGATGTCAGCATAACCCTGGAGCCAGCAGAGGAAAAGGCCAACGAAAGGGAAGGGGTGTCTGGGGGACGCCCTGGCCCTCGCACTGGGGGGCCTCCCTTTCCCTCCAATTGGCCTTTGCCTGCCCCTCCTGCTGGGCCTAGGATACCCCCATGGCCTTGAGCTTCCCTGTGCCTGGTGGAGGAGGCAGCTGCAGGCAGCAGGAGGCAGGAGGGAGACAGGCGTTCATTCCCTGGGGCCCGAGCAGGGCTGGCACAGGTTGACTGGGCCTCGCCCTCCCTCTCTCCAGGCTCTAGGCACTGCCCCCACCCCATCCCTCCTTTACGACTGTTCTCTCTGTTCCCCACAGTGTCCTGGTGGACGTACCCTCGGAACCACCTTGTATGGAGCCCAGGCACGGGCTGTTGCCCACCCGCCCTGGGAGATGGCAGCTTCATCAGGGAGATGGGAAACTGAGGCTCTACCAAGCGGGTGTCTGGTCCATGGCCTCGCTGGGGGGGTCCCAGACCCCACGTCCACCAGGGCGTCCCTGTCTATGACATGCAGCCTGCCTATGGCTGGGCGTCCTGGCCCTGGCCAGCTCCAGCTCCTCCCGCATGAGTTCCCTGGGCAGGGCCTGTTCTATCAGGCCCCCTCGTTGACAAGCGGACCCCTTCTAAGCCCCTTTTGTTTCCCCAGCTCGCATGGTTCTCTGTGGTGCCTGCCTTTTCCTGTTTCTCCATATCCAAGAGGACTCGTGCATGAGTCTGCAGCCTGGGTCTCCGCCCCCAGCTCCCTTGCCTGGAATGCCCCATGCCTGACACCCCAAGTCGCAGTATGTACAGGGCATCCAGGGCAGGGGTGGGGATCTCAGGCTTTCCAGTCAACATAAGGTCCTGCACTGACCCCATTTCCCCAGCAGAGGGTCCTGGGTGAAGTAAGTCCCCCACCCCAGCTCAGCTTCTTTTTTTTTTTTTTTTTTGAGACGGAGTCTCGCTCTGCCGCCCAGGCTGGAGTGCAGTGGTGCAATCTCAGCTCATTGCAGCCTTGACCTCCCGAGCTCAAGCAATCCTCCCACCTCAGTCCACCAAACAGCTGGGACTACAAGCATTGGCCACCTGTAGTGGCAGATTTAGTTTTTGTAGAGACGGGGGTCTTACTATGTTGCCTAGGCCTGTCTCACATTCCTGGGCTCAAGTGATCCTCCCACCTTGGCCTCCCAAAGTGCTGGAATTACAGGCGTGAACCGCCTCACCCAGCCAGGTTCCTTTATCTGTACCAAGGGTGTTAGCGCCAGCCCCTGCTCCACAGCACGGGGACACTGATGTGAGGATGCGGGCACAGTGGCCTCGAGCTGTGAGGGGCCCTTGAGCCTGTGACCTGGGCGGGGGCCGGCAAGGGTCCTCGTTCTGGCTCTCAGGCTTGCTCCTCAGTCTCACTCTCTGCCGCAGGCAAAACCCTGACTCTGGCAGCTGTTCCCCTCTCCACGTGTGCGCCCAGCACCGACTCTCCCTGGGGGGCAGCTTCTTCCAGGCCCTGGTGACCACCATGGCAGGAAGGCAAGAGCAGCCACAGATGGAGACCCCTCCCTGGCAGGCGCGGCCGGGGATTCACCTGCACCACCCTCACGGCCCCCACGCAGCGCACATCAAGCTTCTCCTCATTTTCCAGATGAGGGAACTGGGCTCGGAGCAGCTGGGAAAGTCCTCTGAGGTCGTACATGGCACACATCCGCCCGGGGAAGTGCTGGCTGCACTAAATTCTCCCAAACCCCTGCTTACAGATACTTCTCCGGTTCCAAGGAGGAAACCGAGGCGCCAAGAGACAGAGCCACTTGCCCGAGGTGACATCCAGCAAAAGGCTGAGCCTAGCCTGGAGCCAGGGCCACAGGGCCACCCTCCACTCTGGCCGTGATGCCCCCGGAAGGCCATAGGCACTTCTTGTGTACAGGGCTGTGCTCCACCCCGGCCATGATGCACCCTTGGGCCATGGGCACTCCTTGTGTACTGCAGGGTCCTGTATGGCCCTGGAGGGTGGCAAGGGCTTGGGAATTCTTTAGCTCTGGTGCTGGGGAATGCTCAGATTCCAGGCAAGAAGATGACAGGACCACCTCTGTGTGCCGCCCACCTCGACCCACCAGGCCTGTGCTGGCCCCACCTGCTCCTTCTCGAATCTGCTGAGGGTTTGCTGCTGCTTCTCCACCAGCACGGCCAGCACAGCTCTGTCCCTCTTGCTGTCCAGGCACCTGGGGGGAGGTGGCAACATCACCGCCAATCTTGACAGCCCGTGCAAGTGGATATAGAAAGTCACAGACGCAGCCAGCCCTGGTCGGTCACATCAACCTGGAATGCCCTCCCAAGGTGCGGCGGGCACCGGGGAGGAGGCAGCCATGCGTGGACAGGCTCGGCAGCCTTGAGGTGGCCAGATGGCCCCAGCCCTGGCTGTCACTCTTTCACCCCTCACAGCCACTTTTGGACTTTTGGTCTAAGGAGACAAAGGCTGGCAGAGAGCAGCCCCTGCCACCCTGAAGACCCAGCCCAGGCCAGTGGGTCCTCTGGGGAGGGAGGTGGGGGTCACCCACATCCACCCCCGCTCCCATCATGGAATAAACACCCTCAGCCTGGCCGGCTCAGACACTGGGTGAGGATGTTAACTGGAAGCACCTTTCTGGAGACCAATGTGGCATTATCGAGCGGCTTCCAAATGCATTCTCACTGACATGGTCATTCCACTTCTAAGGTTTTACCTTAAGGAAATGACCTCTCTATCTTCATTAATAATGGCAAAAAGTTGGAGACAGCCTAGAAGCCCGGAGATCCGGGACAGGCGAAGGGAGTTACAGCCCTGTCTCTGCGCCGGTGCGCCCTGTGTGTTACAGCGGTTACGTAGACACACAGAAAGGTTTTCCTGACATTTAAATTGAAAACACAAGTTACAAAACAGCACATGCCGCCCATTTGCAACTTCGCAATAGCCATGTGTGTTTCTTCCCAAAACAGAGTATCCGCACCGGGCGCAGTGGCTCACACCTGTAATCCCGGCTGTTTGAGAGGCGGAGGCGGGTGGATCACCTGAGGTCGGGAGTTCGAGACCAGCCTGATAAACATGGAGAAACCCCATCTCTACTAAAAATACAAAATTAGCCGGGCGTCGTGGCGCATGCCTGTAATCCTAGCTACGGAAGGCTGAGGCAGGAGAATCGCTTGAAGGAGGCGGAGGTTGCAGTGAGCCTAGATCGCGCCATGCGCCACTACACTCCAACCTGGGCAACAAGAGCGAAACTCGGTCTCAAAAAAACAAAACAAAAAAACAAAGTATGCGCAAAGATGACTTCAGAAGTCATCTTTGGGACGATGGGGGTATTTTTTTAATTTGTGCATTGAGTACTTTACTGCCTTAGCTAAGTTTCAGCAAACACCTATTACTATTTGCACCTGTACCTTGTTTCTCAAAACGCTGTCGGGCCACGGGAGGGACCCGGACAGGGCGGGGCAGGGCTGCGGCGGGGCGGGGCCGGCGCTGGGCGCATGCGCTCACCCTCGCCGATGCTCCAGCCAGGCCAGCTCGGCGAGCGTTTTCTCCTGGAGCGCCATCTCTCGCAGGTGCAGCAGCGCGGCCTGGTGCTGTGCTCGCAGCTCCTCCTGCCGCAGACTCCGCTCCAGCATCTGCAGCTTGAAGCGGCCCAAGGCTCCTAAAGCTCTGGGTTCGGCGCTTCCGGGCCTCGCGGGGCTCCACTAAGGCGGGCCCCGTCACCACCTAGCTTCTAGACCGCTCCAGGCACCGGCCACCGCCTCCGAGAAGCCCTCTAGGACTGCCCGCCCCGCTCATCTCCCATGCCGCCCCCGCTTCCCCGACTGTGAGCCGGCCGGGCAGGCTGGATCTTCATCATCTCGGCCTCACGACCAGCCCTAATCCAGGAAGCCCAGGCCACCTGCCCTAAAATATACAACGTGGGTGGGGGCTAACCGTGCCCAAAGCACCCTGTTGAAATGCCTGCCCCGCTCTGTCACCCAGGGCGGGAGGAACCGGCTTGAGTAGCTGTCAGCTGGAAGACTGCATGACGCGATGGCCGGAAGAAACTCCCAACCCAGAACCTGCCTTGGCCCTTCTTAGTGGAGGGACGGTTGGGTCCGAGGCCCACTACCAGGGCCGTGCTGGGTCCTGAAATTGTGCCCCTCCCCCAGGGGACCTCTCCACGTACCTGGTGGGCGCGGTTGTGTGGAGGGAAGAGCTTGGCCAGGGGCAGCTGGGAGAGGACTCCGTCAGGGCCCCCCGCCTCTGAGGAAGGAAGCACCATGGTTGGGTCATGTAGGGGGTCTAAGTGCCCCGTGTCAGGGGCCATTTCTACCGGAGGGCCTCATAAAAGTAGGAGGTCTAGGGCAGTTTAGTGCCCCCGCCCCATCCCGGACACACAAGGCTTCAGGAAGAATCCACAAGACCACGTGGGAAGGGACCAGCAGTCCCCTGATGTGAAGTTCTGGTATGTAACCCCACTGATTGTGGGAAAGACCAGACCTAAGGTAGAGGGAGCTCAGGGAGACAGCCCAGCTGCTCCGCTTCTACAGGAGGGGAGACTGAGGCCCACAGAGGGAGAAGGGCTGTTCTAGGTCCAGCACCAAGGAGCTGGCACGTGACAGCAGAGCCCTGATCCCCAGCTGAAGTAACTGACCTGCTGCCCACCTCTGCTGGCCATGCTTCTGTTTCTGAGTGATGGAAAAAGGAGCCTGTACTTAAAAGATCCTTAAGGACTTTCCCTCCCCACAAAGAGAGAGCAAAAAGGACTGGATTTTGGCTTTACCATATCATCTGCAACAACTAAAAAAATCACATAAATATACACACACATATGTGTGTTTATATAGAGATGTGTGTGTGTATATACATATATATATATTTTTTTTTCACACACACTTATGAAAGAACAGTTTTCCAGGCACTGGACATGAGGCAACATAGCACAGTGATCCCTGAGAGACAGAAAACAAAGGAGGTGAGACTTGCGACGCTCACCGTTCACTGCCTGAGAGAGTTGCCAGGCTACGGTGAGGGAGGGGAAGCTGGCTGAGCTGGAGGAATGCCTGGGTAGAGGAGACAGCAGAGTCTGGGGGGACCAAGGCAACTGGAGTTTGTAGGGGCAGAGTGTCAGAGAGGAGAGAGTTGCACAGAGAGAGGACCTCTGAGATGTATGAAGCGTCCTCCTGGAGTATTCAGTAGAGAACTGATGGATGAATGCATGTCGAGAAGCTACCAGATGCTGGGACAGAAGCATTCCGGGGGACTGGAAGCCTGGGAATGACACCTGTTTCCAGTAGCCAGAATGGAGGACCTCAGCACTCCCAGGTCACTGGGCAGGCAGCGTACACAGAACTTTCTTGCCCTGGCTGTCAGAAATGATGAGCCCCAGGCTGAGCATTGATCCAGATCAACCTAACACACTATTAACGCAAAGTCTGAAAGGATCAAATTACTTCCAAATAACTGCAGTCCAGAAGAAAGCTTAAGAATGTTTATAGGGGCCGGTGCGGTGGCTCACACCTGTAATCCCAGCACTTTAGGAGGCTAAGGTGGGCAGATCACGAGGTCAGGAGATGGAGACCATCCTGGCCAACATGGTGAAACCCTGAAACCCCGTCTCTACTAAAATACAAAAAATTAGCTGGGCATGGTGGCATGTGCCTGTATTCCCAGCTACTCAGGAGGCTGAGGCAGGAGAATTGCTTGAAGCT
>NW_012117821.1:2182545-2185120 GCF_000951035.1 Colobus angolensis palliatus | reverse complement strand
CCATTCTCCTGCCTCAGCCTCCCAAGTAGCTGGGACTACAGGCACCTGCCACCATGCCCGGCTATATTTTTTTGTATTTTTAGTAGAGACAGAGTTTCACTGTGTTAGCCAGGATGGTCTCGATCTCCTGAGCTCGCAATCCACCTACCTCAGCCTCCCAAAGTGCTGGGATTACAGGTGTGAGCCACTGCGCCTGGCTGAGACAGTCTTAAAAGCAGCCAGAGAAACAAAGACACGGTGATGTACCAATGAACCAAGAAGAATGGCAATCGATTTCTTGTCACAAACAATGGAAGCAAGAAGACAATGGAGTAATGTCTTCAAAGTACTGAAAAGGAAAATCCACACCTAGAATTCTATGTCCAGGAAAGAGTACGTCAGAGACGGAGATGAGATGAAGGTGTCCTCAGACATCCAAAAGCTAAAGACACCAGCAGACCACACACCACCAGAAATACTAAGGGAAGTCCTTCCAGCAGAAGGAAAAGGATGCCTGTTAGAAATCTACATCTACCCCAAGCAATGGAGAGCACCAGAAATGGTAAAATGATGACTATGTGCAGATGGAAATATAAACACATATATCATTTAAAACTTTTAACAAGATAATTGGCTGTTTAAACAAAATGATAACAATGTATTGCAGAGTTTATAAAACATTTAAAATAAAATTCATGACAGCAACCACCTAATGACCAGGAAAGAAGAACTGGCCTTGTACTATAAGTGAAGTGGTCGACTGTGTATACTATCATAAATCCTAAAGCAGCCACTAAAATTATAGAGTTACAGCTCCTGAGCCAACAATGGAAATAAAATGGAATCATAAAAAACATTGCTTAATCCAAAGGGAGGCAGAAAGTAAGTGGAAGAAGAAAATAAAGGACAGACAGAACAAAAGAAGAATAACCAGGTGAAAACCTAACCGCATCTGTCATCACGTTCAATGTGAATAGTGTAAGCACCCCAATTAAAAGGCAGAGATTGCCAGATTGACTTTTTTAAAGCAAGATCCAACTCTATGCTGCCTGTAAGAAACACACTTGAAATACAAAGATGCAAATAAATGGAAAGTAAAAGGATGGCAATGGAGATACCACGAAACACCAGTTGAAGGGGAGCTGGAGTGGCTGTATTAATATTAGACAAAGTAGCCTTTGAAGTGAAGGATACTGCTGCGGGTAAGAGGATTATTGCATAATGATAGAGGGTTCAGTTCATCAAAAGTGCATAATAATCCTGAGTGTTTATGGGCCTGATGTCAGAGCTTCAGAATACACGAAGTGAAACCTGTTAGAACTGCAAGGAGAACTCGGCAAATTGCAATGTGATATTTCAACACCCATCTCTTATTCATCGATAGGAATGTTAGGCAGAAAATCCACCACGATGCAGTAGATTTGAAGAGCACGACCCACCAACTCGATCTAAGTGATACTGCAGACTGCTCCCCCCGGCAACAACAGAACAGGCGTTGTTTTCAAGGAGCACCCACTGATGTAAACCATATTCGAGCTAAAACCTGAGTGTGGACGTCATGAGGTTCACACAAATGTGTTTTGTGAACACAATGATGTTAAACTAGGAATACGCAGCAGGTGCCAAGCCTGGAGATGGGGCTTCTGTGGCCAGCTGGGAAGTCACCGCATCTGCCATGATCACACTGAGGGCTAAAATCACCTTGTGGTGGTCTCGCCGCGCCATCCCTACAACCTGCACGCAGACCCTTCCTTATTTGCTGACACATATCACACGGGCGGGGAGTCTGGACCAGCTTTCTGTGCAGCCCACACTGGGGAGGCTGTGCAGAGACCTTTCCCACCAGGGAAAGCCACTCAAAGGAATGGAGGTGGGCGTATCAGCAGGCCTGGAACCAGGGAAGGGTTCCCGTTCCCAAAGACACCGAGACAGGTTGTACCCAGGCTTCCAGGAGATGGCAGCCACCTGGAGGCCAGCCTGGGGGTCACGCCAGCTCAGAGGAGCTGAGACCCACCCTCTGTCCCTGAGCAAGGCCGACAGCAGCCTGTGCTCAGTCACCTGGCGGAAGCCCCGGAGGGCCGAGCTGCCACACTCACCCTCCCTGGGCTGCGGACCTCCCTTCCCGTCAGGCTGGTCCCCCAGCTCAGGGAAGCTTTCCTGCTGAGATCCTGACGCAGCTCCCCCGGGCTGGGTGGGTGGAGACGGTGTCCGGCAGCTGTCTAACCCAGTTCCCCGGGCTCAAGGGATGCCAGGGGCTAGGGCTGCCCGAGGGTCAGTCACGTGAGTGCTGGAGTCAGACAGACCTGACTGCAGATCCCAGCTCCACTCTGCATGGCCTTGGGCAGCCACTGTAGCCCTCTGGGCCTCCCTGCTGTGTACCTGCCTCGGTTCCCCCCTCTTGGGTTCACACTGGCTGAGGGCTCTGCCTGCCTCCAGGCCTGGGTGGGGTTTTGAAGACACTGTCACCTGCAGAGGCTGGCTTGGCCACCACACTCTCTGGTCTGTCCTCGGGACCCTGGGAGGACGTGGCAGCATCTGTGTCCAGAGGTGGGTGTGACCTACAGGTGAGGACACGCCCAGGAGACTTGGCACCAGC
>NW_012117821.1:2180326-2181920 GCF_000951035.1 Colobus angolensis palliatus | reverse complement strand
CACACACACACACACACACACGCTTGCATGCACACACTTCCATCACTCTCCTGGAGATGCCCCCCAACATGTACCATGGATGTACTTCCCACCATCGGTCCCTGAACCAAACACAGAGGAAAAGTCCACCTCGCAGAAGGTTTATCTCTTCCAGCCAGGTCATAGCTGTCAGCCGCCCAGTCAATGCCCTGCCAGGGTCACCGTTCCTAGGCCTGGGTGACATTGTCCCCTCATGGGGCAGGTGCTGAACCACCCCGGACAGAGAGAGCTGCCTATCGGAGGGGACGTTATTGGTGCAGGATGGCCCGGCAGAGGCGGCTCAGGAGACACTAAGCCCCTTCCCTTCTGGCCAGAGACCTGCTTGGGGTGTAAGCCACACGCGCTTTGGGTCGTAGGCGCCCATGGAGAGCCCAGGGCTCAGGGGCCTACCAAGCCTGGGACACGGACAGGTGGGAGGCTCCAATGGCCATCTGTGACCCAGCTCTGGTTCCCGCTGAGGCACCCCCATGCCAGCGCCCCGAGGACACAAGTGGCCGAAACCTCCTGTTTCTGCACAGAGACTTTGCTTTAAAGGGAGCTCCAGCCTCTGGCTCGCTTCCTCTTGGCGAGAGGTGCCCACTGTTCCCGTGGAAGTCTCCGTACTCCTTCCCAGTGTGACTGGCCTTCCCACCGAACCTCCTGCAGAGACAGGGGCTCCCCCCGTGGCAAGCGGCCGCTACCTCCAGCCGCCTCCTGAAGAGCAGCCGGTCCAGAGTCTGCTGCGTCTCCCAGGCCTCCAGCTCTGCCCGCCACCGCAGGAGGGCCAGTGCCCGCTTCTGCTGGTCCAGCTGCAGGGAGAGCCCACGCTCATGGTTCCTGCTGCCCCCAGCCAGGGCGGGTGGGCCCCTTCCTCGGGGGTGACCCCGAGGAATCCTATGTCTGGGCAGGGCCCCTCCTTCCAGCCCACCGACTTTCTCTCCCTGCCACGGGCTTCCCTATCAGCCCGGGAAGGCCAGGCACCCTCTGTCTGTTCCTCCCACCTGCGTGCTCCCCTCCCTCTCACCCGGCCACCCTGTTTCTAAATTCTATGGTCTGTGCATTAGAGCCTCTTCCACTTGGCCTCTGGGAGACAGAGGCTGCTCCCGGCTCACCACCCAGCAGAAAGGGGACCCAGCTGTCATCGGCCTGGGGCAAACCTTCAGAGAATCCAGAAAGCTGGAGGTCTTCTGCTGGGTGATGGGAAGGTGTCTCACACACGGGTCCTCCTGCTGACCTGTGGAACAATGGAGGGGGGCAGCTGAGTGACCCAGGCCGCTCTCCAGGCCTCCCCTCGCCGCTGCCTCGGTGCACCATGGCACAGCGGGTTAACACAGCCTCTGCACCTGCAGGGAAACTGAGGCATGGAGGCCAGGAGTGCAGGCGGCCTGACTCCTGAGCCCAGCTGGCATCAACTCCATCAAGAAGAGCCCCTGCCCTGCGTGTCGAGGAAGGGCCGGGAGGGCTGCAGCCCCACGGAAGGACACAGAGACCCGCTGCATCTCCTCGTCCCCGCTAAGGCTGGCTCTGCCTGACCCCGGCCAGGACCAACTCCAGGATGGATGGCAGGAGTCTGTGG
>NW_012117821.1:2175557-2175866 GCF_000951035.1 Colobus angolensis palliatus | reverse complement strand
ATGGGACAGTTTGACAGATCCTGGCACATGGCAGCTGCCGTCACTGCTGGTGGTGATGATGTTAACTAGTTACATTCTCAGTCATGTTAAGGAAGAAGGCCACTACTACTCCTGCTGCCCTCCTCCCCCCAGCTTGCCTAGTTCACAAGACAGGAGGAAAGAGAGAAAGAAACAAAAGTAAGATGAATAGCCAGACAACCTTGGCACCACCACCCGGCCCTAGGAGTTAAACAAAGTAATAATAATAACATCAACCCCTGGCCTAAACTACTTGTGTCATCTGTAAATTCCAGACACTGTATGAAAAAA
>NW_012117821.1:2156656-2175352 GCF_000951035.1 Colobus angolensis palliatus | reverse complement strand
TGGACCCCTTAAAGTTGTAAGCCTTTAAAAAGGCCAAATATTTCTTTCTCGGGGAGCTCGGCTCTTTAGACGTGAGTCTGCTGACGCTCCCGGCCGAATACAAAGCCTCTTCCTTCTTTAACCCGGTGTCTGAGGAGCTTTGTCTGCGGCTCGTCCTGCTATAGTGTGGCTTGGGTCCTGGGGAGTCACAGCCTCAAACCAGAATGAGGCTGACAGGACCAATGCCCTCGGTGGGGGCTGTGGAGTTTGAGAGCCACGGCCCTGCTGTCCAACATGGCGGCTGGCAGCCACACCCGCCGTTTACATTTAAACTTAAATTCACAAAAAATAAAACATAAAATGCCACTCTTCAGTCACACTGGCCACATTTTCGTGGCTTCACAGCCACATGCGACTGGTGGCTACCATATTGGACAACTCAGAATCTGGAACATTTCCCTCATTGCAGAAGGTTTCTAGTGGACAGTGTGGGTACGTGTTTAGGTCTAGAAAGTTCCACTGGACGGAGCTAGTCTACATGTTTAAGTCTAGAAGCTTCTATTGGACAGTTCTGGTCTAGGTGTTTAAATCTAGAAGGTTCCATTGGACAACTCAGGTCTGTTTAAGTCTAGAGGGTTCCGTTGGACAGAGCTAGTCTACATGTTTCAGTCTAGAAGGTACCATTGGACAGCTCTGGTCTAGGTGTTTAAGTCTAGAAGATTCCACTGCACAGCTCTGGCCTGGGTGTTTGAGTCTAGAAGGTTCCACTGGACAGCTCTGGTGTAGGTGTTTATGTCTAGAAGATTCTCCCGGATAGTGCTGCCTCCAGTCATAAAAGCTAGACCCAATAGACTCCTGTTGCCTGTCCCCCTGGGGCTACTGCACCTTTTGCCCATAGGATGGTGGAATCAGGTATAGGGATAAAAACTGCCCCTTCAGGCTGCCCTTTCCAAGGAGAAGGCAGAGCCTGACTCTGACCTCAACACCCTTGGGAGATCCTGGCCAAGAGGCGGCTGTCCTGCAGCCATTGGAACTGTCCATGACTCACATCGGCTAGCCCCTGCCCATCCAGCCTTCAGGAATTGGGAAGTCAGCAAATCCAGCAGTGGGAGAACAGAGCCCCATCCCAGCCTATCCCTGGGCACCCTGGGAAGCCTGCTGCACCTCCCTGGGCTGCACTTTCTGGGGAGAGGAAAGGTGGTGCTATGGTTTGAACGTTTGTCCCTCCTCATGTTGAAATACAAGGCAATTCAGCCATGAGGCGGTGATTCAGCCACGAGATGTTTCAGCCATGAGGGTTCCGCCGTTGTGAATGGATGAATGCCATCATTGTGGGCGGAGGTTCGTTATAAAAGGGGCAATCCCATCCCCTCTCGCCCCCCTGCCTTCCTCCCTGTGTTCACGCAGCAAGAAGGCCCTCGCCAGACACCGGCATCTTGTTCTTGGACTTCCTGGCCTCCAGAACTGTGAGCCAACACATTTCTGGTCATTATAAATCATCCGGTCTCTGGGATTCTGTTACAACAGCATAAACAACCAAGGCCAGAGGCCTGCGGGGGCCTTCCTGGCTCTGAACTCCCCTAGCACATGAGTTGTCTGCCCCTTCCTGTTGAATTCTCCCCTTGGCCTCTTGCCTCAGACCCCATCCGCTGTGTATCCTCCCTTGCTTGTCTTCTTACTGTCCACTTTCCCTGAAACACAGGCACTGTAAGGGCCAGGGCCTGCTACCTCAGTGCCAGGCAGGCGGTGATGCTCAGAAGGTGTGTGTGGAAGGAAGGGGCAGCCGCATACCAGGGGTGCAGAGGCTCCCACATCCTGGAGACTGGGAGAGTCTCCCAGGGGAGGGGCCGGAGTGGGGAAGACACAGACCCTTCCTCCCTCAGAGGGCTCCAGGTGTGAGCCTGACAGGCCCTCTCCTCCACACACACACAGCATGCACACACACATGCACGTGCACAAACACACAGGACCCTCTCTGCTGGTCCACAGAGAACAGCTTCCCTGAAGCTGCCAGGTGTGGCTCCAGGGACCTGGGAGGATGCTGTCAGTTGGGGAGGACCCAATGAGCGTCCCCACCAGGGCTCCAGCTCAAGGCTTTGAACCCAGCCCATGGCGTCCACATCCCAGGACTGAAATCCTCCTCTCTGCCCCTGGCACTGGCCCTGGGGCAGGAACCTTCCTCAGGCCTCCCTGCTGCCAGCCGAGGAGGGTGCAGGTTGTATCTGGGGCTGCTCTGGGATGGTGGTCCAGGGGTAGCGGTCGGATGGTGGCCCCCATTCACTTGGAATGCACCCTCCCACCATCTCTCCCCCAGCCAGACATGAACATGTTTTACTCCAATGCTCAAAACCTATTCTTTTGAAGAAAATCAACAGACAACGATGAAGCAGCAAAAGGGGTCCCCCACCTTCTGAGTCCACACTCACTTCCCATGGCTGCACCAGCCCCTCCAGCTGCCCTGCCAAGCCCGCCCGCCAGGAGGGTCCCACAGCACAGCCCACGCCAGCACGAAGGCCTCAAGCCCAGGGCTTCAGCAGCTGCTGGGTCTCTTGGGCACCAGGCAGTGGGCACTGCTTGTTGGAAACCCAGGATGAAAAGACTCAGTAGCAGAAGAAAAAGTCGAATCCAGGCTGATGGGACTGTAAGGAAGCGCCCTGGGAGGTGGGGTGAGCACAGCGGCATGGGGCATGGCTGTCATGAAATAAGCACGTGGGTCTCATTCACCCAGCCCCCATCACTGCAGGCGTGGCGAGCACAGAGCACGCAGAGGGTCCCAAAAGCCTCCAAAACCTTTAATAACGAGGCGTGGATGCTCTCCACGTGGAAAAGTATTTGTCTACCCCACAGGGCCAAGCTCGAGTGCTAGGCAGTGGAAGGGGTTCTCGGCGGATGCCCCTGGCCACCCGACCAGCCAGCCCAGGGCCTGTCTGCAGGGTCGCCCTTACCGCAGCTCTGGGGGGTCCAGGGCGCCACAGAGTCTGCCCCTCCAGCCGACGGCATCTCCTCCAGTCGCAGGGAGTCCCAGATAGGGTGCAGCATGGCTGGGCCCGCGTGTGAGCTGGAAGATACAGGCACACGCATGGCAGGGCCAGGGCCGTGGAGGAGACAGGAGGCAGGGAGATCTGGGGGACAGCCCTCATTGAGCAGGAAGCTGGGCTCCCGTGGCCTGGAGCAGCTCTCAGACTCCCAACAGTGTGCCCAGGATGGGACCCGAGGGCCAAAAACTTGGCAGGGGAAGAGCCTGAGGCCTGGGACCCAGGAGGCAGGGGTGAGCGGGAGGCAGGGGTGAGCGGGTGGGGCCTGAGCATGTGTCCCAGCGTGGTGGCGTGGGCCAAGGCGAGGCTACCAGCCCACATCTGGGAAGCGCCGGCGCCAAGCCTGGCTGCTCTGGGCTCTGCACTCAGACCCCAGGGAGAGCAGGGGTGTGCACAGTCAGCTTCCATGGCCACCATCGGTCCCCAGGGCCAAGATCAGAGTCTCACCAGCCAGCGTGGTCATCGGGACCACCTCTGCCATCTACTAAGGGCACTGCCCATCAGGCCCAGAGCAGAACGGGGTCACACATCAGCTGTGACCTTCACCCCTCTGCTCAAGGCTGGCACTGGAGATTGCAGGGCAACTGTAACCTATCTGGGGAGCACCCAGGCTGTGACCATGGAGGCAGGCGTGGCTGGACCCACACACCTGCCCCCACTCAGGCTGGCCAGCACGCAAGGCTGACAGAGCCAGGAGCCAGGTGTGGCCGCTGGCCTTTCCCCTGGAGGTGGCTGAGTGGTGAGGGAGAGCTGCCAGGCACGGGCAGGCAGCGCTACTGGGATGAGGGGTCTTCGGGATGCACAGAGAGATGGGTTTGTGGGTGGGGTGTGTGCTGAGCCTGCATCCGGGGCGTGTGCTGAGCCTGCATCCATGAGCACAGCTCGCCTCACTTTGCATTTCTCATCAGGGCCCCCATCTGTGCTTCCTGGTACACAGTGACCCAGAATCCACTGGAGTGGCTGAAGATGCTGCCCACACCTGCGGGCAAGGGGTAGACACACCCTCCCTCAGCAGCCCGCAGGGCCCACAGGTGTTTGTCTCACACTCCAACTCAGAAATCAGTCTGAGGCCAGGAGCGGTGGCTCACACCTGTAATCCCAGCACTTTGGGAGGCTGAGGTGGGCGGATCACGAGGTCAGGAGGTCAAGACCAGTCTGGCCAATATGGTGAAACCCCGTCTCTACTAAAAATACAAAAATTAGTTGGGCGTGGTGGCGGGTGCCTGTAATCCCAGTTGCTGGGGAGGCTGAGGCAGGAGAATCGCTTGAACCTGGGAGGCAGAGGTTGCAGTGAGCTGAGATCAAGCCATTACACTCCAGCCTGGGCAACAGAGCAAGACTCCATCTCAAAACACAAACAAAAACAAACAAACGAACGAAGTCAGTCTGAGAGGCAGCCGGGATCTGGGGCACCCGAGAGGCTCGGCATGGGAAACGCAGGAGGCGGCAGCAGGTGGATCCAGCAGAGGCTGCGTGAGCTGGCCCTGAAGCTCCCGCCCCTCAAGTGGTGAGTGGCAACAGCTGTTTCAGAGGACACAGGCCAGGTCCCTTTCCTGGCTGCTGGAGCAGGGGCGGAAGCCTTGGGAGGGCCCAGCGAGCCTCTGAGCCTCTCCCTAATCCCTGCTCTCCACAAACCCGGGTCCCTCCGGGCCACGGTTCATGAATATGATTCTGCCTCCTGCTGTCTCTCTGCTGCCTCGGCAGGTCTGTGGAGGTGGAGGGTACAGCCCAGTGCCCGGCCCTGGTGGGAACGTCTGGGTGCCATCGCCACAGGGAGCCTGGGCCGTGCCTCTGCCCGTCTGGCTGGACCCAGGCTAGGCCAGGAATGCGGAGACCTCAGCCTGGGTCTGGCCCTGGGGGCCGATCTAGCTGGTCCCGGGGGAGCTGGGGGCACTGAAATTAACCTTTCCAAAGATTCTCACCACCCCCGCCCCCCACTGCTTCTCAAGGGCTGGGCCGAAGTTGTCTGGGGCAACGCAGGGACAGAGGCGAGGGCTGGCCCGATGCTGCCCTCTTGTGGTCACAATGACTCAGTTCCACGGGCTGGACTGGATCTGGGCAGCAGGTCGGGAGTGAGATGGGGCACAACTCAAAGGCCCTGGCGCAGGCACCAAGCCCACCATCCCCTGAGGTCAAGGAGTGAGGCTCCAGGAGAGGAAGCTGGTGGGGTTTCCGAGGAAGGATGGGCAGGGGAGACTTCGGGCCAGGAAATGTCCCAGCAGCAGGGAGGGGAGGGGAGGGGAAAGGAGGGAAGGTTGGGCTTGGGGAGGGGGCACCCCCTTCCCCCACATGTGGACTCTGAGCAACAGCTCCTCTGCTGTGGTGTCCACTGCCACCCTAGTGCTACACGTGGCGTCTGCCCTCACGCCCTCAGCCACCCAGAAGACAGTTTGGTGGAGGTGGGCGGCATGACCCAGGCCCTGGCGTCCGGGGAGCCAACGTCTAGGTGTCCCTGGTGGACCTGGCCACGCGTTAAGGATGCACAGAGGCCTTCCCAAGAGACGGCCGCCGACCTGGCCTCCTGCCTGCCCTGCCCATGGTGCTGAGTTTTCAAGCCTGGGTTCCAGGGCTGCCTGGGAAGAGGCTCAGATCAGGCTGGGGTCCCTCACCTGGGTGCTTCCATCAAGGACAGAGGGGTGAGAGTGGCCATGAGTGGCCCATGAAGGCCTGGCAGCATGTAGTGTGCAGGGAGCCGCAGCGACCAGGAGGGCACTGCTGGCCAGGAGGCCCTGGACAGGGATCCCGGCCCACCCCAGCAAGAGCGAGAGGCTGGCTGGGCAGGTGGTGGGCTCGGAGGAAGATTTTTGGTGGGGGGCAGGTGTGGAGGGGAGTTTTTCAGGAGAGGAGATCCAAACGTGTTCACAAATCCCCAGGACGGACTCGAGGCCACAGCTGCGACTGAGGCTTAGGTGCTCGGAAGGGAGCCGCCGCTGCGTGCACTGCAACCTCGGTCACGAGTGTCTAACTCAGTTTCCATCTGTACACGCCCCATGGACCGAACCTGCTGGGCTCCACTTCCGCCTGGGGCTCACTGGGGCTGCAGGCGCTGGGGTAGGACAGATGCTCCCCCGGGAGGAGGGAGTTGGGACGGAGAGGGACCTGGGGTCGTGGGGCAGGTGGGCTTACCTCCCCGCAGAGGGGCTGAGGGTCTGGAAGGGGGCCACACCTCTCTGCAGCCTTTTGTCCAGTTTCACATCCACGTGTCCCTCCTCTGGGAAACCTTGGAGAAGAAGGCACCTGGCTTCACTCCCTGGTCAGCGGGCGCACAGGACGGGGGACCCAAGCCATCACAGCAGGAGAGCCTGAGCCACACCTGACAGGGATGGGGGTGTGGGAGCTTCCCTGGCCCTCAGGCCCCTCTGCTGGAGGAAGGGCAGGGAGTCAGCAGGGAAGGAGCCACGGGAGAAGCCTCACTCTTCCTCTGGCCAGAGGACAAGACCGGAGCAACAGCTGTTGCGGGTGCCACACGCCACACAGGAGAGCTCACACACACCACACGCCAGGCGGGAGAGCCCATGTACACCACGCTGCTCAGACTCCCCGGACACCCCCTGGCTGTTGTCCTCCTAGCCCCCTTTCCAGGAAGGAAGCCAAGGCTCAGAGAGAAAATGGGGTCCCCATTCCTCCCAGCCCACAGGACCCCCTGGCCACCCGGCGGTCACCGTGGCCCAGGTGCCGGCCTACCTCGGGGCTTGCTTTCATGGGGGGACCTCAGGCTCACACTCTGCTGTTGCTCCCAGCTGGGGCCCCACGGCAACGTCTCGCCGTTCAGGAAGTAGGTGGCAGGGAGAAGGGGCTGGGGCTGCACGCTCGCCCATTCCCCAGGTGCCCTTCTGCCCCCGTTGGGCCCCAAGGCTCCAGGGCAGGCTGGGGCGGTGAGCGTGGGGGCGGCAGGCAGGGTGTGGGGACGTAAGCGCAGCAGGCCCGCAGCTAGGTCCCCGACAGTGTCCGATGCCTCGGCATCCTGTAGCTTGGCAGTGAGGCTGTCGACCCGTTGCTTGAGGACTTTAGCCGTGGTCTCTAGCGCCTGCAGCCGTGCCTGCTTATGCTGGAGGTGCAGGGGACTGGAAGTGCCCGGGTGCTCAGCCTCCTTCGGGTCCAGGTAGATGCACAGCCCCCGGGGTAGGTAGTGGGTGGTCAGCTCCTGGGGCTCCAGGGATCCCAGAGAGGGTGAGGCTGACAGCAGCATAGGGGCATCTCGTTCATCTTGGGGGTCCCCCATCCCCGGGGTCTCTAGGGTCTCAGCATGCTTCCAGGCTCTGTTCAAACACAGGCAGAAGCTGCAGGGAGAGAGATGTGGGCAGATCAGCTCTGGCTCGGTCGCCCCAGCAGGGCATGGAAAGCACGCGTGTTTTGTGGGGGTGAGCATCACAGCAGCGTCTGTGACTGACCGAGTGTCTGTCCGCAGGGGCCAGGGAAGTGGTGACGGTATCCACACAACAGACCACACAGCTGCCGCAAAGAACAGGGCCAGGCGTGAGCGAGGGGACAGAGGAATTGGATCCCTGGCACTGCCGGTGGGGTGTAAAACGGTGCTGCCGCGGCGAGAGGCAGTTGGGTCAAACATAGAACAAGCACGGGTCTGGCAAGTCTGCCTCTGGGCATGCACCCAGAAGAGCTGAAGTCAGACTCTCAAAGACGTCACCCCTGTTCACAGCAGCCTTATTCACAACGGCCAAAAAGTGGAAGCCACTTCGTGTCCATCGAGGGACGAACGGAGAAGCAAAATGAGGCCCACCGACACAGTGGAATAGTATTCAGCCTTGAAAAGGAAGCACGTTCTGACGCAGGCTATACAGTATCACCCTTGGTAGAATAAGTCAGGCACAAAATGAAACTGGCCTGATGGTCCCCCGGAACTCACCTTCATGGTTTCTTTTGAATGAACATAGAAATGAGCCTGGCCAGTCTTCACACGTGAGAAAGTTTCATTTGTCTTATCTGAGTTCCTTTCTCAGGAAACCGACCACCAGCCCTCCCAGACAGAATCAAGGAGTTGAAACGCACCAGGTCACCGCATCTGGACAATGAGATGCCAGACTCCTTGTTCATCACGGTTGCTTCCTCACCCTTGCCTAGTTCCCGTTTCCTGCACAGAGCTGCATTCCTTTCCTGATACACAAGACCCCAGCTTTAGTCAGTCAGGCAGGGAGTTGGATTTGAGACTGAGCCCCCATCTCCTTGGCAGCGACACCCAATTAAAGCCTCTTCCCTGGCAATACACATTGTCTCCGTGATTGGCCTTCTGTGTGGCCAGCAGCAGGACTGAGACCAAACCCCTGCTGTTTCAGTAACAAAAAGGACAAACACAGTGTGTTCCCGCTCACATGAGGGCCCTGGGACAGGCAGATCCATAGAGACAGGAAGTCGAATGGTGGTTGTCGAGGGCTGGGGAGGAGATGGAAAGTTAGTGTTTTATGGGGACAGAGTGTCAGTTTGGGAAGATGAAGAGTTCTGGAGAAAATAGAGATGGGGTCTCACTATGTTGTCCAGGCTGGTCTCAAACTCCTGGCCTCAAGTGATCCTCCCACCTCAGCCTCCTAAAGTGCTTGGATTATAGGCATGAGCCACTGCGCCCGGCTACAATTTTTTAGGTGGGGAAAAAAACAGACAAGGACATGATGAAGTGAGATGAGGCCCTGCAGCCACCCAAGATGACGAGGACCAAGCTCGGCAGCATCCTGTTGAGCAAACGGGGCCTGACGATGGCCAGTGGGGGAGGGGCTGCCCTTAGGGAGGGGGTGGCACGGCGGGGCCAGCATGGGACGCTTACTCAGTGGCTCACTCAGGACCTGTGTCCTTGTCTCTCTGGACATTGACAGACACAGCCCCTGGGCTGCCCTGTGACTCAGACTCCAGGGAAGTAATCCCCAAATTAGCACCTTCAAGACAAAATGGAGCCAAAAGGAACCAGAGGGAGGGGTCTGGTCCTGCAGAGAGGGGTGGGAGCTGAGCTCCCAGGGCCTGCTTGAAGCCTCCAACACCAGCTGCCAAAAATATGCCAGGGGCAGCCCTGAGGGAGTCCAGGGTGGGACGCTCCTAGTGGGTGGGAGCCCCCTCCCCGGCCTCTGAGCCAGCTCCCCCTGCCCGCTGGAACCAAGGGCATGCAGAAGGCCTGGCTGAGAGCTCCTCACAGGTGCCTAGCGTGAGTTCCTCACGGGTGCCTAGCGTGAAGCCAGGCCAGAGAGTGTTTGCCACTGGCCTGAAGCTGGGACCTTCCACAGCCGTCCCCCGGCGAGAGCCAGGCTGGAAACTAGTGAGACCCAGGCTCAACTCCCCCAAGCAAAGTGGGGGGAGGTCTTCAGACCTCACGTGTGTGACTCACGATGCCCTCAGCAGAGGGGCCTCCAGAAATTAAAATACACGGTAGTCAAAGCAAAACAGTAACACAGAAAATAAGCGAAAAGTAAGCGCTGCGAGGAAGAGGAGAGATGGGGACTCTCGCGCCGGCAGGGGGATGGGAACCAGGGCGGCTGCTGTGGGGAACGGGGTGCAAGTGCCCGAGAAAGCTGCACACGGACGTGCACGTGCCCATGCAGTTCACTCCCAGGCGTGTACCCAAGAGAAACAGCGCAAGGGCCGACGCAGACGCGTGCGCCCCGCTCACGGCCCCAGCAGGTGGAGCCCAGGCATCTGTCAGCCACGAGGCTGTGAAGAAAAGGTCGCCTGCCCACAGCCGGCATTATTCAGCCACAGACTCAATGAAGTTCTGATTCAAGCTGCAACACGGATGAGCCCAGAAAACGTTATCCTCGGTGAGAGAAGCCAGACCCATTCCCCATGATCCCATTTAGATAAAATGTCAAGAATAAGCAAATCCAGGTGGGGCGCGGTGGCTCATGCCTGTAATCCCAGCACTTTGGGAGGCCAAGGCGGGTGGATCACCTGAGGTTGGGAGTTCTAGACCAGCCTGGTCAATGTGGTGAAACCCCGTCTCTACTGAAAATACAAAAAATTAGCCGGGCGTGGTGATGGGTGCCTGTAGTCCCAGCTACTCGGGAGGCTGAGGCAGGAGAATCACTTGAACCTGGGAGGTGGAGGTTGCAGTGAGCCGAGATCTCGCCACTGCACTCCAGCCTGGGCAACAGAGCGAGACTGCATCTCAAAAAAAAAAAAAAAGAATAGGCAAATACTTCAAGACAGAAAGCAGACCCATAGCTCCTCCCAGGGCTGGGGGAGGGGCTGCCTCCTGAGGGTGGGGCTCATGGGGAGTTGGAATGTTCTGGAACTCAGTGGAAGTGCTGGTTGCACAGTACATGGTGAAGGTGCTTGTTGCCACGGAATGTGCCCTTTAACGTGGTGGATTTAAGTTTGATGCAACTCGCCTCCATGAGAACAAGCACAGTGGTTACTGCTCCATGCAGCCAGGTGGTACTGTGGGCGGGCGGGACAGAGCCTGCCCCACCTGAGGAGCCTCTCAGTCATGAGGCGGTATCACGAGGTCCCCAGAACGCACCCAGAACTGTCCTCGGCCCCAGCCCACCCACGGCCCCGCCCAGCACATGCAGCCCCCGCACTTTCACACCCACCTGCCTGGGGCTTCCTGGCCCCCCAGCACCACGCCAGAGGTCACTTTGCTCCACTCCAGCACTGGGGACTCCAGGCTCCCGGAGGCTTCCAGGCCCTAAAGCAGAGGGCAATGCCATCAGAGGCCCCCCGCTTGGGAAGCCCACACGCCCCGTTCTCTCAGCCTCAGAGCTAGGCCCTGACCTCCCCTCAGGGTCTCAGGCTGCTTTCCCAGAGCCGTGCAGGAATCGGGGGACCCACTTCAGGGGCTGTGAGAGCCAAGGGAGTCTCTCCGGATCCCCGTTGTACCCACGGGCAAAGGCGCCCAAGTCTGACCCTGCACCTCACCAGGGTCTCCCCCAGGGAGGCATCCACAGAAGCCCTGGCTTTCTGCACGCAGTGGCAGCGACACCACGCAGTCCCCAGCCCCCAGCTGCAGCCCTCAGTCCCCAGCTGCAGCCCTCACCCGGCCACTCCCTGGAGGGCACCAGGGGGCTGGAGGCAGCACCTGGGCGCCTAAGCCTCCGGTCCATGGCTGAGTCCCCCCAACCCACCCCCGGCACATACCTCGGACTGCGCAGAACTGGGGACAAAGGTTACGATGCCAGGGGTGGTCCGGGAGACCACGGGGACCGCCCTGCCAAGGACGGCCTCCCTCTGGTGCCGGTAGACCTCCTGCAGCCTCCGGCTCCTCAGCTCCTGTGTGCGCAGGGCCGAGGCCGCCTCCTCCAGGGCCTGCCGCCGCCGGGCCCACGCCTTCTGGCGCATGAACTCCCGCAAGGACTCAGAGCTGTGTGAGGGTCCCAGGAGACCCCGGGGCCTGGGGCAGGGCCGTAGCATGTCCTTCTCCTTCCCAGGTGGGTTCTGAGGGAAGCTCCCAGTGGGCCTTGGCAGGGCATGCTTGGCACCCGAGGCAGGGGAGCCGATGCCTCTGCCCTTGCCCTGGAGGCCGGTCCTCTGCACGCTGGAGCTGCTCCAGGGCCGCTGTGCTGGAGGACTGGGCCTTTCCAGAGGATTCCACAGTCTGGGGCCAAAGGCCTCCCAGTCTTCACAGGCAGTCCAGGCCCTCTGCGGACAGGGCTGCGTGGCTGCAGCACTCCAGGGCTCCTGGGTTCGGAAGGGGTTCCGCTTTTCAGGGGGGCTCCCAGGCCTCTGGGAGGAGGGGCCCTGTCTTTGGGCCCCCGAGGCCCTCTGCGAACTGCAGGCCTGCCCAGCCAACGCACTCCAGGGCCGCCGGGAGAAGTGGCCCAACCTCTCATGGGGACTCTCCAGCCTCTGGAAGGAGCGGTCTTGTCCTTGGGTCTCCCAGGCTCTCTGCGGACAGGACTCCCATTCAGTGGAGGAGCTCCAGGGCTCCCAGGTGTGGAAACTCCTAGCCCTCTCTGAAGAGGAATGGTTCCCCTCTGTCACGGCCCAGGGACTCTTAGAGAAGGATATCTGGGCACTGGGGTCCCTGCAAGGGCCCTTCCTTGCCACATCCTGCAGCCTCCGCTTTGATGGCCTCAGCTCTTGCCCTCCCTTGCGGGTCTGGGCCAGTTCTAGACCAGCCTGGATTTGCTGGCGCAGGTCTCGTAGGATGGCCATGGCCGTCTGGATGCTCGCCGGATGGTCGAAGGAAGCCAGGCTGGGTGTGTTCCCAGATACCCGCTGGTCACTGTGGGCGGAGGTGGCACCGGGAGACTGGGCACAAACCGGCGAGCACTCGGCAGCTGTGACTTTCTCGCTGTCTCCTGTGAAGACAGGAGCATCACGGGTGAGGAGAGGAGCGGAGGGGACAGCAAAGCCAGCTCCTCCACCCAGGCTGGAGGCAAAGAGCGTGGGGGCGGCTAGGAGGCCCTTGGGCCCCTGCTGGGCAGAAGCCCTCTGAGGGTGGGCACCACGCCTGTGTGATGAGCTGCTGCTCTGCATACGGTAGCCAAGCACAGGTGGAGGGTGCCAGTGTCTGGGGAGCCCCTGCCAGCTCCCATCCTGCCTTCCTGCCAGGAAAGCGCCTCGGCAGCGTGCCTGCCCTGGGAACTGCCGATGGAGCCTCGCAGGGACAGAAACCCTTTTGTTAGGCTTTGATAACACTTATTGCCCGAAGTCCCCAGTTGAATGCGTGGCAGGTTTGGAGGGTGTTTGCGGGCTTCTGTGAGAGGCGCCCACACCTCCTCCTTCCAGGCAGCCTGGAGCCTGGGTGTCTCCTCCTCTGCGCCCACCCCCAGATGCCACAGCAGAGCAGGACAGAGCTCATGGCAGAGGCACAGGTACCTAAGTCCACGGTGAGAGCCGGGTCTCTCGAGGGATCTTTGCTATGGAGCCTGCGGAGGACGGGAGGGGGCCCAAGCAGCGACCTCACCAGAGCTTGTCCCTTTCTCCAGGCGTAAACACCAACCAGCTCCGAATCTTAAACAGAGAAAACACACACACAGCCGGGCGCATGTCCCTCTGGGCACTGGCCCACACGGGGAGGTTGGTGGCTCTGCACAGCCCCAAGAGGCCACTTCAACACTCCCAGAGGGCACGGGGGGCACATCCCTCACATCCAGGCCCCTGTTGGGCACAGTGGGACCCCCAGTCTGCACGGGGCAAGGCTGAGTCTCAGGGCGGCCACGGGCTGGTGGCTTCCCTGACCCTCAGGGTCCTCTTCAGGAAAGCGTGGACAACGGGACCTGCCCCACAGCTCTGCCAGTGAAGCTCTCAGCACAGGCCGGACACACAGCCCATGCGAAGGAAACACTGAGCAGCACAGCAGCAGGAGTGACCATCGCGAGCCGGCAGCCCCACCCTCGGCTCCCCGCTGCACATCAGGCTCCGCACAGACACGGGAGGTCCTGCCACCACCGGCCACGGGCGCCGAGCCACAGGAGATTAACCTGCTTTTAAGCCAGCAGAGTCAGCGGTCACACGGGTGGGCAGCGGTGCAGGCTCCCAGACTGGCAGGACAGGGAGTCCCAAGCATCGCGGCAACAAACGGCCCCACGTTCCAAATACAAACGAGCCTTCGCTCACAAACGGCGTCACACAGTGAGCGGCATTCATCAGGGTGGTACTTCATAGCCCAGCTCACGGCCACTGATGCCAACATCGGCGCTGCCAGCCCCGTGCGCCCAGCCACGAGGGTCCTGGCAAAGGCCAGAAGCAGGGCCAGCCCTGGGCTCACATGCTCGCACGCTCACACACACTCATGCTCAGACGCTCTCACACATGTGCCCCCCACACACGCACTCACACACATGCTCACAACTCCCTCACGGGCTCACAGGCTCACGCATGCACTCCAGTGCTGACAGGCACGCGCACACTCACACTCATGCTCACAGTCACAGCCCGCACACGCGCTGTCACACACGCTCATTCACATGGTCACACAGTCACACAGGCACACACACTCGCACACACTCTGACATGCGTTCACACACGGTCTCATCCTCTCACTTTCACAAAGACATGCATGCTCACACACACACACTACCACACACTCGTCCTCTCACACACTTTCACACAGACAGGCATGCTCTCACACTCACACACTGCCACACACTCATGCTCTCACACACATTCACACACACATGTTCTCACACACACACTGTCACACACTCACGCTCTCACACACATTCACACACACGTTCTCACACTCACACACACTGCCACACACATGCTCTCACACACATTCCACACACGTTATCACACACACACTGCCACACACATGCTCTCACACACATTCACACAGACACACATGCTCTCACACTTTCTCAGTCACCTATGCTCTCTGACTCACGCTCACACACAACCACACACACTCTCACACGCTCATATACACGCCTTCCCGTGCTCTCGCTCACGCATTCACTCTCACACACACTGCTTATTCCACCTGGCTCTGCAGGGCCAACACCACACGTGCTATGAGTCCCTGGCTCCTACGCCCCTTCCTTAGGCCCAGCCCAGGGCGGTTTCCACCCCATGGCCTGGGGTTAAGACCACCGTGGAGTCTCAGCCAGGGCCCGCCACGAAGGGGGACTTTCTGCCAAATGAGGGTGCCTTGGGCAGGGACCATCCAGAGATCTAAGCACCCAGGGGCAGGCTCCTGGACTGAATCAGGGACTTCCCTAGCACCCCCCAGACATGGCACCTTCCTCACACTGCCCTGACCCCGGCCATCAGCCACAGGCCTGAAGCTACCTCTGCAGGAAGGGGAATGGACTGCGCAGTCACGCCCACCAGGCCATGCCCTCCCAAAGCCACATCCCCAAGGACAGGTTTCCCACAGCCACGCCCTCTCCAGGACAGGACCCCAAGCCATGCCCTATGCCCACTTTAGGACAGGACCCCTTAAGGCCATACCCTGTCTAGGACAGGACCCCAAGATAGAGGAAGGTTTAGGGTGTGGTCTCAGGAGTCCCAGACCTGGGTTTAAGTCTGGCTCTGCCACTCATCAGCCATGGGCCTCAGGCAGGTGATTCACTTATCCATGCCTCAGTTTCCCCATCTGTAAAATGGGGTGCGTACCTCACAGCACCTCCCATAGGGCCACAAGAATGAAAGGGTAGTCATGATCATTGCAGGAGTTAGGCCCGGAAGCCGGTCAGGATTCCGCTGGCTCAGGGTAGTGTCAAAGGCCGGAGCTGAGGCCAGCGTGACCCAATTGGCCACAGCTGGGTTTCAGGGGGGACCCAGCACGGAGAGGAGCCCCAATGGGGTTTCTCCATCCTAGTCCCTACAGCTGCTTTCCCTCGCTGGGGTGCTGGGCCAGGGGCCCGCCTGGGGAGGGGCTGCCTGTCTGCCCGCCCGGCCCCTCCATCGCTGGCCACTCACTTCCCCTTCAGCCCACCAGAGGGTCCCGCTCGATAAATGGGTCCTGATGGGCACATTTTTTCTTCCGCTGAGCAGTTTAATGGCAATTAATTTTTTTACGAGAGGATTTTTAATCTGTGGAAATGGATAAAGTCCCCAAGTGCCCTGTCAAAGTTCCGGGGCCGACCGAATCTATGATAAAAAATGCAAAGTGAGGTGATATAATCTGAAATTAAATATTGGGCTTCATTTTCCTTTGGCCCGGATGGATGAATATTTTATAACTATTGTGATTTAATTTTTTGTTAACTACAGCAAATTTCTAATTCATCCAATTCCCAAGTCCTGTGGCTCTGACCTCTGAACTGAAACTCATCTCTCCTTAGCCCAGCTGTGACTTCGTCACTGACAGAAACTAATGGTCAACACTGTCAGGGTGACATGGTGCTTACGATGATGAATGCAGCCGGTGGCATGCCCTCTGACCCGGTGTCAGGCAGAAAGCAGGTCATTTTTCAACTGAGCCATTAAAATAAAACAAACCAAAGACCTGGGGTAGGGAGGGGGTGATCGTGCAGAAAATTGTTATATTGTACGCATGTTTCCACAGGCTTCTGGAACCTTCTTGGTGCCTGGGTCCCTCGATCGCCTTCCCCTCCTGCCCAGCCTCTGGCCCCGCTGAATGCACATGGTGGCCCCGCGGCCCCGCTGAGCTCCCACCTAACCCGCGCATCCTCTCTGGGTGTGGGCACAGAGGCGTTTACTCTCGGCTAGAAGCTGCCGCTCTGCCTAAGAGCAGAGGGGCCGGTGACTGATGATGACATGGGGCAGACACTCAGGCATCCGGGCACGGACAGAGTGCACGCCACACAGTGCCCCTCCCCGCGGCCCCAGGGCTGTGACTGCACACAGTGTGGAGAAACTGAGGCATGGAGCATCACGGGAGAGGCCGGCAAGCTGGCACTGCTAAAACTTAGAGTGAGGGTCCCACAGAGCCAATCTCAGCCCAGTGGGTGGCGTTCACTCCACCTGGGAGCTGTTGCTGGTATCTCCAAAACCCCGTGGTTCGGGGGTCCCAGGATCCACACCTGGAGGGTGGCCTTGACCAGCTGCCCAGGCGTGGCCCCAGGTGTACACGGCTGCGCTCTCAGGTTAGCAGCATCGGCCTCGGGCTGGACAGGTGGGAGGCTCTGCCTCTGCCTGTGTAGCCCCGGGCAGGCTGTGGACGCTCTATGAACCTTGGTTGCCTCATCTACAAAATGGGAGCAAGACTGCTGACCTTGGCAGGGAACCAGGAGGCTGCAGTGGGCCCACATAGTGTGGGTGCTGGCCACACCACTCCCCTGACCACGAAGATGCCCCAGAGGGAAGCCCCGGAGGGACTCTGCCTGCTCTCCACCCGCTCAAGGGCAGGGGCCGCTCTCAGGTTCACCCTGCCATCTCTGAAACCCATGCCCAGGCTGGGCCGCTGGGTCTCTGACACCTCTGCCCGGTCCTCAGCAGGGGAGATGCCTGGATCAGAAATTCCTCTGTGACCACTGGGATCCACCCACAGGAGTACCTGACTGGACTCTCCGGGAAACATGCATGACATTAATCGTAACGCAAGCGCACGCCTGACCCACACCCCCATGTGCCTGTGTGGAGTCCCCAAGCTACTGGAGGGAGTGGGGTCTGCAGAAGACCCTTTCCCACCCCCAAGTGTGCAGGTGGAAGGAGATGTCCTGGGCTTACTCATTAAACGTGACCGCTTGACAAAGCAAGCACGGCTCCCTTGGCCGAGCGTGCCCTGAGCTGCCCACCGCACGTGCACCCATGCCAGTATCTGTTACTGCTCTGGAGAGCTGTGGGCTGCAGGTGGCGTGAGCCGCGGGTGGCATAGGCTGCGGGCGCCATAAGTTGCAGGTGCCGTGGGCTGTGGGTGCTGTGAGCTGCGGGTGCCACGGGGTGTGGGTGCCTTGAGCTATGGGTGCCATGAGCTGCAGGTGGTATGAGCTGTGGGTACCATGAGCTGCCAGTGCATGCTACAGTGTGGTTGAACGGCTCTGTTTCCTTAGACTCGCCCAGTCTCCCAGTGTTGAGAGGACAATAGTGCCTAGTGTTTTGTGGACTTCTGTCTCAAGGGACACGCCCCTGCCCAGACAGGAACCACCTGCTGCTCCAGTGGTGGCCAAGGTCACCAGTTGCCTGGGACACCAGCCCTGATGCTCCAGCCGGGCCTGATGATCCCAGGTGCCCTGCAGAACCCTGTGCACCTGGCAGTCTGGCCGGCCAGCCCTAGCTCCAGAAATGAAAGCCATCTGCCCACCCGGTGTGCGCCAGGATCCTATACACCTAGTGTGCCAGGGCCCCAAAACAGCAAACCTTACCTTCGTCTTTGTCTTTGGCTGGCCTTCTAGGGGAGGGTGACTTCGGGGTCTTCTCCCTTTTGCAAGAACCGCTCTTGGTTCTTTTGGGTTTTTCCCTTAGAACTTCAGTGAGGAAGAGAAAGGAAGGAAGGGAGGGAGGGTGAGCAGTAAAATGACACACAGGCCCCGCCACATGGCTGCCCTGGGGTCCTGTGCAAACACAGTTCCTAGAGTCATAAACATTGCCAGTCCCGGTCCCTGGTTGGTGAGAGCCAGGGTGGGCGGCTAACGCTGGGGACGTGGCACAGTCTGACTGTCACGTCCCCTGCAGTGCTCCGCCTGGGGACTGCCGCTGGGGACTCCTCCCTAGAGAGCCGGGCATACCTATTCAAATTCCCTCCGGAGTGTCTGGCGGCCTCCCCTCCGGGCCCAGAGGTCCTGAGGACAGGAACCAGTTTGTCATCTCTGAATCCAGCACCCAGCTGGGGGCCCGGGCCACGGGCACGCAGGACTGTTTGCTGAGTGAATGAATGACTAGACCGGCCAGGACCCAAGTGAATGCACAGAGTGGCAGCAGCGGACTGAACACCTCTGGGACCAGGGCCAGGAAGAGCAAGGGCAAGACCTGGAGAGGCTTTGGCATGGCGGGGTGGACCCCTCTGCTGATGGGGAGGAGATGGAGACCCCCCAGGGGGTGGAGTTTGCTCAAAGTCCTGCAGCGAGTGCAGCAGCCACCGAGAGGGCCTGGCTCCGGAAGCTGGCTGGTCATCTTTCCCTGCCTCCCAGCTTTAGTCTCCGCACAGCTGGGGTGGGGGCACATCTGGGACGACACCATGCAAGAGCCTGCCGTGTCTGACGGGTGTCCCACGGGTGGGGACCCATAGAAGAGGACCCTGGCCCAAAGGCGTCTGAACCTCCAAATGCCGCTGGGTCCAGGCTGGGCCTGTCCCTTGGTTTTACAGGCTCCAATTCTGCTGGCAGGAGGAGCCTCAAGAGGCAGGTCCTCTGCAAGGGACACAGACTGTGATCCCATTCTTTTTTTTTTTTTTTTT
>NW_012117821.1:2154162-2155468 GCF_000951035.1 Colobus angolensis palliatus | reverse complement strand
TCTCCGAGGGCCAGCCCGGAACCCCGCCCACATCTGCACTGGCTCACACACCGCATGGGAGGGACACACCCAAATGCATGCCTGTGGCTGTTGCCCCACCAGACCACATGAAGAAACCATCAACCTGGGCACACCCGGCCAGCACTGCACCGCTGGGATGGGTGACAACTGTCCCCACGAAAACGCACATGATTCCCCGTGCTGAGCCCGAAACGCCTCTGCTCCCAAGCTCCCCATCCTTCGTTCTGGGTCTCAGGAATCTTGCCATCATCTGCCTCTCTCCAGACTGGAGAGAGCCTCCTGCATCCATTTTGCCCCAGCAGCAGAGTGAGCCTGCCCAAGCCCAGCTCACGGCCACTCCCGGCCTAAGACTCAACGCCTCCCATTGCCCGGGATGAAGGCCACATCCTCCAGCCCCCAGCAGCAGCTCCTGCCCCCTCCATCCTACCCCTCCCATTTGTCAAACAAATGAGTGAGTAAAAACCTGGTGAGGCCCTTGGCCCTTGGCCCCGGCCCCTTCCTCATGGGCCTGGGAGCCCGCCAATAGTTCAGCGTCTCCCCCTTTGTGGGCTGGATGCCTCGCATCTACAAGACGGAAAAGCGAGCCCAGGAGCTGGCAGGGACCTGGAAACTCCTTGCCTATTTTGTGCAGGAGATCTCTCAGGAAAAAAAAAAAAAAAAAATGCCCCTGCTCAACTCCCCTACCCTGCAGGGCCTGCCTGGATTCCTGCCCCACTGGAGAGGCAGAGGGTTAGAACACAGGCTCCGGAGAATGGCAGTCTGGCTCCAAATCCCCGCTTGGCCTCTTTCCAGTTGGGGTCCTCCCTGACCCTGTGTCTTTGTGAGTGTGGTCCAGCATGTGCTGCCCACATCATGGCCTGCGCATGTAACCCGGAGCACCAGGGCAGCCAGCCACAGAGCCACTCACCAGGAACCTGATGCTGGGAGACCCTGGAGAGCGCGCACCCCTGGCCACGGGAGGCCTTGGCTTCAACTCTGCGCTCAGCCGCGGTCAAGATGCCGAAACCTGGAACAGGGTGAAAAGAAGAAGGCAGCTTGAAGAGAGAGATCCACAAAGAATTTCCAAGAAAAGATTCCATTTTGGCAGCAGCTCAAGAGCCTTTATTTATTTATTTGAGACAAAGTCTCACGGTCAGCCAAGCTGGAGGGCAGTGGTGCAATCTCAGCTCACGACAACCTCTGCCTCCTGAAGCTCTGTCCCCCTGAAACACTCACACCACTGCACTCCAACCTGGGTGACAGAGCGAGACTCCATCTCGAAAAAATAAAAATATATATATATATA
>NW_012117821.1:2142782-2146912 GCF_000951035.1 Colobus angolensis palliatus | reverse complement strand
GGCCCCACCTCCCCAGGCATTCCCGCTCTGCAGACTGGAGGTGGAGAGGAGGGCCTGGAATATATCCCACCTCAAGGACAGCCCCAGCATTCTCTCTCAAGCCCTGACCACACCCCTCTGAGGTAGGCAATGTGATTGGCCTGATTTACAGATAGATAAACTGAGTCTCAGAGAGGCCGGGCTGCCTGCCCGAAGGCACAGTCAGAGGCGGGCACAGTACTCTGACCCCACACCCTCGTATCTCGCACAGAGCCGCTGCCTCCCGGGGCAGGCATGGCACCTGCCAGCAGTGCAGCCCTCCACCTGAGTCCATGCAGATGCTACCTGGGCTTGGCACCAGCCTCCCAGTCGGCTGTTCTCCCTGGGGCCCCATGGGAGAAGAGGCCCTGCCTCTGGCTGTTCTTGTGGCCAAGCTGAGGCGTGTCCCCCAGGCGGGTGGGCAGCGTGCCCATAACCACGGTTGGCATGGCCACAGGGCCGAGGGGTGAGCAGGTGCAAGGCCAGCCTGGCCCAACCTGCCTAGGGTCGCTGCTGCCCTCACATGACGGCTTCGAGGCCTGCAGCCCCGCCTACGACCCTGCCCAGGATGGGCTGGCCGCTGCCTGGCTCCGGATGCCCGCCTGTGCCAGTCCCCTGGCCCACGATGGAAACCCTCAGGTGGGTCATTAAAACTGGGCTGGCACAGTGGGCAGCCCGGCCCTGGGCTGGCCACAGCTGGGGGCCTTCTTAATGAGCTGTCTCTTGGTGGGGTGGGGGAGAGTTCCGGCTGGCCTGGTGACAGCATAATAACCTTGTCACTCAGCGACAGAGCCTCAGGCCTTCAGTTCCTGCTGGGGCTCTCAGCGGTGTCCCACCCAGCCCTCCCAAGCCCAGAATGACATGCAGGGAGGGAATGGGGCCGGGCTGGGCTTGTGGGGTCAGGGTTGGGCAAGTTTCTGGTTGGTGGGGACGGGGCCTACCCCCAGGTCAGGGTCAGGCTCAATTCAGTCCGAGGCACAGAGGTCCCAGCAGTTGTGGGGCCCAGCCCAGATATCCCAACGGAAACACATCAGCGGCCACCTGTCAGTTCCATGGGGCTGGGCAGGGGAAGGGACGCTGGCTTCTGGGCTCACCCTGGTGCAGGCCAGAAGGCACCCTTTGCCCACAGTGACAGTGGCAGAGATGCCAGGTGCTGCCCCAGGTCAGGAGCCCCTGCTGGCCTGCTCGGCCCCGGCACACCCCAGGAGGGCCCTGGTGGGGCAGTGTGGTGGGGAGGACATGGTTCTGCAGTCCCTGAGGGGGAACTCGGACTCAGATCCCAGTTCCCTCCCAGTTCCTTTCCCACCTCCACTGGCAGTGCCACCTTGGAGCCTGGGGACCCCACCCCACTGCCTCTGGGGACTGTGAGCATCCAGTGAGTCCACCTCTGTGGGGTGTGGCAGTGGCATGGAGCTGAGGTGAAAATGAGCACGGATTTGTTTCAGGAATGGCCCTTAAGGTGCCCCTTCCCAAGTGACCCCAGAGAAGGGGGGTCTGCAGCAAAAGACCTCCTAAGTCTAGGCAGGCATGAAGGATGGAGGGCCCTCTTCCAGGCTCACTCCATAGAACCTGTCCTCTGGGACCACCAGGTGAACGCCTGGAGACGGCCGCCCAAGCCCAGCCCCACCCAGGCACAGGGCTCAGGGGAGGTTCCGAGCCAAACGGGGCCCTGGTCACTGGCAGGCACAGCCACGGGCATCCAGGGCACAGAGGCTGAGCCACCAGCAGCCTCAGAGGGGAAGGAGAGAGGAGCCATCCAAGGAAAGGCAGGCCCTGCATGTAATGTGAGGTGCGGCCACCTCCACCCCCACCTGGCCTGTCTGCACCCTCCTAGCACCAGGGTATGAGCCCATTCCTGTGATGAGGCAGGGAAAAGGATGACCCTCGGGCTGCTACGCCCTGGGGAGCATGTCTGGGATGTTACAGGAAGCTTCAGGGAACCAGTGGTGTGACCACAGGGTCCCCACCACCCTCGGAGCCTGGACAGCTCTCAGGCACCCAGAAGGCAGCTCCACTTCCAGCCTCCTTCCATTCCTACAGAGCCTGGCTCTGCGTGGGGATCCCTCAGGGCCACCTGAGTGGCGCACAGACCTGGTCCCCCTGCTGACAGGTTGCCACCTCCCTGCCAGGCCTTCAGGCTCCCAAATCAGCAGTGGTCTTGGGCTCTCAGCCCTGCTCCCATAAAGGGACAGGGGCAGGGTCCTTATGAGCAGAAGAGGCCAGGCCTGGTGGCTCCCTTTTTCCCACGAGCAGGAAAACCGCCCAGCCACTCAGCAGCTGCCTGGAGGCTCTGGAAGAAGCCGCATCATAAACACAGCAGGACAGCCGTAGAAATGCGTTATTGTGGCCAGGAGCAAAATCATGACAGCAAATGCCTGGGAACGGAAAAGCAAATCCAGCAAGCAGAGCATCACGAGGTCCTGCGAGTCGCCCCCACCGCCAGCTTCCTTCCTTCTCCTCCCCATCTGCCCCGGGGGACAGCTGAACGTCGGTCCCGCTGGCCTGGTCACCGGCTGAGACTTCCAGACACAGCTCCGAATCAGGGGATGCACGTCAGCTCCCGAAGGCGGTTCCATCTGTGCAGGACCCTCTGCCGATGTCTGTGCCAGGGGGACCGCTCACAGCCTGCACCAGCTAGTGCCCCTGCCCTGCCCCCAGGAGACTCAGCCTGCTGGGATACGGGGCTTGGGGCTGCTCAGCATGGGGTGGACAGGAGCAGCAAGGCTCCGAGAAGGCCACTGGGCAGAGGCTGCAGCCTGAGTCAAGGGGTATCCCCTGGGCAAGCCAGGCCCATCCTGTCCCCAGCAGCACAGGAGCCCTGCAGCCAGGCTCAGCCAGCCATGTCCCCACCCCGCTCCAGGCCTAGCTGGGTTCATACCCACTCAGACCCTGCACCTCGGCTCCAGGCCCCTTCACAGCCACACCGCTCCCTCCACCTCGGCCCACCATGCTCCAGTCTGGCTCAGTGAGGCACACGCAGTTCCCCTCTGCCGCCCCTCCCAGGCCTCCCTCCCTGGGGGGATGGTCCCTGAGGGCAGGAAGTAGCCTTACCCGTGGCACACACTGGTGTGCAGATGCTGGAAGAGCGTTCCAGCACCCCCAGTGCACCGGGCACCGTGGCAAGTGCTCGATGACTTATTTTACACTGTCTCAGGGCAATCCCACGGGAGAAATTCAGGTGCTACCTCCACTTAACCGGGGGACAAGGCGCAGCCTAAGTCATGTGTCCAGGGTCCCAGCAGGGTCAGAAGGCTGGGCGTGCCAAGCCGTCCCACACCTTCCATGTCCCCAGAGCCAGGAAATAGCAGCAGCCACCTGGGGTCCCAGCATCATGCAGAGCCACTGCATGGGGATGGCACCTCAGCCAGGAGCGGCTGGGATGAAAACCCCACAGAACAGCCATGCAGCTCCCCTTCCCAGAGACCTTGGGGCCCAGAGGCCAAGAGCACCGATTCCCAGACACACGCTGTCTCCGAGGCTGGTGACGGCCAGCCAGTCGTTCAACCCTCTGGGCACGAGTCTTCCCCTCTGTGAAGTGAGTGGAGGGGACTCCTGGGGGTCAGAAGACACGTGGAGTACACAGTGCTCACCCTGGGGCTGGGGTGGGGGAAGAAAGGAAGCCAGGGAGGGACCAAGACAGCACCTCTGTCCTCAAAGGGCAGCTCGACGCCCAGGAAAGGAAAAAGGGCAGGTTTCCAGGGCCCAGGAGAAGCTCTCCCAGCAGCACCAGCTCCCGGGGGTGACCCAGGTGCCCCAAAAGCACATGCCTCTCCGTGATACACAACACACAGCACACACACACAACACACAGCACAACAGACAACACATAGCACAACACACACACACAATACATAAAAGTACACACACCACACATACTACATGCACCACACACAACACCCATGGACACACACACCACACACATAACAAAGCACACAGCACAACACACACACACACATAAAAGTACACACACACTGCAGGCACCACACACAGCACACACCATACAACACACACAATACAGACATACAACACACAGCAGACACACACCACACCACACAACACACACACCACACACACAAACACACATCACATACAGAGACACACAACACACACAC
>NW_012117821.1:2123450-2141458 GCF_000951035.1 Colobus angolensis palliatus | reverse complement strand
CCGCCGTGGAAGGCTGTTGGAGCTCTAGCCTGTGGCATACGCCGCACTTCTGCTGCGGTCTTGGCTGGCGGGGCTGGGTGGGCGGCAGGGTGGGGGGCTTCCTCCTGGAAGCTGGTGGCAGCTCTGCTCTAATTAGCGACACTGTTTACTTGGCACCGCCTCGCCCTAGAAAAGCAAACCCTAGGCAGGCCCAAGCAGGCCTGGGGGACGGAGCCAGTGGGCCGTGAAGGAGAGGTGCCCGCCACGCCCCTGCCTCATGGGGCCCAGGGCCGGAGACTGCAGAGGGGCCCAGGGCCGGAGACCGCAGAGGGGCCCAGAGCCGGAGACCGCAGAGGGGCCCAGGGCCGGAGACCGCAGAGCCCTCGGCAGCCACGGCAGCCGAGCACAGGCCTGGACGTGGGCATGGCACCCAGCGTGGCACCCAGCCTCCAAGTCCTCAGCCCTGGCCCTGGGTGCCAAGCAGTGGCCCCTGGCAGCAGACACACCAGGCTGGCCCTGCACCCTGGCTGGAGGCTCCAGCCACCCTCAGCCATGCTCTGAGGCCACCAGGCGCCCAGGAAAGGGGCAGGTTTCCAGCGTCCCAAGAGAAGCCCTTCCAACAGTGCCAGCTCTGTAAGGCTGACCCAGGTGCGGGGAAATGACCCGCAGGGGATGAGGGCGCCTGGGCACCCGGGCACCCATACACCCAAAAGCACATGCACCCTGTGATATTCAACACACAGCACACACACCCGCACAAACACTACACACAGACACACAACACACACAACACACAGATACATATACATGCAGTGCACGCACACCACACACAAACACATACACAGACACACAAATACAACACACAGATACACACACACAGTGCACACACGCCACAAACACAACACACAGACACACAATGCACACACACACAGATAAGTAGTACACACACACAACACAAAAACACATACACACAGAGACACACACAGACACACATCACACACACACCATGCACACACACAGAATACACAACACACACAGACCACACATCACATACATACCACATCACACATCACACAACGTGAATACCCAGGCAACACACACCGTACACACATTCACACACAACACACACAGACAATACACAACACACACACACACCCACACACACGCCTGCCCGGGTCTGCAGGGCAGGCAAGGCCAGCCCGGGCCGCTAGGGTGACTGAGTACAGGCACCTGCCCCTCCAGCCTTGGCAGCATGATGCTGCAGACCTGCCCCATGACGCTGCAGACGGTTCCAGACACCAGCCACTCCCCTGGGACTCGGCCGGGCATGGGGGGGGACTGGACCACATGGAGGTGGCAGATGCAAGGGTGGGAAGGAGGTGGCATAACAGCCAGCTATTTGTGAAGATCCTGGGGGAGAGTGCCGGGGGGAAGCCAGACGGAAACTCTGAAAGGGGTGAGATGAGGTGGAGAGAAATCACAGCGATAGTGGCCCTGCCCTTAGAGGAGTGACAGGTAGGACCCAGGGTCACAGTTGCCGGCACCCCTCCAACCTCTAGGCTCCAGTCCCTGCCATACCCTCGGCCAGCCGCCACGTGTGGTGATGCAGCCCCCTAATAAAAGCCCTGGCCTACGGCACGCATGGGTAGCTCAGAGCTGCTGCGAGACACTGTCCACCCCAGCCGAGGAGAGGCCGCAGCCATGCCAGCAAAGAGTGAGGGCGGCAGCCCCCGCAGCAGGCCACCCGTCACCCCCCAGGACCGCTGTGGATAGCAATGTCTCCCAAGCCAGCATGGCCCAGGGCACCCAGTCCTGTGCCTAGCATGTTCCCCAGGCAACCATGCAGCTGTGGAGCCTGAGACCTGGCAGCAGCCAGCATGGGATGCCACCAGGAGAGGAGCCACAGACATCCCCGCCTCGGGGTGCAGAATGGTCAGCTGGGCCCCCTTTGTGGGGGTATAGCAGTGAGCCTCCGTCAGCCATGGAAGTACAGCAGTGAGCCTCCGTCAGCCGTAAGGGTACAGCAGTGAGCCTCCGTCAGCCATGGGGGTACAGCAGTGAGCCTCCGTCAGCCGTGGAGGTACAGTGAGAAGCCTGTCAGCTGGCTGCCTCCACCTCTACCACACACTGCCCAGTAGCACCAAATGCAGGACCAGGCATCAGCCATCTGGGGCTGGGCAGTGTTTATGCCCATTTCACAGATGGGGAAACTGAGATAGTTCATCACGTGACGACTTCATCGCAGGGCCCTACCTGGGACCTAAGCCCAGAGGCAGGGCAGCCCAGTGGGTGGGGAAGGGAAAATTCCTGTCCCAGGGATAGCCTGGCTTCGCCTGTAAGGAGGCCCCAAGCCGTCAGAGGGAGCCCCTAGGTGGGAAGACCCCTTCCCCTACCCAGGGGGGCTGGATGGAAGAGTGTGGGCTGGTCTCTCCCGGCTAAGTTCCTGGAAAAGGCAAGTCTAAGCCCCTCCCCGCTGGCCTGTGCCCTTTCACCCCTCCCATCAACCCCACCGGCTCTGCAGCCCCAGGCCCCTCCTCTGGTGCTTGGGAAGGACTGGGTGGGGCTCAGGTACAAAGCCCCCTACTCACCCGCTGGAAGGCCCGGCCTCCCCAACCGTCATGGGAGGCACCTGCACTCGAAGGCCACTGCCCACGGCGCACAAGAGCCCAGGGAGCTGGTGCCTCCAGGGAGGCGAGGGACGTTGTTGCCAGAGAAACTCCAGGCGTCTGTGCGGGCTCCTCCCCGGCAGCTCCAGAGCCCTGCTGCAGCCCCAGCACTCACCAGGGGCCTCACCTGTACGCTACCCCACCCCCCAGCCACCCAACCCCAGCCCCACCCCCCGGGCCCCCAGCCCTGCTGTGGGCGGGATGGGGTGGGGCAACACCTGGGGTGCTCCACCCTGTTAGGCCCTGAGGGGCTGTGCGGGGCTGAGCAGGGGAAGGGTCTCCAGGCACCACCAAGGACCCCACCCTGACTGGCAGGGGGCAGGCACACACTTGGGGCACCCCACCCACGCCCCTGCTGTGCTCCCCAAGGACAGCAGGGGAGGGCGGGGCCATAAGAGCCCCCAGCAAGCCCTCCCAGCTTGCTGCACCCCTCATTTCGACGTCTTCCCCTGGGACCCCCCACCCAGCCAGCAGGGCCCGGCAGCTGCAGGCTTCCAGCCCGGAGGTGCTTCTGAACCTCGAAGCAGTTTCGTGGAAGGGCGGCCCGTGGGGCAGTTTGGGCCTGGCTGGGGGACTAACAGAGGCACAGCCAAGTCCAGTGACACCAAACTCAACCCTGTAGGCCACTCGGCTGCTGGAGTGGAACCTATCTACTACCAAAAACAGTTAAAAATTAGCCAGGCTGGGGCAGTCAGCTGGGGGCAGAGGAGTAACGGAAGGGCAGTGGGGATCCCGGCTGCTGGCCTCTGTCTCCCGCTGGGCCCCGTGGCCCCTACTCAGAGTGTTGGGTACCTGGGTCCTTGGATCCCGAGCTTCCCCGTGGGCCATTAGGCCAGTTTTTCAACTAAGGGCGCTAATCAGTTTGCAGGACAGGACGCACTGCCCCCACTCCCTGCCCACTCCCAAAGCAGGTACCTTGGGGCCCAGGGGTCCCCTTAGGGACAGGCAGCCTGTGTGGCCCCTGAAAATCCAGAGTTCTCTCAGGGGGATCTACATGGCCATGGGGATGCCAGCAGGTGGCACCCTCTCCCCATCCTGGTGAGGTTGCCCGCAGGGCTGTGCTGCTGGTGGAGAGGGTGGGGTCCCTGACACCCATCACCCACCCCCAAGAAAATGTGTCCCTCCAACCCAGAAAAACACCCTAGGAAAACAAATCTGTTGCCAAGAAACTCATTTTGGTGTTCAGATTGGAGTTGGGAGCAAAGGCTGGGAGGTGGTCTGGTCTCTCCAGCGCTCAGGGTGTCCTGCTTCTCTGCAGACAGCTGGGGGGCAGCAATCCCTCGGTCCCCAGAGATTTCTCAACACTGTCCCAGGCAAGGCCATGCTGCAGGTGGCCGCTATCCCTGGGCAGGGGGCCGGGAAGGGGCGGCCCCGGCAGGAGCTTCTTGGACCCTCGGCCTGCCTCAACACGGCCAGGAGGTGTCCAAGGATCCCAGATGAGGCCCTCGTGGGTTTATTCCCACCGCGGACGGGCTCAGATTTGTGCTGTCCTTGTGTGGGCTTTTGGGGACAGCCTGACTTTGTCTATCAATACCAGAGAAGCAGGGGGGATGTTCACCTGGCCCAGGGCTGTGCACAGAACCTGGGACCTGCAAGAGGAGGCAAATTCCTACTGAGTGTCCGGACCATCCCCTACCCGCGTCCCTTCACGTTGGGTTATGGCCCCCAAGTGGACAAAAAGAGGCAGCAGTGCTGCCATGGAGCCACACCAGCTCCTCCCTAGGCTCACCTGCTCTCTGACGGGAGGGAGCGGCCCCTGGGGCCTGTCTGGGGCGTTGGCTTCATGAGGATTCACAGTGTTACTAACAAGAGCCTTCCCAGTCACAGAGCTCAAACACTGCCCAGCCCTCGGCAGGCCCCACTCCCACCGGGCCCTGGGGTCAGGGTTCCAGGTGCAGGCCGAGGGTCCCCGTGCACTTCAGCAGCTGTGCCAGCCCCAAAGCAGCCTTCCTCCATGTCTACAGAGGTGGGGGGCCCAGCAGCCACTCAGGAGAGAGCTCTGGCAGGAGCTGTGTGTGGCTCCATGTTGCTCAGAAGAGAGCCCTTGGCTGGGCATGGTGGCTCATACCTGTATTCCTATACTTTCAGAGGCTGAGGTGGAAGGATAGTTTGATGCCAGGAATTTGAAACTGTCCTGGGCAACATGGCAAGACCCTATTGTTTGGATGAACGGAGGCAAGATGATGCACTTCCGGGTTCTTCTCTTCCCGCGCGCGCGAAAATGCAGCCGGCGCCCGGGAAGGTGCAGATCAACTGGGCATGCGCCAGGTGACGTCAATCCAAAGAGACCAAGATTTACCTGGTCGCACCTGCGGAACGCCCCCGACACGCCCGTGCCCCGCCTATTGCCCTCCCACTCCTAGAAAAGCCGCTCTCCGCCAGTGAGCCACGGCTTTCCTCCAGCCCCACTGATGTCGGGATGCAGGAACCCCGCCCGAGAGCCCCGGGGTGGGGGTGGGGGGGGGGACGACACTCTGTCGGCCTTCTTTGCCGGAGGCCGACAGACTTCTTCCCCACACCTTAGGTTACCAAAATAAACTTGCAGTTTTTGCTCCTACACTTGCCTGCCCGCTGGTTCTTTTGCGCCCGCTCGGCTGGTCTTAGAAAAACAAATCACCTATCTCTACAAAAAAAATTTAAAAATTAGCCAGGTGTGGTGGCATGTGCCTGTGGTCCCAGATACTCAGGAGGCCGAGGTGGGAGGATTGCTTGAGCCTGGGAGGTCAAGGCTACAGACAGCTGATATTGCACCACTACACTCCAACCTAGGCAACAGAGCAAGATCCCACCTCAAACAAAAGGAGAGCCCTCCCTGCTCCCTGTCCTTCTGCTGTTGAAGAGGCTGCATCGAGTGCTTTCCCACAATAGAGGGGTGTGATGGGCTTTCCCTCACCCTGGGGGCAGGGCCAAAAGTAGATAAATTGGTATTTATTTATGCAAAATATTGCATAATTACAATATGCAAAAAGTATTACAAGTGTTTTTGCAAAACAACCAAATAATGCTATGGGGCTTCCTATGAAAAATAGTTCCCTTCCCCTTTCCCAGAAGCAAGCACTCCCATTTCTGACTGACTCCTTCGGTATTTACTCTGTGCCACCAAAAAGCACGTTCCTATTGCCGCTCCCCGACCTGTCAGGTTTAGGAGGTCCCCATGCACCCCCACCTCTAGGCTTGTCTGACCACATACGTCCCTCCCCACCCTCAAATTCAATATTCAGAATTTACATGAAAATACTATTTACAGCTGACCCTGTAGGGTCTACAAATACTTTTCCTCTTGTTTTCCCCCTGGATTGTGTAATTTTTGATGCTTATGAATAATTGAACCTCAAATTTTCTTCCAAGTGTCTAAATTTCCTGTGTACATGCAAATGTCTGAGGCAGGTATCATTACTTTAGTCTTCTGGAAGAAATTCCTCCAGAATCTTCTCCCCTGCTCCAAACCAGGTTGATGCCAGAGGAAGAGAGGCATCCCAGGATCTCCCCAGCAAGGTCATTCTGGAGCTCCCAGTGCTTCTCCTCTGTGGAACCCCTTGTTTCCTGTGTGCCCTCTTCTCTTTGTAGTTAGGCTCCTTTGTTTGGGGCAGCACGTCCCTCAAGTGGCTCCATGAGAAAGGGCGCATGCTTGAAGTTGTCTTTATTCCACCTGCCGTGTGAGCACTGGATGGTTAGTTTGGCTGGGTATAGACGTCCAAATTGGGAGACATTTTCCTGGAGAACTGTAAAGGCCTTTCCACATTGTCTTCTAGCTCCTGGAGTTGCTCTTGAAAAGTCCAAAGCATGCCAGGCTGGAAATACCATGAACTGTGCATCCAGAAAAACCCACCAAAGGCTTGTGGCTTGTGCTCCAGGGTAGAACACTTACAACTGATCAAGACCACGTGGCTGGTGCTGGACAGAAGGACAGCAGCACCTCCAACGAGGTCAATGGGGACTCTCCTGCAGGCCAGGGGTTGTTACAGATAGCAATAGAGATGAGAAGATCCTAAAATAACAGAGGCCAGAGGGTGACGCTTAACTGCTAAACTCCAGGAGGTTGCAAATATCCTAATCAATGGCAGGGTCAGAGGGACATCACCCTGAAGAGTTATGGAGATGATGAACACGGTGTCCTTGGGGCAGGATAGATAGGCAGTTGTCAACTTGTACTAGCAGAGTAAATTAAGGATGAGTGACTGAGGGCAGTAGCCCTAATAAAAAGTCAGTCTTTGCTGGGGTTTGGACCTGAGCCAGTCTTTAGACCTGGAACCGTTGACTGAAGAGGTCCAGGAGGGACATGTAATATTACATGTCGGGACATGTAATATTCTGGCCAGCCCTTCTCGACAGGGACCTATAGGAGCTGCACTGGGATAGGGGACTGCTGGACATTTGAGGACAGTGGGGTCAGGGTGACACAGATACCCAGAGACCCAGAATGTCATCATGCCCCCACATCAGGGCAGTCATTGGTAGAGCTCTGCCCAAGGTGCAGTTCCCAGTGGTCCTTACCCCAGGCTCTAAATAAGGGCTGGGATTGACATGTGGGGAGAGGGCCACATGTCAATGGAGGGCTGGGACCCCTGCATTGGACCCTTGGTCTGCAGGATAAGAGCGCTCGTTATGATTCCCATGGGGAAGGTAAAAGGGAACCCACAAAACTAGGCCCCTTCCCAGCCAAGAGAAGAAAGCAAAGCAGCCTCACCCCAGGGGAGGGAGATGGCGAGGATGAGGCTCTAGGAGGTGCAGGGCTGTCAGTCCCCATCACAGCCCCATGTAACTCACTGGTCCAGGCCAGCTCCTGGGACATGGCGCAGTCTCCATTATGATCAGAAATGGACTACATTCCAGACTTGGCACAGCCAACCATACAGGCTCATCATCCTGCCCCGGGACCATGCGTACCTGCCCTGCCCCAGACCATCAAGGCGTTCCTCAGATGCCACATTGCTCCAGCCCATCAGTGACTTGATGCTGCAGGGCTGGGTGAGCAAAGGCCTCTGGGATACACATGCATCCAACAGGGCAGTGGTCTTGGGTGGCAGCGGCATGCCCAGCACTCACCCACCGTGCCACGATGGCTGAAAACCTGGAAAGATTCTGAGGCCTATCTCATCCATAAAGTATTTAAGGGGCAGTGGTTGGGGTGTTGTTCGGAGGTTGGGATGTTGCTCAGAGGTCAGGGAGTTGCTTGGTGGTCAGGGTGTTATGCAGTGGCTGGGGTGTTGTTTGGAGGTTAGGGAGTTGCTCAGTGGTTGGGGTGTTGCTCAGTGGTCAGGGTGTTGCTCGGTGGTTGGAGTGTTGCTTGGTGACTGGGGTGTTGCTCAGTGGTTGAGGTGTTGCATGGTGGCTGGGGTGTTGCTCGGTGGTTGGGGTGTTGTGTGGTGGCTGGGGTGTTGCATGGTGACTGGGGTGTTGCTCGGTGGTTGGGATGTTGTTTGGTGGTTCACATATTGTTTGGTCGTCAGGGTGTTATTTGGTGGTCAGGGTGTTGCTCAGCAGTTGGGGCATTGCTCACCAGCTGGGGTGTTACTCAGTGGTTGAGGTGTTGCTCTATGGTCGGGGTGTTGCTTGGTAGTTGGAGTGTTGCACAGTGTGGGGTGTTGCATGGTGTTTGGGGTGTTGTTTGGTGGTCGGGGTGTTGCTCGGTGGTTGGAGTGTTGCTCGGTGGTCAGGGTGTTGCTCCATGGTCAGATTGTTGCTCAGAGGTTGGGGTGTTCCTCAGTGGCCAGGGTGTTCCTTGGAGGTTGGGGTGTTGCTTGGCAGTTGGGGCATCACTCGGTGGTTGGGGTGTCGCTCGGTGGCTGGGGTGTCACTCCATTGTCAGGGTGTTCCTCAGAGGACAGGATGTTGCTCCGTGGTTGGGGTGTTACTCAGTGGCTGAGGTGTTGCTCCATAGTTGGGGTGTTGTTTGGTGGCCGGGGTGTTGCTCAGAGGTCGGGGTGTTACTCAGTGGTCAGAGCGTTGCTCAGTGGTTGGAGCATTGCTTGGTTGCCAGGGTGTTGCTCGGTGGCCGGGGTGTTGCTTGGTGGTCAGAGCATTGCTCGGTGGTTGGAGCATTGCTTGGTTGCCAGGGTGTTGCTCGGCGGCCGGGGTGTTGCTTGGTGGTCAGGGTGTTGCTCGGTGGTTGGAGTGGTGCTCAGAGGTTGGGGTGTTGCTCGGTGGCCAGGGTGTTGCTTGGTGGTGGGATGTTCCTGGTCCTGTGCTCCAAAGTGAAAGCCAGATGGTTGCCTCTTCACCTGCTGCAAGGAAAGAAGCACAGACCTTGGGGGCCTGTTGGGTTCTGGGAGGCAGCACAGCCACACTGAGGGATATACTCTGGCCCTGTCCCGGGTGGCAGGAGGCTGCCAGCCCTGAGCAGGACACACAGCAGGGAAGGACTTGGCAGCAGGCCCAGGCTGAGGAGCAGAGAGCCCTCCTGGGGCCATTGTGGCCAGCAGACCTGCTGGAGTTGCCCGCAGCAGGGATGGGAAACAGGGCTGGGGGCTCATGGCAAGGCCGAGCGTGAGAATCTCGGCCCAGGCCCTGGGGTTCCGAGTGAGGTTTTCATCTACAGCAGGGCAGGGAGCCACGCACTGCTATGGAATGAATGTGTGTCCTGCAATGCATAGGTTGGAGCCCTCACTCCCTGGGTGGGCAGAGTAAGGAAGTGACAAAGGTGACAGGAGGTCCCAAGGCCAGACCCTGATCAGATGGGGCTGGAGTCCTAAGGACACACACTAGAGAGCTTACTCTCCACCCCCAGAAGAGGCTGCGTGAGGACACAGCACAGGGACGGCTCTCTCTGTGTCAGGACCCAGCCCTCACCAGAAACCGAATCAGAGAACCTTGATCTCACGCTGGCATTCCCAGGACTGTGAGAAATGGGCGCTGTCATTTAAGCCACCCGCCTATGGTGACTTGCTATGCCAGCCCATGCAAACCAAGACACACAGCTTTTGAAAACCAAGTCCAGGCCGAGTGCGGTGGCTCACGCCTGTAATCCCAGCGCTTTGGGAGGCCAAGGCAAGTGGATCACGAGGTCAGGAGATCGAGACCATCCTGGCTAACTGGTTTAGTAGAAACCCTGTCTCTACTAAAAATACAAAAAATTAGCCAGGCGTGGTGGGCTACTTGGGAGGCTGAAGCAGGAGAATGGCGTGAACCAGGGAGGCGAAGCTTGCGGTGAGCCAAGATCGCGCCACTGCACTCCAGCCTGGGTGACAGAGTGAGACTCCATCACAAAAAAAAAAAAAAAGGAAAGAAAAGTCCTGCTGGGCTACTGGACCCCAGTGGAGATAGGGACCCGGCCAAGCATGTCAGGGTATGAGGTGGCAAGAGCTACCCACCATGAGCTGACACAGCCAGTCCCACCGAACCCTAAGGTGGCATGCCCAGCAGGGTTCGCTGTGCAATGGACATGGATGCATGAGGACAGACGTGGGGAAGGCAGAAGGCACCACAGTGTGGGCAGGTGCCCAGTCCCAGTCCCACAGGGCCCACCCACCCTCAGGGGCTCTCCCAGGACCGCTGGAGGAGGGGTAGCTGGCCAGGCCTGGGTTACCGATGGATAGGCTCAGGGAGCAACGAAATGGGTACAGCTGCACATCAATGCCTCTGGGGGGGCTCTGGAAGGCTGTGGTGCAGTCACCCTCAGAGGGACTCTGACATTGCCCCGGTCACCCTCGCGTGGGGGAAGGGAAGCAGCCTGAGGGGAGAATAGAAACGGAGTCATGGGCAGCAGCAAATGGCCTCTCTGGCTGGTTAGAAATCTACAAGAAAAAGATGGAGCCGTCAGGCAAAGGAGGCCTGGGCAGAGGTGTGTGGTGAGCGAGTGGGCTCCTGGGAGGCCTGGGCAGAGGTGTGCGGGGTGTGGGGGACTCCTAGGAGCAGAACAGTGTGCTGTCTTTGTATGACAGTCTGCACTCTCCAGAGAGCAACTGCTGAGACACTGAGCAGCCGAGCACACGGCACTGTGCAGCCCGCCGGGCATCAGCCACTCCTGCTGGCCAGTGGCTCGCCTACAAAGTGACCGTGGTGGCAGACAGTCACACTCTCAGGGACCCAGCGAGCGGTCCAGCTCTGCTCCCTCTCTCCATGCCGCGCTCCTCCCCAGCCATCCAGTTCCACAGCGGGGTCTCCTCCCTGGGCCCCTGATCTCTGTGACGCACAGTTTGAGATGCAAACAAACTCCCTGAGTCGATGCAATGGGGTGTGCAGGGAGCTCAAAGCTGATGCACCTGCACAGGAAATGCAGTCTACCCTCCCCAGACGCCTGCTAGGCTTACCCTGGAGGCCCTGGGCCCAGGGGAGAGGAGCCCCTGCAGCCTGCAGAAGTGGGGAGGGGCTGCTGCAGAGGTTGCAGATTTTCATGGCAACCAGTATCGGGTCACTGGGCCCAGGGTGGAAACCGCTCAGCAGAGGCTCAGGGGAGAGACTCTAAGAGGGTAGGTGGGGCCGGGTGGGGGTGCGGTGCTTTAGTGTCATCACGGTCAGACAGTCCATCAGACAGACGTGGGGCGGGCGCAGGGTGGGGACCCAACTAAGGCCGGCACTGTGGCCTGGGAGGAGCCCCGCCTTGCACCCCATGGCCATCTGGCAGGACAGGTCTGCTGCCAACAATGAGCCCAGCATGGGCTGGATGCCCAGCAAGGCAGACTCGGCGCTCCCTGAGACCACCTGGAGTAGCACCTACTCAGCTCCCACAGTGCCTGGTCACCTCCACCCCATGTTCCCCATAAGGCTCAGGCCAACCTGAGCACAGCCCCTGCTCTGCCCTTCCCTGGCCCTGTCCTCATGATGAAGTGGTCCCAGCACCTGGCATTGTCCTCCCTGCACTGCCATGCCCGCTGCAGGACTGGCATGTGCCCCTCTATCCTGCCTAGGTGCCCAGCGCTTGGCTCAGGGTTGCAGGGTCTGAAGCAAGGGCAGGCTGGGGGCTGGGAGCTGGAACTTCCTCCTGTCTTGGGACCAAGGTCCCCACTTGTGAGCCGCTGAGCTGGGCCTCAGCCGACACCCTAGCTGGACCCTTTTTTTTTTTTTTGAGACAATATTGTGCTCTGTTGCCCGGGTTGGAGTGCAATGGTGCCATCTCAGCTCATTGCAACCTCCGCCTCCGCCTCCCGGGTTCAAGTGATTCTCCTGCCTCAGCCTCCCGAGTAGCTGGGATTACAGACATGTACCACCATACCCGGCTTATTTTGTATTTTCAGTAGAGATGGGGTTTCACCACGTTAGCCAGGTTGGTCTCGAACTCCTGACCTCTGGTGATCCACCTGCCTTGGCCTCCCAAAGTGCTGGGATTATAGGCGTGAGCCACTGCACTCAGCCCCCTTTCTTTTTTTAATTGAATTTAATTTTAAGCTCCAGGATACACATGTAGGATGGCGGGTTGGTTCCCCAGGTAAATGTGTGCCATGGATACAGGTTTGTGTCCCACAATTCATGAGCTGGAGCCCTCACCCACTGTGTGGGAAACTCGGAGTAAGGAGGTGACGAAGGTTACATGAGGTCACGAGGCCGGGCCCTGATAGGTCTGCTGCACCTATCAACCCATCACCTAGGTATTAAGCCCTGCAGGCATTAGCTATTTTTCCTAATGTTCTCCCCCACTACCCTCCCCCAACGGGCGCCAGTGTGTGTTGTTCCCCTCCCTGTGTCCATGTGTTCTCATTGTTCAGCTCCCATATAAGGGAGAACATGCAGTATTTGGTTCTCTCTTCTTGCGTTAGTTTGCTGAGAATAATGGCTTCCAGCTCCCTCACATCCCTGCAAAGGACATGATCTCATTCCTTTTTATGGCTGCATAGTATTCCATGGTGTATACATACCACATTTTCTTTACTCGGTCTGTCATTGATGGACATTTGGGTTGATTCCATGTCCTTGGTATTGTGAACAGTGCTGGAGTGAACATATGCATGCATGTGTCTTTATAACAGAATGATTTACATTCCTTTGGGTATATACCCAGTAATGGGATTGCTGGGTCAGATGGTATTCCTGGTTCTAAATCTTTGAGGAATCGCCACACTGTCTTCCACAATGGTTGACCTAATTTACATTCCCACCAGCAGTGTAAAAGTGTTCCTATTTCTCCACACCCTTGCCAGCGTCTGTTGTTTCTTGACTTTATAATAGTCACCATTCTGACTGGCATGAGATGGCATCTCATTGTGGTTTTGATTTGCATTTCTCTAATGATCAGTGATGTTTAGCTTTTTTTCATGTGTTTGTTGGCCACACGTATGTCTTCTTTTGAGAAATATCTGTTCGTATCCTTTGCCTGCTTTTCAATGAGGTTGTTTTTTTCTTGTAAATCTGCTTAAGTTCCTTGTAGATTCTGGATATTAGCCCTTCGTCAGATGGATTGATTGCAAAAATTTGCTCCCATTCTGTAGGTTGCCTGTTCACTCTGATGATAGTTTATTTTGCTATGCAGAAGCTCTTTAGTTTAATTAGGTCCCGTTTGTCAATTTTTGCTTTTGTTGCCATTGCTTTTGGTGATTTCCTCATAACATCTTTGCCTGTGCCTATGTCCTGAATGGTATTGCCTAGATTTTCTTCTAGGGTTTTTATAGTTTCGAGTTTTACATTTTAGTCTTTAATCCATCTTGAGTTAATTTTTGTATTATAAGGGTATAAGGAAAGGGTCCAGTTTCAGTTGTTTTCTGCACGTGGCTAGCCAGTTCTCTCAGCACCATTTATTAAACAGGGAATAGTTTCCCTATTGCTTGTTTTTGTCGGGTTTGTCGAAGATCAGGTATTGTAGATGTGTGATTTTATTTCTGAGTTCTCCACTGTGGTCTAAAATTGGTCGATGTGTCTGTGTCTGTATCAGTATCATGCTGTTTTAGTTACTGTATTATAGTTTGAAGTCAGGTAGTGTGACACCTCCAGCTTTGTTCTTTTTGCTTAGTGATTGTCTTGGCTATAGGAGCTCTTTTTTGGTTCCATATGAACCAAAATTTAAAATATGGACTTTAAAATAGTTTTTTTTTTTTTTCTAATTCTGTGAAGAACGACAATGGTAGTTTAATGAGAATAATATTGAACCTATACATTGCTTTGGGCAGTATGGCCATTTTCACGATGTTGATTATTCCTATCCATGAGCATGGAAAGTTTTTCTGTCTGTTTGCGCTGGCTGGACGCCTTCTCTGGTGGTCAGGCCAGGACCTCCCTGCCGTGTCTGCGTGTCCCTGCATGTCCCAAGCCCCGCCCTTCCTCAGGATTGCTAGGCTGTCCTCTCGGTGACATTGCCCAGAGTCTCCACCGGAGGAGGAGAAAGTCCCAAGGCTGTCTGCGGGCCACGAACGAAACGTGCTGTCCCCTCAAAGGCACGGTGGCTGAGCCCAGGAGCTGGGTCCCTCACGGCCAGAGAAACGCACTTCCCCGACGTTCCAGATGGATGGGGCCCTCCCCAGGGCCAGGCCTCATAAGAGACAAAGGCTAGGGCTTTGGGGAGAGAAGGAGAGGCTGCGTGCAGACAGAGGCAGAGATAGCAGCGACACGGCCACAGCCCAGGAAGGCCTGCAGCCCCCAGAACTGACCTGGGTGAACATGGACCCTCCTCTGTGACCCCCCGATTCTGGGCCCTGGCCCCCCGAGCTGGGAGGAAATACATGTTGTTTCAGGCCACCCGGTGCCGGGTCATTGGTACAGCAGCCCCGCGAGACTCCGTCGAGGCCCACAGCCCAGCACAGCCACATTTACTGAGTGCCCTCCACACACCAGCCACGGTCCTCACCGCTCAGCCTCCCAACAACCCGCGGGGAATGCCGAATGCGCCTGGGCCTGACAGCTGGGACGTGGAGCCAGGGTGTGTACCCCAGCACTGCACGGCTTCTCCCCCCCAGAGGGTTCCAGACTCACACCCGGCCATTACACTCCACAGACAGGAAACTCGCAACTCAAACCCCCAAAAGCGAAAGCTGGGGTGCATTTTCTGTTTGCCTTGGAAGGACTCCCTAGGATTTATTGGGGGCAGCTGATTTGCCTTCCTCGTTGTGTTGGGTTTAGGCTGATGTTAAAAGACTTCCCCCTTACCACAGACCCTGGGGGGACCTGGGGAGCTGCCCTCCGAAGCCAAGCAGCACAGACTCTCCCAGGCATGTGTGCACCTGTCTGTACGTGTGTGTGTGTGTGTGTGTGTGTATTTCCTCGGCACCCACAGCATCACCATCTGCCAGGCTGGGTAGGGCACAGGTGAGGAAGACCAAGGAAGTTCCACGCGACCTGCCTTGCCAGAATGAGTGAGTGTGAGCTGCCTCCTGTGTGCCCTGCCTGCCCACAGCCTGCCCACAGACCCCGGGGACATCACCTGGGTGACAAAGCCTGCAGTTGCCAGCAATCGGCCAGGAATGCTGCACAGCCAGGTGTCTCATACTGGTGTGGGCGTCATGCGGCCTCACGCAGCCCTTGAGCTATTTCCAGGTGTGGGTGTCATCTCCCAGCGAGGTGCTCAGCCCAGGGGTGGGAGATACCGTTTCCTTCTGGCTCCCCGCGGAGTTTGTGGGCCCCTCCACCCACCCTGCAGTCCCCAAACTCCAGGGACTTGGAGGTCCCCAAGGAGAGGACACGGCCGTGAGAGACGCTGTCGTGAGGGGACTTGGGCAATGGGGAGGGACACATGCCCAAGCTGTGAGGAGGAATAAGTTCATTCTCAGAGCAACAAGATTATGTGGACATGGTAAACCCAAGTGCTCTTTTTAAGTGAGATTACTGGGAAACAATGCTAAGGCTGAGTGTTCTTTCTACGAGTGTGTGTGTGTGTTTGGGAGTCCTTCACTCTCTCCCTCCCCACTCCCAGCCTGCTTCGTCCTTCCCCAGCTTGGAATCCAGCTGAGGCTGGTCAGGAATCATCAGGCCCCAGCGTGGGTAATAGCAGCTGCTGGTGGCCCTAGCCCCCACTAGGCCCTGCGGGAGCTGCTTGTTGGGGAAGGGGCCTGGAGAGGTGGGAGCAGGAGGAAGCCAGGGTCTTAGGGCCATGGACTGCCACAGCCACCACAGAAACACTCCAACTGCCCCCAGTCCTGGCAAACCAGTGGAGGCGTGTGCTGGTTCTCTGTTCCTGGGGTCGCTTGGGGCCGCCTGGCTGCCTCTCCCGAGCCCGGCCCTCACCCAGGGGCCCACACCAGCCTCAAGTGCCCGCCTCCATCCAGAGCCCGAGCTCCCCACTCCTGGGGGCTGAGCCAAGAACCCTGTGGCTGTCCCACCGTCACCTCCCAGAGCCTTGTCCAGGGCAACAGGTCAAGGAAGAGCTAAGGTTTAGAATCAGCCCGGTCAGGTGACGCCTGAGCTGCCACTGCCGTCACCACTTACACACAGGGTGTGTGGACAAAATGGTGCGTGCCAGGGAGGGCTGAGTGACGGAGAGCAGGCACGTGGCAGGCGCCTGAAGGTGGAGGTGGCGCTGACAATGGCCACCAGTGAGCAGGGCCCTGAGTGTGCTGGGGCTGACTCAAACCCCTTGGCGCTGCCACGCAGGGGCTTGGGAGGGCCCCTCCCCCAGGCACATGGGAGGTGGCACCTCCCTGACCACGGAGCCATCATGTCCGCCAGAGACCCACTCTGCGCCCTGTGCCGCTGCTCGGGGCCAGGAGGTCGAGTCGATGGGAAATGGCTTTCTTTCCTCTCACACCCCTTCAGGAGTCAGGCCCGTTAGGGATGGAAGGGGCTGCACTCCTGGCCCCCTGGGGGAGCAAGCTTCCCGGGCTCTTGGGGGGGATCTGATAAGGTGGATGGTGGGAGGTTCGAGGGTGTCCGGAGCCTGATGGGAGGGCAGTGGAAGGTTGTCCCCCAAGGGTCTCCCTTCTGGATGTGGACGCCGCATGTAAGGCCTGTCACCTGGCCTCGTCACACTCCGTCTCCTGGGCCTTCATAGGTTTTCTCGACAGGAGAAACAGGTCCCTGGATAGGAGGAGACGCCCCTCTGTGCAGTGTGGCAGGGATGTACCCCTAATCAGCTGGGACCCACTGCAGGGACCCAGCAGGGCCAGGCACGAGTATGAGGACAATGCGACCCCAGCTGCTCTTGCTGTGTGCCAGGCACACGGACAAGCACCGCACAAACCCCACGCCTCATTGACCCTCCACACCCTGCAGGACGGGTGGCCCTCAGGTGACAGAACCGAGGCTCAGAGAGGGAAAGCATCTTGTGCCAGGTCACACAGCCTCGTAGCCCAGCTCGGCCTAACAAAGCTGGAGCCCTCGGGGGTGCAGGCTTCCCCACAAGTTCTGATATAATGTTGGGGCTCTGCCGGCCCAGGGACACAAGCTCCCAGCTCCCTGCATCAAGGAAGGAGACAAGGAGAAGTTCCTCCAGCAATGACAGCTACGGGGCTGCGAATCCCTCCCTCCCTCCACCATTTGTGCAATGTCATTTGTCCCCACTCATCACCAGGCTCCCACCACTAACCCAGGGGACCCACAAGGGGCTCATAGTGGTGGTGGGGACCCTCTGTGGGCCTCCTGATGGCAGCAGTGTCTGAGGAAAGAGGGTTGAGCTGAGGCCTGGCACACGCAGGGCCCCCGGCAGCCCCTGCCCTTACAATGATGCTGGCTCGGGTGCCCGAAGCCCAGAGGAGGCAGCCCGGCCTGGAAGGTTGCAGCTTGAATCGAAGGCCTGTTCTCTGCCCGCAGCCAGGCCCAGGGCTGTGGCAAAGGAGGGTGGTGCCCCAGCCAGCCCCACTGCCCCTGCCGGCCAGCAGTCTCGGCCCAGGCTGGAAGGGAGCAAGGCCCTGCCTGGCTCCTGCGGTCTTTGGGGGAGGGCATGTGGGCCCAGCAGGCAGCTTGTGTTGCGCTCCAGGGCACAGATGGTTCTCATTCCTGCTGCCTCCCTTACACAGGAAAAACAAATCAGCCCGGGGCCAACAGACCCCTTTTTAACCTCCTGTTTATTTTCCTTCCCATGCTTGAAGCCGCTGACTGTCCTGGGGCGGCATCTGCTGAGGGTCTGGCCAGGGCAGCACTTTTCTGACCTCAGGGCAGCTCCCCCAGGGAGGGGCTGGGGTGCAGGGAGGGGCCCCGAAGGAATGAATGCAGCCCATTTCCTGCTCCTAGACTTGTCCAAGTCATAGCCGGGGTCACAGCTGCCTTTCAAGGGCCTGGAGTCTCCTGACACCCCGGGAAGGCCCAGGATGGGGTGGGGGGCAGGACAGAATCGGGTGAGGCCGGCTGTGGGCCTGGCTGGCTGTAGGACCCCTCAAGTCATCAGGAGCTGAGGGTGGGTGGAGAGGAAGCCACATCACACCACAGAGGCCCACAGGGCTCCAGGAATTCAGAGGAGGAGGCGGCGGTAGGGGCTGGGGTCCCGGGACCCCAAGTGAGTACGGCCCACGGTGCTACCTGCATCCTCCCCACGCCTGCACAGCACCTGGGAGGAAGGAATGAGCAGGCTCC
>NW_012117821.1:2120335-2122421 GCF_000951035.1 Colobus angolensis palliatus | reverse complement strand
GGAACAAAGGCAGCTCCGGCGGGCGTGCAGCGTGGCTGGGGACGCGCCCCTCCCTCCAGGCCGAGCCCAGCCAGGCATGTGGCCCGCGTGGGCGTCCCCTGCAGCCCTCTTTTCCCCAAGCCAAGGGGACAGGGGTGGGGGTTGAGGGGACGGAGGCGGGGCGGGCAGCTTCTCCAGCCTCACTCCCCTGGCACCTGGCAGGGGCACCGTGGGGAGCTTCTCTCCCAAGCCTGGCCCTGCCATGCCTGGGGCACTCAGGGGCATCATGGCCAAAGAGACCTGGCTGCTATGGATGGGGCTCTGCCCCTCACCAGCCCATTGGGACCTAGCTGGGTTGGAGCCAGCCAGGTGGGTGTGTACCTGCCTGAAAAGGCACCTGCCCTCCAGGCACATTCCTGGGTGATCCCAGTGGCTGGGCTCTGTGCCCCACGCCTGTTGGGGATGACAGGGTGGCCCTGCCCCAGCTGGCATGCCTGCCTGGTGACTCCCAATGTCCCCTTAGAGGGTGCCCTGGGCCCAGCCGGGCAGGTGCCTGGTGCCCCAAGCAAGGCTGGATGGTGCCAGGCCTCAGGCAGAGCCACAGGAGCGTGAGGTCCAGGCAGGGGCTTGCGAATGGGTGGTAGCCATCAGAGGCAGGCTCCCCAGAGTAAGGGACACTACTGTCCTGTGGACATCCCTAAAACCTGGTGACCTCCCTGATAGAGGTCCCAGCTGCTGACCCCTGGGGGTGCCTAGCCTGGCCCCCAAGGAGTCTCTGGCCCCAGCCAAGCAGCAACCTCTGCCTAGGGCACCCAAAAGGAGGCACTGGTGGCGCTGGCAGCGGACAGAGGCCTTGCTGCCTCCAGTCTGCTCTGTGCTCTGGTCCCAGACACAGCCCCATTGTGCCGTCCTGGATGGAGCGCTGAGCCCCTAGCCTGGCTCCTGGGCCCCACGCAGGGGAGGGGTGTGAGGGTGGTTTTGCTGGCAGCTGCTGCCAGGGGCCTGCTATAAAGGATTTTCAAGGGTTTCCTCTGCTGATCTGATCACAGCCACAGCCGCATGTGCTCCAGGGCAGCTGTGCTGTCAGGGGGATGGATGGCAACGCTGGCTGGAGTGAGTTTGAGTGTGAATGTGTGACTGTGAGAGACTGTGTGTGTGGAACTGTGAGAGACTGGTATCCAGGACCTTAGCCTTGGGTGAGCCCTGCACAGCTGACCACAGAGTCGGGCATTTTTCAGGCTCCAGCTGGAAGCCTGGGGTCCCCTGGGGACACGCCAGACAGGAGCCAGCCCTGGGCAGGGGCAGTGCTCAGAGGGGACCACTCAGAGACCCCCGGCCCAGCCTTGCATCCCCCTAAGCAGGGAGTCCAGGTGAGCTCCAGGGTTGAGCCAGGCCTGGAGGCTTGGGGGAAGCGCACCAAGCCTTCAGCAGGGTCTGTGATGAGGGCCCCGGGGAGTCCGGACCCCACCGCATGGCCACAGCCAGGTTTGGGCAGGTGGTTCCTGGTCAGAGCTGACTTCAGAGGGGGTGGACATGGATGCCTAGAGGTGTCCTGGGCCAGTGGTGGCTGTGGGCCGGATGGGAGGGCCCTTTGCTGTCATGCTGGGACTGGAGAGCAAGACATGGAAAAGTCTCCTGTCTTCTGAAACCCACATGCTGGGGGCAGCCCACCTGCTGGCATGGGCGGTGGGCACGTGGATGCCCTGGAGGTGGGTGGAATCCATTTGGGCACGCCTCATGTGGCTGTACTGGGGTTCCTCAATGTGGATGGAGCTCCAGGTTGGCCCAAGGTCTCCTCTGCCCCGTCTACCCCCTTCCCACACTGACATTCCTTCCTGGAGAGGGGAGTTCCAGCTTTTAAAATGGGGAACTATGCCTGGAAAACACACTGAGAGTGAAGCCGAAGAATGTGCCCGTGAGCCCACCAAGTCCCCGGAGGGGCCCTGGGTGCTGGGTCGGTGGGGACGGGGCCCTGGGTGCTGGGTCGGTGGGAAGAGTTAATGCTCAGAACTCTGGCCCACTTGCCAGGGACCCCCTGGCCCAGAGCAGGGCTTTGGGGTGAAGGGGTCTGGCAGGGACGGGCCGGTGGCTAAGGAGGCCCCGGAAA
>NW_012117821.1:2117397-2119010 GCF_000951035.1 Colobus angolensis palliatus | reverse complement strand
AGAGGAGGCACAGGGGCCTGGAGAAATGGGAGGGGGCCGGGGGGGTCAGGGGTGGAGCAGAGGAGGCACAGGGGCCTGGAGAAATGGGAGGGGGCCGGGGGGGTCAGGGGTGGAGCAGAGGAGGCACAGGGGCCTGGAGAAATGGGAGGGGCCTGGAGAAATGGGCGGGGCCGGGGCCGCCACTGCCCAGAATTCCAGCTTTGCCCAGCCCGGGCCAGGTCTGGGGGAAGAGGTGCTGGGCTGGGGGCACTCACACTCTGGCGCTCCCGAGTGAGCCCAGTCCTGGGGCAGAGCAGCCTCCGCTGGGAACTGGATAAACGTTTGCAGAGGAGTTAGTGGGTGACTGGCAGGAGGGCAGTGCCGCTGGTCCCAGTCCCCAGAGGAGCACGCTGGACGGGATTACCCCGGGGCTCCCCGCCCCGCTGCTGACGAGGCTGACCCAGCCTCTGAGCTGTCCTTGATCCCTTGATCCACGTCAGGGCCTGAGGAGGCCCCCGGGCACCTGCTGGAGGGCTGGCCGTCCCCCGCCAAGCTTTAAACCCACCATCCTGGAGGTCGGAGGGCAGGGAAGCCTGAGGCCAGCTCACCCGCCAGGACCCGTGGCCATGGTGGGGCGAGGGCTGGCTTGGTGGAGGAGGGCCTGGGGCCTGGCAATGCCATCTCCCGCTGTGGAGGGCCCGCCTCTGGCCCTGAGCTTGGCGGAGAAGGCCGTGTGCAAGGTGGTGTATGGCGCCCCCCGCCCCCGCCCGCTGCTGCTGCCCGTGGGCCTGGAGCTGTGGCTCTACGTGCAGAAGATGCGAAACCTGCAGAGGAAGAGGTGCGGCGGGCAGTGGGTGGGGTGGTCACGTGGGTGGGTGCCAGGGCGTGGTTGGAGGCTGTCTTAGGATGAGTGGAGGGGACACCCCACCTGGTGGCTGGCTGCATTGCCTGGATCCCAGACTGGAGGTGCAGAATGACCGAGGCCCATCTGTGCACCCTTCCCCGACTTTTAGGCCCAGGCCCTTCCCAGGCCAGAAGCCTCCTTTGCCTTGAGCCTCGAATGCCACGTCTCCGGCCAGAAGGGAGGCGGGAGGCGGCTCCCATAATCCGATCTGCGGAGCAGCAGCGTCTGGGCTCCGCAGACACCCAGGCCTCAGGCCTGAAGCCCCTCTCCTCCGACATTGCCTGGAAGGAGGGGGCAGGAAGCCGAGTGAGACCACTTGACAAGCGGCTGGGCGGGGCAAGCGAGCCTTCATTAGGAAGCCCCGTGCCTGGCGCTGGCCGCAGGATGGGGCTTGACTGGTTGCCATGGCGACGGGGCTCCTGTGACCCACGTGGCATCCGGATGGCCATTCCCAGAGGGATGGGTGAGGTGGCTGTGAGGCCCCCGGCAGATAGTGGGTGGGAGGCCCTGGCCCTGAGGTGAGAGGATCGCTTGAGCTCAGGAGTTTGAGACCAGCCTGGGCAACATAGTCCGACCCCCGTCTCTACCAAAAAAAAAAAGTCAGTTGGGCGTGATGGTGCAAACCTGCGGTCCCAGATGCTTGGGAGGCTGAGGCAGGAGGATGGCTTGATCCTGGGAGATGGAGGCTGCAGTGAGCCAAGATCACATCACTGCACTCCAGCCTGGGCAG
>NW_012117821.1:2095918-2116691 GCF_000951035.1 Colobus angolensis palliatus | reverse complement strand
CAGGGCAGCGCAGCAGCCTGAGGCCCATGTGACCTGTAAGAGTAGGAGGGAGGAGGACACCCAGCCCCAGGGCAGGCAGCAGGGAGGTGTGGAGCTGGGCAGCCATGGAGTGACCCCCACACTCCTTCCTGGCAGCTGAGTGCCGAGGGCAGCTCCCCAAGGCCCGGGGTGGGGTCCCTCGGCGAGCAGGGCTAGGTTGGCAGCTGACGCATGGGCTCCTTGGGGGTTGTGCAGGGCCCAGGGTGAGGAGTTTCTTCTCTGAAGTCCCTGCTCGAAGGTGGGGGACCAGGGCCAGCCAGGGCATTGGTGTTCAGCAGAGGGACTGGTCCTTGGGGTTGGGCACTGCTCACAGGGTGGAGTTCATCTGGGGACGGGGCGCCATCCGCATCTTCCCACAGCAGCACTGGGGGTGGTGGGCAGCACGTGGGAACAGCGGGTTCTCAGGCCTGTCCTGGCTGTCAGTGGCAAGTGCTTAGCTCTGTGGGTGGGGGACCAGGAGGACAGGGGCTGGGACTGGCTAACCGTCAGCCACACCTCCCCAGCACAGTCTCTGCTGGAGGCTGGGAGGCTGACTGAATCCCCAGGCCCCGGCTGGGAGAGCTTGGGGGTGGGGGAGGGGCTGAGATCAGATCCCCACCCCACTCGACCCCCATGTGGCCTTCACCAGCCCCCACTACCGTGTGGGAGCCTCAGTTGTTCTTGGTGGGAATTGGGGGGGCCTCTCCCAGCAGCCGTGGTTGCTCAGGAGGATGGCGAGGGTACCTGGCCCCTGCAGCCCGTACCGCTGGGATTTGGGTGAAGGCAAGGTATGGGGGCCACGCCCCCTCCAGCACCGGCCCCTGGGCCTGACGATCTTGCCCCCATGGTGTTCCTGACGTTGGCCGCATAAGGAGTGGACAGGAGGTGTTGGCAGAGGCATGCCAGCCGGGGCGCCCTTGGGCCCCACACATGCTCCGGGCCTGTACCCCAAAGAGACACTTAGGTCTGTGAGCACAGATGTGGCGTGGACCCCAGCCCACACAGGGGCGTCGTCTTTAGTGAAGCCACGGAGGTGCCCGGGCACCGGGGCGACCTTGCCAGGAGTGAGCCATGACACCAAGTTCCTCCGCGCAGGATGGAGGCATCGTGCCTGGAGCTGGCGCTGGAGGGCGAGCGTCTGTGCAAGGCGGGAGACTTCAAGGCAGGCGTGGCCTTCTTTGAGGCTGCCGTGCAGGTGGGCACCGAGGACTTGAAGACACTGAGTGCCATCTACAGCCAGCTGGGCAACGCCTACTTCTACCTGAAGGAGCACGGCCGGGCGCTGGAGTACCACAAGCACGACCTCCTGCTGGCACGGTGAGTGGGGCGGCCCTGCTGGTGGGTGGACACTTCCTGTCCTCAGCAGTTACAGTTTGAAAAGGGGGACAGGGCGAGCAGGGTGTAAGGGAACGCAGCGGGGAAGGGCTCACCTGGAGGGCAGCCAGGGCTCCGGGACCCCCGCAGGGAGCTGGGTTTCAGCTGACAGGCGTTGAGTGGGTCTGTGTGTCTGCTGAGAGCCTGGGCCGTGACCCACGTGCTGTGTGTGAGCACTCAAGACTATGCGTGGCCTGCCTGTGATCCTGTGTGGCTCAGAGCGCCACCCTTTCCCTGGCCCCGAGCCCTGGGCCCACTCCCAGCCACTGCTCAGTGAGGTGTGGTCCTGCCCTGGCGGCAGTCCCTGCTTTCCCATGGACCCCAAGCTCCCACTCACAGCCTCCTTCCTGCCCAGCGTCATCCACTCCCCAGTCTCCCCAACCCATTGCCCGCCACTTCTTGGGGTCTTGGGGTCTCCAGTTGGGTCCAGCCCCCAGGCCATGCTTTGCAGGAGCACAATTCCCTTGCCTCAGCCCTGCCCAGTGCCCTCCTCCTCAGCCCTGCAGCCGCCCTGACCTCCCAGTAGGGCAGAGCTTCTTGGAGCAACCCTCCCACACTGGCCAGTGAGCTCACACTTGCTCCTCAGCACCCAGCCCAGTGTCTGGTGGGCATGCAGCAAATATCCTCTGAATGAGTTACCAGGAAGTTAGTTCTCCACCATCAGGCCCCCCAAATCCTCCCCGAACCCTAACAGCTGCAGACCCCAGCCCCCTGCCCTAGGCCCAGGCCTGAGGTCCTGTGTATGGCTCCTGGCACTGGCACCTCTGCAGCCTGTGTGATGATGGGCAGGATCCTGTGCCCCAGACCCAGCCCAGCAGAGCCCACACCCAGGGCTGCCCTGGGGCCTCACTTGCCCAGCATCGCCTCAGGGGACGCAGGCTCCTGTCCACTCCACACTAGTCCCTGAGGCCCAGCTACCCCACCCCATGCTCAGCCTCCCCCGGCCCAGGGGCCTGACCAGTCCTCAGCCTGGCCCCTCACTGCTCCCTGCTGTCCAGGACCATCGGTGACCGCATGGGGGAGGCCAAGGCCAGCGGAAACCTGGGGAACACACTCAAGGTCCTGGGGCGCTTCGACGAGGCTGCCGTCTGCTGCCAGCGGCACCTGAGCATCGCCCAAGAGCAGGGAGACAAGGTGGGGGCTTGGTCCAGGGCTGGGTGCCTCCCACCCCTGCCACGGCCTGCGTCCAGATCCGGTCGGGGCGGGTGGGTGACACGCCATCATCCAGCCCCTCATGGGAGGGATGACAGGGAGGTCGGTCCCCTAGATCCCGAGTGACTTGGGAGAGTGTGGGCCCCCAAAGCGCCCCCCTGCCCCAGCCTGTGCTGACCATGCTGACACTGCAACCCAGGCCCCCATCTTCCACCCTCAGCTCTGCCACCCCTCTCAGTGACCTCCCCCTGAATCTGTCCACACCCCCAGTCACTCACTCCCTGGGGGGCCCAGCGGGAGGCAGGGGGTGGCTCTGGGCTACAGCAGTGGGAGGCCGAGTTCGATGGTGGTGGTGACAGCAGGGAGAGGGGCTCCGTCCCCGCTTGTGCTGGATCCGAGACAGGCTTCACTGACCTCCCTCCGTGACCCTGTGAGGCGAGAAAACTGAGGCTGGGGGCACGTGACTTGCCCCCCATCACACCAGCTGGAGGTGGCCGAGTGGGCTTGAGGCCGCAGCGTCTGGTCCCAGCTGGAGCTCTCAGCCTTGGGCATCAGAGGACAGAGCTGAGGACCTGGCACCCTGGCCACACCAATCCGCAGAGGAGGGAGGGATGGCGAGGGAGGCTGGCTTCCCAGGTGTCCCATCCTCAGGCCTCCGCCCCTGCCTTAGTGTCTGTGACTCCGTGGGAGCCCCCAAGGCCCCCGGTGTCGAGGGCCGGGACAGTGAGGACACCGGCCTGCTGGCTCTGCACATCCCATGGGGGGCCGTGGAGGCACGCCCCCAACCCTCCGTGCTGCCTGCAGGTCGGGGAGGCGAGGGCCCTCTACAACATCGGGAACGTGTACCACGCCAAGGGCAAGCAGCTGTCCTGGAACGCCGCGAATGCCACACAGGACCCCGGGCACCTGCCGCCCGATGTCCGAGAGACCTTGTGCAAGGCCTCCGAGTTCTATGAGTGAGTGGGGCTGGGCCAGCCCAGGGACCAGGGCTGGTCTGTGCATTTCTGAGCTCCACAGACACTTCCAGACCCCCAACCCCAGGCCCACACCTCCCGGCAGCTCCCAGGGTGGTGACGGCAGGTCGGCCCAGCCCCCCTTTCCCAGCTGCAAGCTCCCTCTCCTGAACTTGCCGCTGTCCGGGACTGGGGGGACCTGACCAAGCCCCAGACCTCAGAGCTCGAGGACGCTGGAGCCCACCCCTAACCACCCTCTTTCCAGGGCGTGGCCCTGAGGGCTGCATAGAGGCCACTGCTCAGCTCTTCTAGCCTGGGGTGGGTGAGGACGTGGGCTGGGAGGTACACGGCTCAGAGGCATTCGGCCCCCAGGAGGAACCTGTCCCTGGTGAAGGAGCTGGGCGACCGTGCGGCGCAGGGCAGGGCCTACGGTAACCTGGGCAACACCCACTATTTGCTGGGGAACTTCACAGAGGCCACGACCTTCCACAAGGAGGTGAGCCGGGCTGGGTGACGGGGTGGAGGGGTCGGGCTGCAGCAGGGGCAGAGCTGAGCCACCCCTCTGGCGGTCCCTGAAAGCAGGGCGCGGTGGTGTGGCCCGGCAGCAGGCACACCCCACCGAGCCCCGGCCTCATCTGCACTTGGTCCTGCGGCTCCTACCTGCTCCCCTAGACACACAGATCTCCGGCCGGCCACCTGGGCAGGGAGGCAGCCCCTGTCCACTCACATCAGGCCCCAGGGCTGCTCCATGACCGCCTGGCCTCGGGTCTGTCTCCACAGCGCCTGGCCATTGCTAAGGAGTTTGGAGACAAGGCGGCCGAGAGGAGGGCCTACAGCAACCTGGGGAACGCCCACGTCTTCCTGGGGCGCTTCGACGTGGCTGCTGAGTACTACAAGTAGGTGGTCCCCACAATCTCCCAGGGAAACAGCAGGCCAGGGGGAGCTGGATGCCAGACCAAGGAGGTGCCCGCCCCAAGGTGGGAATCAGACTGCCTCCCCTCCCCTCCTCAGAAGTCAAGGTGGGGTTCTAGGCTGCCCCGGAAAGGCAGACGGACAAAGCTCAAGAGGAGGCAGGCGGTGGGGGAGCCGGCTTATGGGAGATCTGGGCCATCTGCCTCCTGGCCTGAGCCAGAGCAGTGCCTGCCAGGTGGAGCCCGGCTGTCAGCACTAGGTCCTGTACCCAGCCCTAAACTTAACCCCATCTCAGCCTGAGCAGTGGGCACAGCAGTCCCAGGTCCTCCTGGGAGGAGTGGCGGCTCAGGGTGGTCAGGCGACTTGCCAGAGCCTGCCAGGACCGCCTGTCACCCTGGAGCCAACAGTCCAGCTCTGTGGCCATGGGAGGGTGGGGATGAAGCTGGACCCCAGAGAGGCCCCAGCGGGATTCCGGGGCAGGGGACCACTGGGCAGACTGCGTCCCCATTCTTACCTTCCACCCCTCACCCTGGAACCCTCCTCCTGGGGGCTGACCTTGCCACTCTTCACAGGAAGACGCTGCAACTGTCTCGGCAGCTCAGGGACCAAGCGGTGGAGGCGCAGGCCTGCTACAGCCTGGGCAACACGTACACGCTGCTGCAGGACTACGAGCGTGCGGCCGAGTACCACCTGCGGCACCTGCTCATTGCGCAAGAGCTGGCCGACAGGTGCGTGGCGCGGATGCGGTGGGCAGACCCGGCCCGGCCCACAGACTGAATTACCGCGGCCCAGGCGAGGTGGCCTGGGTCCCATCCCCTGCTCTGCCACTGACCGTGCTGTGACCCGGGCAGGGCAGCACCGCTGTGGGGACTAAGCCAGACAGTGTGGACACAGGGCTGGCCGCTGACCCCTGGCACAAGTGGGTGGGGTCCTCCTCCCATCACTCAGTTCGCCACCCTGTTGACCCCCACCACCTGTGTATGTATGTAAATATCAGTCTCTGGACAGAGACAGGCTGGCAAACCACAGGCCCCTAAGTACTGTCCTGTGTGCAGGTCTGGGGTAGGTGGTGGCCAGAACAAGAGGCTCAGAGCCACAGGCCTGTGGCCTTTCACAGGCAGCGGAGAGGAGGGGTCTTCGGAAAGGCTGCCCTGCCTGGAGGCTTAGAAGTGGCCCAGGGTTTTCCTTTGTGGGGTGGTGATGAGAATGTTCTGGAATAGAGGTGCCGGTTGCATGGCATGAATGGACAAAATGCCACTGAATCGTCCACGTGAAAAGGATCGCATTCCTGTTAGATGCATTTCCCTCCAACATAAAAACCACCCCCTCACCCAGTGACTTGGGGGGTGCCTCTAAGGGTGGAGGGAGTGCAAGGAAGGAGGCTCGCTGGCCGCCAGGGGGCAAGCGAGGCCAAGGGCCCAGAAACTGCCCACAAAGGCAGAGCTGGCCACAGGCCAGGTTGCTTGGGCTCTATGCGCTAATCCTTTTAATGGGAAGGAAAAAGGCAGAGCTGATTGGGGCTTCTCCTTGAAGGTGGCAGAATTTGTGGGAGGTTCCGGCTGGGGGCGTTATCCTGCCCTCCAGTCTATGATCCTTGGACCTGGGGGCCCCGATGACCCTCGACGCCAGGGTCATGCTGGGGCCCTGACCACCAGGGGAGGGGCTGGGGCGGGGGCAGGCCTGGAGAGGGCGGGTATGAATCCCGTCTCCCTCTCTGGCAGAGTGGGCGAGGGCCGGGCGTGCTGGAGCCTGGGAAATGCCTACGTGTCCATGGGGCGCCCGGCGCAGGCCCTGACCTTCGCCAAGAAGCACCTGCAGATTTCCCAGGAGGTGAGCCAGGCCTGCCCCCAGAGGCCCCGGGCACTGCCCAGCCCACTCCAGACGGGCCGGGTTCACTCTGTCCCGAGCAAGCGTTTGCGTGCCTGGGCCGCCCCTCATCCTTTCAGGGCCGTTGCAGCCGCCTGGTCCTTCTGAGGCCTGGTGACAACGTGTCTACCGCACCTGGGGGTTCTTCTCGCAGCCCCCAGCCGGTGCTTTCCTGGACAGCTGCGTCTCCTCCTCCTTGGAGAGGTTGCACCGGGTCTCTGTGGGCTCTGTCCATTGGCACCCTCCTACTGAGGTCAGGGCAGAACATCACAGATGAACTCTGGGCCTCCCGGCTCCTGGCCTGTCCTTACATCACCCACTCCCACGCCACCTCCCTCTGCACACCCTGAGCCTGTTCATGCTAAAGATGGTGCCAGCCCCTGCCGACCACGATAGCCCTGTGTGGGAGGTGGTCGGGTGGGGAGGCCTGCAGGTGCCCAGGTGAGGGTGGAGAGGGGCGGGCATGCGAAGGTCAGCAGAGCCCTTATCTGGAGAGCTTCTCCACTGGCAGCCAGCTGGCAGTCCCCGTGTCCCTCTGAGTGCAGGCTACAGCCTCCAGGGCCCTCCAGGGCTCCATGTGGCAGTGCCCCCCGCGCTGTGTCACCCTCTCTTCTGCTTGACTGAAGCAAACAGTGCCTGAGAAACGTGGATGTTCCTGGGCGGGTCCCCCACAGAGCCTCGGCGCACAAGGGCTGAGAGAGGTGCAGCCGGGCGGGGCCGGGCCCCTTGCGCACCAGAGGGCACAGGCCTGGCTGTCTAGGACGCCGAGCATCTCTGGGGTGGGACTAGGGGCTGTTGAGGACCTGTAGGGCCACCTCACCCAGGAACAGAGCCCCAGACTCCACCTCCGGGTCCGCAGTGAGTCCTGGTTCCCTCAGAGGCCCAGGGGTCAGCGACCAGTTCAGGTCACTGAGAAGGTCAGGGACGGGTGTACTGGGGGCCATTGAGGTTCCCTTAGAGCCCACAGCAGGGCCCCCAGCCACACCTGCCCGCTCCACCCCGCTCACCGCAGATCGGGGACCGCCATGGGGAGCTCACGGCCCGCATGAACGTGGCGCAGCTGCAGCTGGTGCTCGGCCGCCTGACCAGCCCGGCAGCCTCAGAGAAGCCTGACCTGGCCGGCTATGAGGCCCAGGGTGAGTGCCAGGGTTGTGGTTGGGGGGGGGTCTTGCTCCCCCACAGGCATAGACCGGATCGGGAGCTGGGGAGGGGTGGGATAGAGGCCGGGCCAGCATGGCTGAGGTGGCAGCTGCCAGAAAATGGCCCTGCAAGCCAGTTCTTCTTGGCCTCAGGGACAGCACAGGCCTGAGGTTCACCCTGAGCCCCTCCCACCCACGTCCTGGGTGGCGCCGCAGGGCTGCTGGCTGAAGGACAGGAGGTGGTCGCCTGGAGCCCCATGTGCCTGGGGCGGTAATCAGGCAAGGCCCAAGGCCAGGCGAGGCCACCGTGGTGACCTCATTCATGTACCGCTGATCGTGCCATGCCGGTCAGCAGTGCTGCACACAGGACAGAACATCCCCCACAAAGCGAATAGACTAATAGGTGCCAGGGGTGGTGCCCGGTTGGGCTGACTTCCTGAGGTGGCTGGCAGTGGGTGAGGGGCAGGTCTAGGGGGAGTAACTGCCCCACCCATGTGTCCCCAACCTCTGAGGGTCTTGAGTTTGCCAGGAGTTGAGCCCCAGCCCCCGAGAAGGGATGCCTGCCTCCCAGAACGTACCTGGTGCCCCCCAGGCCTGCTGAGGACCAGGCTGGGAATACCAGGCTTGGATGTGGTGCTGGGCTGCCAGAGTTTCTTTTTCTTATTTTACTTTTAATAATTAAATGTTTTTATAGAGATAGGGCCTCGCTATGTTGCCCAGGCCAGTGTCAAACTCCCAGCCTCAAGCGATCCTCCCATCTCGGCCTCCCAAAGTGATGGGATTATAGGTGTGAGCCACTGTGCCCAGCCATCCCCTGGGTTTTTGTGCCACGGTGCTCATGGATTTCCGACGATGACCTCTCCTGGGAAATTGGGGGTGCATGTCAGCTACCACAGAGGCCGAGGACAGAGGAGGGAGCAGAGGCTCTGGGGCCCTCAGCCAGCCCGTGGGACCAGGTGCTGTTACCGATGGCGGTGGGTGGGTGGGGGATGGGCTGGAATGTGCCCCCCGGGATATCCAGGCCTATATCTACCCATGGCCAGGGTTTCTTAAGAGTGGGGAGCTCTGCAGAGAGCTCCTGAGGCACCCCTAGTGCCCCTTCTTTGTCCCTGGCTCGGCACTGACTGCCACCATCTGGGACCCCAGCAGCAACTAGGGGCAGGGCTGGGAGCAGCTCTGGAAAGGCTCTGTGGAGGCTGCGGCTCCGGGTCCTCCCAACGTTTTCTTTCTTGGAGCCAAGGAAAAGGGGGGCCGGAGTGGGAGGACGCTGGAACAAAGCAGCTTCTGTCCCTTCCTGGCTCCGCTGTGCCGCCCCGAGTGCGGGACCCCTTCCAGCCGCCCGATGCCTCCTCCCCCAGGGCTGGGGAAGGGTCCGCCTCCCTGCCCAGGGCAGCCCTGCAGCCTGCCTGGGGCCGCCGCCCCGATGCCGCTGCGGGAGGCAGGCTGCACCCCTAGAGTCTGGGCGGCCCTGGGGGAGACCCCCGTTCACCTGAGCCTGGCAGGGACAAGGCCTTGAGGCCGGAAGTCTGGACTCGGCGCTGCGGGTTTGGGGCGCCACGGAAGGACCCACGCAGCCTCCCCATTCTGCAGGTGCGGAACGCGGGGTGGATCTGCGAGCAGAAGGAGGGAAGTGGGGTGCAGAGCCATGCTAGAGCCTGGCCCGTGCGGAGGGGGCGCCGGGGGCTGGGGGCACCGGAGGGCTCTGCCCAGAGGGGTGTGGACGGGGCGGGTGCGGGGAGGAGGAAGTCGTCTGGGGGCGGGGCTTCAGCTCGGCGGGGACGTGGTGGGGCGTGACCTTACTGTTGTGGGCGTGGTCTATGGGCGGTGGGCGTGGCAGAGGCTGGTGGGTTTGGTGTCCAGTTGATAAACACAAGGAGACTTCCGTGCGGCTGGAGGACGAAGAACCTTGGCGCGGTTTAGTCAGCGTATTAATCTCACCGCCCTCTGCCGGCTCCTCCCCAGCCAGCAGAGAAGCCCCAGAAGTGTGTCTGGGGGGCACCTCTCTGCCAGCTGCTGCCCTTGTCCAGCTTCTCTGGGTGTGTGGCCTCTATGAGACCCTGACGGCAACCAGCCCCCGCCTCCCTGGCCAGAGGGCACAGGCCCGGGCCTCCCACACTTGCTCCTGGGCTGCCCTATCCCCCACCCCAGCAAGGGTGCCAGGCACAATGGAGTTTCTGCTGCCGCTCTTGGTGCGGGCAACATAATTGGCACGTTAGGAGGAGGGAGCCAGCCCTGCGCCCTACAGGACCTCCCCCTGCCCTTGGCCCGTCCCCGATGGCCCTGCCTGTCCCACAGGGTGCGCGACTGCCCTCGGCCCTGCTGACCATGCTCCACGGCCCTTCACCCTCTGGGCCCTGCTCAGGGCATTGTGAGCACGGTACACAGGAGTTCCGGGGTAGCATGCCATCAGCCTCCCTGGGAGAAGTCCCCTGAACATCCCGACGGGGGTGGGCGAGGCAGGCATGACTGCAGCACGGTCCTCCTGTTCCAGCAGCCCAGTGGCCCTTGGGCAGCCGCAGGGATGGAGGATGCACCCTCCGTCCGTGCGCCTAAGAGGGCCCAGAGGAGACAGTGCGTGAGAAATGGCACACAGGGTCCTGCACGCAGCAGATACACAGTAAATGCCCGCCGCTCGGTCACCAGGCCCCTGCCGTGTGCCAGGCACTGCTGGGGCCTTCACTGGTACCGAGACCGCTGAGCCGCGTCCAGCAGCCAATAGGTGAAGAAAGGGCAGCCTGGGAGCGAGCCACATGGGATGAGCTTTGGGAGAAAGACAAGACCAGCAGGGGAGGTGTGGATAGGAACAGGGGAGGCAGGCTGCAGCAGCTTTGGGAGGTGACAGTCGTGGTCCGTTCCGACTGTCCTCACAAAGCACCGCAGGCCAGGGCAGCAACAGTAGACGTTTTCTCCTCACGGCTCTGGAGGCCAGAAGGCCAGGGTTGGGGTGCCATGTGCTTGGGCGCTGGCAAGGGTCCTCTTCCTGACCAGCAGACGGCACTTTCTCGCTGTGTCCTCACATAGCAGAGAGAGGGAGGAAGAAGGGGGAGCTTGAGAACACTGGTGGCTTCTCCTAAGGCCACTCGTCATTATGGGGCTCCATCCTCGTGACCTCATGTAAACCTCAGGACCTCCTAACACCATCCCATGGGGAGTCAGGGCTTTGATGATGACACTCCAGCAAAGACTGGAGGTCAGAGAGAAGTGAGCCGCAAGCTTAGAGGGAGGAACAGCAGTCTGGGCAGAGGGAACAGCTTGTGCAAAGGGCCTGAGGCAGGGGCCAGCCTGGTGGGTGGAGGGACAGCGGGGAGACGGTCTGGAGCTGATGGAACAAGGAGAGGGCCTTGGCCGAAGAAGGGAGGGCCTTGTGGGCCCTTGTGTGAGACCCCCTCTCCAGTGGGGCGGGGCCCTTAGGACCCAGCAGAGGAGGGGCAAGGCCTGCGCCAGCCCTTACCACCCCCTTTCTTGGAGAGGGGACTTAGGGGCAAGGCTGGGGCAGTAGGCAGGTAAGGGGCAGGTGATCCCGCTGCAGGGAGGTGAGGAGGGGTGGGACTCTGGGTCTGCAGCAAGGCAGGGACTGCCTGGATTTCAGACCAGAGGTGGGTATAAAGGAACGGTGGGCAGCTGAAAATCGGGGTTGCTGAGGTCTAAGCCAAGCTGGCAGGGGGGTGTTGCCCTGAGGGGTCAGGCAGGCACAGGGGGCGCTGAGATGCTCGGGGGGCTTGAGTCAGCCATGGCACACTGTCTGGAGCTAGGTGAGGACAGAAATGATGGCGACAGTGTGACAGTCAGGTGGCCCTGGGGCGGTGCTGGGAGAAGTTTCCAAACGTTGCCCTCGTAGGCGGGAGAGACAGGAAGCCAAGCCAGTGGGCCGGGCCTGTCTGGACAGCTCAGCCAAGGGCGCTGGACTCACACTCAACGCCTCGGCCGACTCTGCAGACAGAGGGTGCATTGAGCTGGGCGCAGCGGGTCTTCTGCCCACCGTCTGTGCCTGGTCATGAGGGCGCCCGCCCTGGAGCCAGACGCAGGCTGTGTCTCAGAAGGGCATTTCAGCCGCTGCTGCAGCCAGGGCCCATCCATGCAGCGTCCTGGTGGAGGGCCAGGCCTGGCAGAAGCAGCTGTGCCGGACCCAGGACCCGGAGGATGCGTTGGGGAACCCCCATGGCATTGGGGGGCTGCGGAGGGAGAGCCAGGCTCTCAGGGAGTGCAGACTGGGAGATAGAGCGGGGCTCTCGCTGGGTGTGGTAAGTGAAGGGACTGCCCCAGCAGACGTGCTCCTCTGTCATTTCCATGGTGTGGGGAGCAGACCCCGAACTGCGTGGGGTCAGGAGCTGTCCTCAGAGCTACCTTGCTAATCTGGGTAGGGGTGGGCAGCTGGCAGCCCCTCAGAGAACAGGCCGCCGACCCCAGCCCCGTTCTGTCCCATTCAGGCTGCACCACCCGAGGCTGGGGCGGCTCCACTTCAGTGCCTGGCCAGATCCTGAATGTGCCAAAGCCAACCCTGATCCCACTGACCACTGTGGCCACAGGGCGGGGCTGGGAGCCCTGCCTGGGGCGTTCGTGTTGGGAGTGGGAGGCGCAGTGGATGGCCCCAGGTCCCAGCGTCCTGCTCAGGCCCTGATGGGCCCCAGGTGTGCCTCTGGCTGCACACGTTTCCCTCTCAGGCCTCTGGAGAGCAGGAGCTGAGGGTGTGTCCTCGGAGCCCGGAGGCCAGGCCAGGGAAGTGCACAGCCTATACTCGGCCAGCTCCCAGTCCCTGCCCAACTCTCATGAAGCCCTAGGCATTCGCCGTGGGCTGGTCTGGGGCCAGCGGGCTGGAGGTGGAGGACAGCCTGGGCCCCCAAGTCCTCGGCTCCCTCTGCTCCTGTCCCCTTCCCCCCAGCCGCATTTAGGATGCTCCCTGTTTAAACAGGTCACATGGACAGGCTCGGGAAGGGGCTTCTATAGCAGCCAGGCCTGGCCAGAGGCTCCCCCGTGCCCCGTAGGTAGCACCTCCCTGTCCGCCAGGCGCCTTCTTGGCCGTCTGAAGCACCCAGCGCATCCTCATCACTGCCGTTCACTAAGTGGGGGCAGGACCCCCTTCCCAGTGCGGGCTGGAGGCTTGGACTCCATTCGGTGGCACAGTGCTCAGACAGCAGCCCTCCAGCAGGACCTGGGCCTGTTCTCATCCCCAGCGTGGGCCTGTAAGGGAGACCCTGAGAGACGCTGACACTCTGGCCCATTTCCTCCCTCCCTCGTGGTCGGGCCCAGGCTCATATTTAAATCAGGGCCACACTGAGGCTGGGCTCAGGGGGATGTTGGCTGAGTGACCCAGCTGTGCAGGTGAGGCTGGGAGGGGCTGTGTGTGGGGTCCAATGCGTGAAATGACTGAGTGACTGCCCACCTGAGCCGGCCCTCTCCATCTGTGGATGTTCCGTTCCCTGGCAGGGCCCAGAACCCAGGGCTAACGGTGGGGTCCAGGTGCACCTGAGGCCCCGGCAACCTGCCTGGCCATTCATGCTAACTTTGACGAGTGCCCCAGCCCTGGTGGTTGTGCCCCTGATGCAGTAGGGCCTGGACGGGGTAAGGGGATGTCTGGGCCTGCCCTCCATGTCTGCCTGGTGCAGGCAGCCACCAAGCAGCTTCGCTTTACGAGCTGAGCTCCTGGGGGAATGAGCACAGAGGGGAACTGTGCCACCCGGCCCATCCCTGCTGGCCCAGTCTGATGAGGACGGCACTGAGCTCCGAGGCGTAGTAATGGGGCCAAGTCTGCTGGTCTGGAGGTGCCAGGACTGGATTCTCAGAGTGCCCACTGATGCCAGGGCTGGCTCTGGCCCCGCCCTCGGACTCACACTGGGTGTGCTCGGAGCCCCTAGGCACAGCCCGTGTCCAGTGTGTCTGCGGGTGGAGGGACGCTTGGTTCCCAGGAAGACTGGGTAAGGGTGGGCATGGTGGGTGAGAGCTGTGGGTGAGCGGGGAGGAGGGCTGGGGTCCTCCCAGCTGCGAGAGGCTCCCTGGAGATGTGCCGGGCGTTGGGACAGCAGAGACAGGGTCCTCAGTGCCAGCCTCGTTCCGTGGTCGTCCCCTCTGCCTGGAACATTCTGCTACCTATTCCACAGTGGCCGTGCCCCCGTCCATCCCGCCACCTCCTCAGGGAAGCGCCCGCAGACCCTGGCTCTCAGCCATAGCATCAGGCCTTCCCACAGCGCTTCTCGCCTGGTTGGGGACGTTCCCCACATCCCGGATTCCATCCCATTTTTCCGTTGGCCACCTCATTTCTGGTCTGCCAAGTCTGTTGTGCGCTGAATCTGGGTCCCTGTGAGTGCTCCGGGGACGGCTGGACTGAGGTAGGGCCACTCTCCCAAACTCCCAAATCCTTTCGGACCCCTCAGGGCTGAGTGACACCCGCCTCTGCCTGGGCCGTGTTAGGACAGAGGCTTGGAGGTAGGCCTGGCTGTGGGGCTGCCGGGGGGCCCAGGACAGGCACTGGTGGCTCCGCTGAGTCTGTAGCTGACCAGGGTTGGGTCAGGCAGCTGCGCCCCACCACCCCACTGCAGCTAGAGGAGATGAGGGTCCCTTGGGTGGAGACGCGGCCAGTAGGGTGAGCCCAGGGCCAGGAGGGATGGACAGGAGCCTGGGGAAGGTCCCACGGCAGAGCTGGTCTGGGGGACTCATCTGAGGCCTTTGCCTCCCCCACCCTCACCTAGACTGCCCGCAGTGAGCTGGGAGTGGACCCAGAGGCCCGCCCCACCTGCCTCTGGGGCACAGCATGACGCACCCTCAGGAGGGGGACTGGGTGGCCTCACAGAGGTGGCCCAGGGCCACAGGGGCCACAGGAAAGGGGTCCAGGCAGGAGGAGCAGCAGGAGTTGACGCCGGGAGGCCCTGTGCATGGTGGGGGAGAGGCCTGTCCAGAGCCAGGCCCTTCCAGGATGGGGGAGCCAAAGCCTGGCCCCACCCAGGGTGCGCCCCATCTCGACGCCTGTCCCCTTTGACTCTGACAGTACAGTCGGGGAGATGCAGTGGACACTCAGACGTGGCACTCACCTCCACAAGGGGGACTGGCTGTCAGAAAGCCACGGCCGGATTGGTCTTTGGCCCCCCCAGAGACTCTGGCCTGGCCCACCCGGTGCGAGGTGCCAGGGTGGTGCAGGCTGACCAGGTCCCTCTGTCCTCAGGAGCCAGACCCAAGAGGACACAGAGGCTGAGCGCGGAGACCTGGGACCTGCTGAGACTCCCCCTGGAGCGGGTGAGCCAGGGACACACGGGGCCGATGTCAGCACAGCCGCTGCCAGAGCACGGGCAGCAGGGTTAATGAGGCAGAGCCACCGCCACCCACCTCAGCCCGTCTGCTGGGGGATAAATGTACCCTCCTGCACAGGCCCATCTGCCACCTGCTCACTCATGTCCCTCAGCGTCTGGCCAGCTGTGCCCCAGGCGAGGCGTGGTCCTCACACATTTCAGGCCCCCATGCTCCACCCAGCCGCTATGTCACTGCACCCTCGGGGCCCACAGACAGGGACACCCACTCCTGCCTGCTCCCTACCCTCTCGGACTCTGCACCCAAAGTGGGGACAGCTGCTCCAGGTGCAGACGCCAGCTGGGGTTCAGCAAACACAGATGGACAGATTCGGGGGCTGCCTGGCGTAGGGCCCTGGGCTGACCCTGTGCCTGCCGGCAGTGGGTGCTGTGTGGCCTAGGCTGGCAGCCTGACCTCTCTGAGCCTCTGGTTCCTCTGGTGTGGCCTGTGTTCAGTTGTGGATGGCCGTCAGGGTTCTGCTGTGGGGACAAGGCCCAAGGACGCCCATAGTCACTGTCGTTGCCGGTGTAAGCCGGCCGATATTTGCGGGGGTCACTGGCCCTCAAGTGCCCCACTGCCTCTCCCGGCCCCAACCAAGGCCCCACAGCCCCAGTCCTCTCCTCCTCCCTGGGGACTGAGTACCTACTGTGCGCGTCCAGGAAATGGAGGCGGCCTGGCCTTCCCTTCAGGGTCCTGGGATGGGGACATCGGTTCACAGTCGCCCGGGACATGCGCAGCCTTGCCCCTCCCCAGGAGCAGAATGGAGACAGCCACCACGCAGGGGATTGGCGGGGGCCCAGCAGGGACTCGCTCCCCATCCCCGTGAGGAGCAGGAAGTACCAGGAAGGCCTGGACGCTGAGAGGAGGCCCCGGGAGGGCAGCCACTCCCCGCTGGACAGCGCCGACGTCCGGGTGCATGTGCCGCGCACGGTAGGCGTCTTTGACAGCAGAGCCAGGCCAAGAGGGAGGAGAGCTTGGCAACGGTGCCCCAACTCCACTGCCAGCCAACGGGCCGGGCCAGGCCCGGGCACTCCGGGGAGGCAGGGGTCCCTCCGTGGTGCACCTGGTGCAGTGCTGTCCTGGGAACCCCGGCGGGGGCTCTGGGCAGGGCTGAGTGTTCAGCATTGTGGTCACACCCGGCCTCAGAGGCCCTGGCCACCGAGGAGCCTCCTGGGGACTCTGGGCCGGGCTCTTCTGCAGGGAAGGCCCCGCCTCTCTTTGGGCCCCAGTTTCCATCTCGTTCACCAGTTGGGGGCTGGCTCTTCCAAGCCTTCAGGTGGCCTCTGTGTCTGACCTCAGCCTCCGCCCTCCTCCGCTGGAACCCTCCAGACCCATCTGCTAGTCGCGGGAGCGTGTCCCTGAAAGGGACTGGCTGCCCCCACTGTGAGAGCTGGGCTGCACAGATGCCCTGATGGGGTGCCCCTTCCTGAGGCGGCTCTTGGAGGCTCTGGCCAGTGAGGTCAAGCCTGTGTATCCCAGCAGGGCCTCGGAGGGGTGGACAAAGCCATTATAACCCCTGGGGGAATCCTGGGATCTCTGAAACCTGGCGGGGGTCCCTGAGCAGAGGGGCCTGAGGGGCATCCAAGGGGCAGGTGGGAAGCCCCGAAGCCACGCCCTGGTCAGGCCCTGGTGTGGAAGCATCTGCAGCTCCTGCCAGGCCAACATGCTGGGGCCTCTCCTTGTCCGTGCAGCGGTCGGGGCAGGACCGATGGTGAGTGGGGTGGTGGAGGGGATGCAGCTGAGTGGCCTTTGCATGGCTGCTGAGTCCCTGGTAAGGGGACAGCAAGGGGCTAGGTCCACCCAGGGTTCCTCCTGGTCAGGGGCTGGGAGGCCCCACCCTGCCCTACCCCACCTGGGCTCAGGGTCACGAGTGGAGCAGAGGGTCACAGCCCAGCAAGCTGCAGCAGCGCAGCCTGGGGGCCGCCTGGGTCCTCAGGCCTAGCCAGGAGCCCCCTGCATTGCTGCAGCACAGAGGTGGAGGAAGGGGTGGGGCAGTTGCAATGACTGCCAAGTGTATGGATAGACAGATGGGGGACAGACAGACCAGTGGTTAGACTCAGGGACGGCGGATGGACGGGGGACAGACAGACCGGTGGTCAGACTCAGGGATGACGGGGGACAGGTCGGGCCTGTGCCTGGCTGGTGTCAGCTGTGCCAGGGCCACTCCAGCCACGGGGGAGCTGGTTGGTGTTCAGGAGCACAAATGGGCCGAGTCCAGGTTCAGACGTCAGTCTGGAGCTCCCCCGAGCAGAACGGTTGGGTCCAAACCACTAGAAATAGTCTGAAACTGTTCCTCCGTGGGCACCAACCTGCAGAGGGGTGTGGGTTCCGGGCTGGAATTCACAGCCCCCCGAGGCTGCCTGAGCCCATCCTTCCCACCAGCAGGGTGCAGCCTCCCCTCCCCTCATTCAGCCTCAGCACTGCCCAACCATCTGGGCTGGTTCCATCCGTCCACTGGCAGGAGAGGTGCGGAGGGAAGGGTACCAGGGAGCACCTGGTCAGACCTTCCTGGGGGTCCTGGTGATCCCCCAACCTCCCTGGGCCTGGAGGGAGGCGCAGGACTGGGACCCAGACACCTGCTCTGTCCACAGCTGGCTCTGCCCATCACATCTGGGCCGCCAAGGAAGGAGCGGGAGGCTGGCAGCGTGTGTGGGACAGGCCAGAGTCAGCCGGCCTCAGGGACAGATGGCTTTCTAGAAAGCACAGCCTCTGAGGGCTTCCAGGCTTCATGTCCCCCCAACAAACTGCCCTGGGTCTGAGCCGGCAGGGCCAGGGGACACAGTTCCAAATGTCCAGCTGCCTGGCCCTGCTCCCCTGGCCCCTGCAGCCACCACAGGGCAGGGCGCCCGGGACAGCCAAGATCCTGGCACCAGACAAACGGGGTTCACAGAGCCTGTGAGGACGTGGGCAGGGCCTCTTGGCTTTCTGCTGACCTGAACCCCACTGGCCTTCCTGAGGTCAGGACCTTGGGTACCCCCCTGAGTAAGGACCGTCTGCACCCTGGTGGCAGCCTGCATGGGGACTGCAGCAACAGTGGGTGGAGGACATATCCCTGGGCTGTCAGTGGCCGGGTGGGCCCCTTTCCCCCTCTGCTGGGGTCCTCAGGGGAGGGCTTTCACCTCTGAGTTGGGATCCTCGTCTGCAAAGTGCAGCTAATACCGACACTGCGCCGTTGCTGTTGCTGACCAGCCAGCCTCTGCCCCTCCCCACCCTGTGCCCAGAGAGTGCAGGGGCCTTTGGGGTGTGAGGCGGTGTGGCTGGGTATGGTCTGGGGGTCCAGAGAACTCATCCTGGGGTGGAGGGTAGGGGGCAGGGCAGGATTGGCCTCAGAGGCTGGGGACAGTATATGTCCAATCAGGAATGAGACAGGGGCAGCAACCAGAGGCTGGAGCTGAGCTGGCCGGGAGGTCCTTGAGCCAGGGCACTGGGGAGCCACCGAGGGCTGTGGGGCAGGAAGGGCCGTCCCGGACAGAGGAATCCAGATGAGGAGGACAGCAACCCGCCCAGCTTCTCCGTGCCTGCCTCCGTAGTCAGGCTGAATAAAGAGGTAGCTTTCCCCACCTGGCCCAGCTCTGGAGGGAGGCCCAGGGGCCGGGGTGTCAGCAGGAAAACGGCTCTTCAGTAGGCTGTCCTCCCACACAGCCCTGCAATGTGCCCACCCACAGGCATGGGGCGGGGAGGCGGGGAGGCTCACTGCTGCACTCACTGGGGGGAGTGTTTACGGAGCGCGCCTGGGTGTGTGTGCGAGCTCGCGTGGTGGATGTGAGCTTGTGCGTGTGTGTGAGCGCGTGCGTGTGTGCGAGCCCGCGTGGTATGTGAGAGCTCCTGCGTGTGTGAGCCCGTGTGCTTGTGAGTTTGTGAGTGTGTGTGAGCCCATGTGCGTGCATGCGCTCAAGTGAGCAGAGGCGGGTGCTAGGAGGGCTGAGCCCTTGCCCAGGGTCCTATTTAAGCCTCAGGCATCCCAGCCTTGAGGCAGCACTTGGCACTTTGGGCAGGGTGGTGGTGGCCCTGGGCACCTTGTGTCCTGCCTGCGCTCTGTGTGGCCAAGCACCCAGCGTGGGGCGCCCTGCCGCTGTGGAGAGAGCCTGTGAGCCGCGTGAGTCTGGGGTCCCTGGGGTCCTAACAGGTGGAGGCTGAGGGAGCACAGGGGCCTCTGTGAAGCCGGGTGGGGTGGTCTTGGTCAGGGTGTGTTCCCCTCCTCCTGAGGAGAAACTGGGCTTGTGCTAAAGCAAGAGAGACTACAGTCAGACTTAAGGAGGAACTCTGAGACCTCCAGGAAGGAGGAAGCCAGGGGTTGGGGCAAGGGAGGGATTAGAGCAGGGAGGCGGGACCCCGAGTCCCACTGGATATGTTCTACTGGGACGTAAATGCAGGGGCAGGTGGCCTTAGGGCCAAGGGTCTTGCTCCTGAGGGGCTCAAGGGGCCCCAGACTATCCAGAGCCTCTCCCCGTACCAGGCACTAAGCCGCGGTTTTGCACCTGTGGTCTTAGGCCCCTGCCCGTCATGTGAGGGATGCATTAGCCCCTCAACAGGTGGTCCCGGCCTCAGGGAAGGGGAGGGCTGCGCGACATGGGACCCTGAGAGGGGCTTCACCATGGTGCCTGGGACACGGCCCCTGAGGGGTCCTGCCTGTCCCAGGAGGGGCCTTGCTCAGTTCACCTGGGCCCTGGGTCACCTGGGGGAGCCCAGCTTGGCCTTCCACAGAGGCCCCCCCACAGCTGTGCCCAAGCCCATCACAGCCTGGGAGCCAGTCCCTTGTGGACCAGGAGGCCACATCCTCCCAGAGAGGCCTGTGTGGCACCCCCACTGGCACTCAGAGATGCCGGCAACCCCAGTGCCACCCTCTGCCTGGACCTGCAACTCCCAGAGCCCTGACCCAAGTGGATGTGGCCCTCCCTGCAGCCTGGGCCAGTTCTCCCCTCCCTCCTGCCTGGGGAATCGGAGGGAGTAGGGGTGTCGCCATAGGCCCCAGCCAGGCCGCAGGAGGACAGAGCCCTGCAGGGAGAAGGGGGTGCTAGAACTCCCCCTCCCCAGGTCTGCCTCAGGGACAGGAGGTACTTGAGGCTTCCATGACAGCTGGGGACTGACTTCAGGGGTCAGAGCCAGGGGCCCTCGGCTCAACTCGGGGTTCTGAATCCCAGCTCTTTTTTGCCCCAGTGTGACCTTGGGCAGGTCACATATGTCTCTGGGCCTCACTCTCCTGTGCCCTGGGCTGGTTCCAGCAGACAAGTGGAAGCAGGACGGGAGCCCTGGTCCTGGGCTATGGGGATCAGGTGTTGGGAATTCCAGTTGTGTCAGCTGCCTGTCTCCTGGGCTGTGGGAGTCAGGTATGGGGAATCCTAGGCAGCGTTGGGTACCCAGGAGGTGCCATCTCCGCCAATGTTGCGTCTCTTGTTAACTGAGCCCAGCACTGTGCAGGCCTGGAAGAGGCCACTAGCCGTGAGATGGACAGGCTGGGGCCAGGCAGGGTGTGCCAGCGCCAGTCGGGAGGTGGACGGGGCTTGGAACCATCACAGCCACCCATCAGCCCTGGGGCAGACCAGGGCCTGTGAAGCTGGGTCATGGGGTAGACCTGCTTCAGTTGGGCCCCCTTGGGGGGCCCACAGGAGACCATGCTCTCCAGCCTCCCTTGTTTGGGTGTGTGGACTGAGGCCCAGGGCCGGGTTCATTCCTTCGAGTTCATTCACGCAGCAGACACCGGTGAGGGCTGTGTGGGGCATGGACGCAGGGAGCTCATGGCAGGGCTGACACAGGGTGTGGTGGGCATAGGGACAGGTGGCACGGGAGGCTTCCCGGGATGTCTGGGGAGTGTTCCAGGCCAAGGCTGGTGAGGCTGGCCCAGGGCAGGTGACGGACAGAGGGCTGGACCGGAGTGCCAGCCATGGGAGGGGAGAAGTCGGGGGGAGTCGGCGGGTGCCAAGGGTGGGTGGCACGTCCTGGGGGAGGGGTAGCTGGGTGCTGAGGGTGGGTGGTACGTCCTGGGGGAGGGGTAGCTAGATGCTGAGGGTGGGTGGCACGTCCTGGGGGAGGGGTAGCCAGATGCTGAATGTGGGTGGCACATCCTGGGGGAGGGATAGCCGGGTG
>NW_012117821.1:2087899-2095868 GCF_000951035.1 Colobus angolensis palliatus | reverse complement strand
GGCAGGTGACGGACAGAGGGCTGGACCGGAGTGCCAGCCATGGGAGGGGAGAAGTCGGGGGGAGTCGGCGGGTGCCAAGGGTGGGTGGCACGTCCGACAGAGGGCTGGACCGGAGTGCCAGCCATGGGAGGGGAGAAGTCGGGGGGAGTAGCCGGGTGCTGAGGATGGGTGGCACGTCCTGGGGGAGGGGTAGCTGGGTACCGAGGGTGGGTGGCATATCCTGGGGGAGGGGTGGCCGGGTACCGAGGGTGGGTGGCATGTCCTGGGGGAAGGATAGCCGACAGGGAGCAGGTGAGGGTCCCAACCTTGGCCAGGGTCTGAGAAGTGTGTGTGGCCCGGACAAGCAGCCCCCAGTCTCGTGCAGGGGTCTGCGGGGCTAGCTTTGGCTGCAGTGACCCCACTCCCTCCCCAGAGCATCCCAAGGGCCCCGTCTTCAGACGAGGAGTGCTTCTTTGACCTGCTGACCAAGTTCCAGAGCAGCCGCATGGACGACCAGCGCTGTCCCCTGGATGACGGCCAGGCTGGGGCTGCCGAGGCCACGGCCGCCCCCACCCTGGAGGACAGGATCGGTGAGTGCCTCCCTCAGCCGGGCCCTCCCTTGGGCTTGTCTGCAGGGGCCAGGACCAGGGCTCCTGTCCTGCTTCCAGTGAGGAGCTTTTGGGGGACAGAGCAGCAGACCAGCTGCAGAGCACCCTGTCACCAAGGGCGCCCCCCACAGTCCCCGCAGAGCGGCATCCCGGGAAGCGTGTCATCAGTCTGCCCTCCGGAAGATACTCAGGCCGCATGGGCGGTCTCGGGGAGGGGGGTGGGCAGGGCATGTGAGACCGGCGTTCTCCTCTGTCACCCGCTGGAAGCCCCAGAGGTGGGCGTGGGAGCCACAGCAGAGGGAGCAGCCGAGAGCTGCCTAGGCTGGTCAGCAGAGACTCCCCTGGAAGCCATGGCCTCAGGAGCACAGTGGGCTGGGCTGGGCTCAGAGGTCAGAGCTCACTGTGGCCACAGCCCGAGCCTCGGGCCTGACCCCGCACTGGGTCCCAGGTCTCGCCCTCTGCACCCCCGCAGCCCAGCCCTCCATGACGGCCTCGCCCCAGACGGAGGAATTCTTCGACCTCATCGCCAGCTCCCAGAGCCGCCGGCTGGACGACCAGCGGGCCAGTGTGGGCAGCCTGCCGGGGCTTCGGATCACCCACAGCAACGCAGGGCACCTCCGAGGCCATGGCGAGCCCCAGGAGCCAGGGGACGACTTCTTCAACATGCTCATCAAGTACCAGGTGGGCTGCGGCCCAGGCGGGCATGGCTCATGGCCCCTTTGCCATCCACTTGTGTGGGGGGAACTTGTGTGTCCTGAGGGGTGAGGTGGGCGCTGGTTCCTCCGTCTCAGGTCATGTTTGAGGGACTCCTGGGGGACTCAGCCAGTGTCACCAGATGACCAGGGGTGTCTGAGCCTGAAGCCCTACTTCTGGGAACCCCAGGCTGCTGGGGATACCAGAGACCCCCACAGAAGGCAACCCCAGGACACCCCCAAGCTGTGCCACGCCCCTGCTGTGCAGGCACTCAGGGTGGGGGCTAGGGGGTCATAGGTCCTGGAGCTCATGGCCTCAGGGATTCCCCACCAGCCCTCCACACCCGGCAGGGAAAACACGGGCCAGATAGCAGCCCCAGAGTGGGGAGGGCAGGGGGATCCAGGGCTGCCAGCCGGCTGGCGGGACAAAAACAGGGACCATCCAGGGACCACACAGTGGACAGCAGGGGCGGAGGGTCCAGCCCCAGAGGGCAGAGCCAAGGCTGGAGTCCCAGCCTGGCAGCCACACCGGGATGCCCTCCTCACCTGTGTGGGGGTGAGCCAGGTAGGGTGGCCGGAGCGGGGACTGTTGAGCCAACAGTTGTCCCAACTGGGACCTCAAACTCTGGGGGTCTCACCATCCCTGTGGGGTGCAGCCACTGCCGGGAAGGGGTTCAGGATCCCTAGACTTGGGAACAAGCTGGCGGTGGAGGCTACTTGGCCCACCATGCACCAAGCCAGCGAGTTTCCAGGTCTGCCATCCTCCCTACAGCGGAGAAGAAACCGCGGCCTGGGGCCAGGCATCCGACCAGCCTCCTCCAAACCAGCCCCACCCAAGAGGCCCAGAGTCCCCCGTCCACATGCATGCCTGTGCCAGCTCCGGTCCCTCCTGCTCCAGGCCCTTCAGAGAAGCCCAGATGCCCCCTTGGCCCCCTGGCCTGCACGCTGGAGCAGGCGAGGCCCACGGGGTCGGCCACCTGACCCAAGGGGGAGCCCTGGGGAGCGCCACAGTTCGGGCTCTGCAAGCTGAGACCTCAGGCCTGCCAGGGTCAGCCCCAGGCTGTGCCGGTTTCCAGGACCTGGCAGAGGGACGGCCACGCGTGCCCGTCCCTGGGGATCAGCAGATCTGGGAAGCAGGCGTCCAACGCCAACCTAGCCACTGTCTCCTGGGCCTGGCGCACCCATGCCCAGTGGGAATCGTTGGACCTGCTTTTCCTGGATGGGCCTGCCCTGGGCTCCTGGGGGGTGGGGGCGGGGCCACCAGAAGACTGCGCTCAGGGCCCGGGCTCCCAGCACAAGACCCCAGAGCAAGGCAGGCCCCAGAACCAATTTCTTGGGTAGACACGGGGAAGCCCGTGAGCAGTGCACGCCAGCCCTCCGGAACCGCCCCTGTTGACCAGCACCCGGACCACTGGACCTGGGGAGGGTGAGGCCGCCAACCGCACTGTGTCCACTCAGTCCTCCAGGATTGATGACCAGCGCTGCCCGCCGCCCGACGTGCTGCCCCGGGGCCCTACCATGCCGGACGAGGACTTCTTCAGCCTCATCCAGAGGGTGCAGGCCAAGCGCATGGACGAGCAGCGGGTGGACCTCGCCGGGGGCCCGGAGCAGGGAACAGGCGGCCCGCCTGAGCCCCAGCAGCAGTGCCAGCCTGGTGCGAGCTAAGGCCCTGTGCCCACCGCCAGGCCCACCCTGCCCCTGCTCCTAGACGCTGGGCTCACAGTCACAGCCACGTCCTCCCGAGGCCATCGCTGAGGACAGGCACTAGGCATGCAGCCCCACGGCCTCCCCGACCCAGAGCAGCAGGCTCAGGCCAAGCTGCCCATGGCGGGAGGACGTTCTTCCATCCCGGGCTGGCCCCCCATGGCCCTCGACTTCCTCCCTCCTGCCCCCGTCGCAGGCCGGATCGAGCCTTCAGCATGTCGGCCCCGACCCGGTGCTGTCAGGCTCCCGCACCCTCTCCCCCAAGCCCTTCTCGTTCTGTCCTGCCCTGCCAAATGTGAAACCTGCTGTCTCCCCTCCTCTCCCCAAAGGTGTCTCTGAGCCTCTTGTCGGGGCCACCAAGGACAGGGCCACGTTCCATCCCTCCAGAGCTGGTCTTGGGACGGCCATGCAGCAGGCTTCGTCCCCTCCAGCTTCGTCCCGGGGCAGGGCTCCCTCCAAGCCTATCTCCCCACTCCTGCCCGGGCCGGAGGAGGTCAGCAACCACAGAACGCCCCCCAGACCAGGCATGGCAGACCAGGCCGCAGGGGCAGCTCTGAGGTGCCTCCCCTCTGCAGGGGCCTTGACGGGAGCTGGGCCTGTCTGTAAAGCAGAGGGAATGGCTGGGCATGAACTTCAACACTCCAAACCCCCAAGCCAGGAAAAAAGGCAGGGCCTGGTCCTAGGGACGCTTGCTGGCAGCGGGCACAGTGCTCAGTCAGGGCGGGAGACAGTATCAGGCTCTGTGACCCTCACCCGAGGCGGGGGGTCAGTGGAAGCTGGGGAGGCTTCACTCAGCTCAACCCTGCAGACCCCCCGATATGAGAACCCCCCTCCCCCCACCAGCTGGGGGAGATGACATCACTGCTGTCTCCCCATGGGGAGGGGGCTCACAGGGCACTGAGTTCAGGATCCTGAGACTGGCAGGACCTGCTGGAGCCTGAGATGGGCCCCAGGGGCCTGAGGTTGCCTGCTCCTGTCAGACCCAGCCGTGGCATCTCCCAGGAGCCCCGGGGGCCCTACCATGGCCCCACAGCCCCCAGGGCTGGCAGTTCCATCTAGGAGGGTGCCTCTAGGCCCCGCTCTCAGGCTGGGATGGAGAGGCAGTCCTGGGCCCGGCGAGGTGACCTGCTTCTGGAGGGGCAGGGCCACACCCGAGGGCAGGGACAGGTGCCCGGACACGGGGTCTCCAGGACATAGCGCCCCCCTGCATACTTGAATGTATGTGCGTATTTATTGCTCACATGTGTGTGCCATGTTGTCAGTGGGTCCTTTCCAAGAGGTACATTTGTTTTTCTGTTTTTTCCTGAAAAATAAAGTCGGCCAAGTGAGAGTGGTCCGTATGGCCTTAGTCCCGGGGGTGGCCTGACCTGGGTAAGAGGCTGCACTGTGCAGAGTGTCCACAGATACCCACAGTCTGGGCCCTCTGAGACCTCAGAAAGATGGAGTTCCCACTGCATTTAACCACGGGGGAGCTGGGGCACAGAGGGGTGAAGTGGCTGCCTGCTGTCACCCCTACCTCCTCACGCTGCCAGCCCCTAGGGAAACAGAGCATGCTCTGAGCTGAGACTCGACTGGCCGAGGCCAGCCCCCGAAGCAGCAACCCCCAGGTCAGCCCCACGGCCCCTTGAGGACCCAGCCTGCTGCCATTCACCCTGCAGCCGGTGGCGGGGAGGTCCTTTCCTGGAGTCTGATCCGGCTGGGCTAGGGGTCTGGACACTGAGCCACAGTACAGGAGCTGGGGGCAGACTGGCAGTCTTGGGGCTTGTCTGGGCGCTGCTTGTGGTGGGCAGCACCCCCATGGGGCCCCTGTCGGGGGACACACAGCTGCGCCAGGCAGTCCGGCTGCCCCTCGCCACAGCCCATCTGGCCATGTTGGCAGCCACAGCCTCTGTGCTGGTTGACTCCGTTGCCTCCTCCACCCCAGAAGGGGCCTTGGGAACCAGAATCAACGTGTACTCCAGGTCCGGGGTCCCGGCCGGCTTGCAGGTGGCGGTACATGCACACAAGGTCCAAGTAACCATGCAGGGCCTGGGATGGCTCCCGGCCAGGGAGGTCCAGCAGTGGCCCCCCGCGCCGCTGGCTGACGCCATGGGACAGCCACACCTCCAAAGGTGTGGCTGAGGAGCCCTCTTGGAGAGGCACACGGTGGCGAGGGATGCCTAGGCCAGCAGCCGTCCCCGGGAGGCAGGGATGTCCTGGAGGCAGGGGGTGCAGAGTGCTGGGAGATGAGGATGGCAAAGCCCCTTGCAGAAACCTGGCTGTGGCCGTGGGGCTGCGGGGAGGGAAGGGCGGAGGAAGACAGGGTCCAGGGGGCCCTCAGGCAGAAGCTGGTGGGATGCGTCTGGCACGCCGGGGGTGACCATAAGTCTTCTTTACTCTAGGAACGTGCCAGCTTTGGGAAGGGTGTCCCTCCAGGGCCAGCCTGGGCCCAGAGGTGCTGGCACCAGAGAAAAAAGACATGGTAACGTCCACATCCCAACTACTGGCCTCCATCTCCCCAGCTGTAAGAGGAAGGATTGGCCTAAGCAGCTCTCCTCTCCTTCCAGCTCTCCTGGAAGTGCTCTAATTCTGCACTTCCAGGTCCGACAGTTCCCTGGACCTCCCCACGTGCTGGTCCAGGCCCTCTGGAGGCAGTGAGGCACCCAAGCCAAGCCCAGCCCCACTGGCCCCCGCACTTCCAGGCCCCCAAGAGACCCCCAGTCAGTGCCTCCATGGAGGAGCAGGCCTGGGTGCGGGTGGCCCAGCGAGAGGAGGACAGTTCCCACAAATGGCACAGAAGGCTCTGGGTGGGAATAATGGAGGGTTGTTGGCTGAGAGGACGGGGTCATCCAGTCAGAGCCCACGCCACAAGCGCGCTGGGGACAATGCCACCAGGTCCCGGCCTCCCACGGGCCGGACGTGAGCTGGCAGTCCTGGCCGGATCCTGCTGGGAGGGGCTGCACTGGGTCCCTGTCATGCCCAGTTCTGCCTCCACCTCCCACCTCACCCCATTCTCTTTCCTGCCAGAGTGTGGTGGGTGATTAATGCTGAAGGTCACACTGCCCAGAACGCTTCTGCAAATAAACAGGCTCCTGGGTTTGCTCGCTTTCATAAACACAGGAACATCCTGTGCACAAACAAGGCTGGGAGACAAACCCCACGTGCCTCGAAGGGCCCTGGGGCATCCAGAGCCCTGTCCACCAAGGGGAGGAGGCCCAGACGGCTCCCCCGGGGAGGGGCCTGGAGCTCCCGACACGTGGCCATGCCATAGCTGCTCTTCCTGCCTGGGCCAGCAAGCAGCCTGGTTTGCTCAGTTTCACCGACAGCCAGCGGCCGAGGGCCAGGGCTCAGGTCTGCACTGGCTCACGGAAGGGAGGCCGCCAGAGCTGGCCAGGGGGATGCCAAGGGGCTTGCAGAGGAAGGCTGAGGCTCACAGGGGTGGTGACCTGCTCAAAGTCACGCAGTGACAATCAGGAGGGGCTCTGACTCCACATCCAGCCCCCTTTCCAGGCGACTGTGGCCCCTGTGGGCAAGTCTAAGGCGATTCCGTGTAGGAGGAACTGGTGAGGCGAGAGGTCCTGCGGCTCCAATGTCCCACCCAGCAGCACCAGGGATTCAGAGCAGTCATTCTAACTCCAGAAAAAGAAATGCCACCAGGGCCACAGGTCCCAGCATCCGGAAGTAATGTCTGTTTATTGATAGAAAACAGGCCATGTCCAGAGAGGCCCAGGGTCAAAACATCCTTCTGGAAGGCAGAAGTCCCACAGTGCTGGGGAGCGCAGGGGTCAGCTCGGCTCCGTCTTGCCAGGGCCGGGGGGACCCTCATCCTCACCTGCTTCCAGAGCAGCAGTGGATGTGGGGGTCCCTGCAGGCTCTAGAACAAACTCCAGGGCCCCCTCGCCCACCACACGGTGCACCTGCTCGCCTCTGGCCGCCAGGATCTCTTCGATATTTCTGGGAGGCAGGGAGGCAACATGGTTCTTCAGGGCCCCCCGCTCGCCCTGCACTTCAGTCCCCTCAGGGTGCCCTATGGCCAGGCCAGAGCTGCAAGCACCAGGACCAGCACTCCTGTGGCATCAGGCCACATGGGCACTTCAGATGCTGGCCTGTGTGCCCTCACCAACCCTGCGTCTCTGCCGGTATGTGCCACCTCAGGAACCCAGTCCTGCTCCTGCCCGCTATGCATCAGAGGGAAGAGTCTGCAGCCCCAGGTCTGATGGGAGGACAGCCCCAGCTCCAAGGGCCAGGTACCACCAAGTGCCCAGCATGCTCGTCTCAGACCTGCTGTCACTGTTACTGTCCTGCCCAGGACCCTCCGGCCAGGCAAGGCCCGGACCAGGCTCCCAACACCACCTCCACTGCTCTCCCAGCAGCCAGGGCCCAGGCCACACCGCCTGGCCCACACTCCAAACTTTGCTGTGGGCCAGCCACTCCGAGATGGCAGAGGGCAAAAAAAGTACCATGCCAGAGAGGGACAAGACTGGCAGTGAGGGCAGAGGGCAGGCAGAGGCAGGGAGGCAGGGCCACAGGGCTGGCAAGATTTAGTAAATGAAAACGCAACCCCTACCTCAGGAATACTTAAACTAAACAGCTATCTGGGGTTTATAGGAAATTCTAATTTAACTGTGTGTCTTGTATTGATAAGGTGGCTGGATTGCCCAGGTGAGATTCATAAACCTCCACACTAGGGCACGGTTCCCCCAGGGAGGCCAGGGTCCTTCTGGGTGGACTCCTGGCCCAGCCCTGGGGTACAGGCCTCACCTCTTCCCATTCAGGTCCGAGAACCAACCCAGGTTGTCTGCGATGATGTGGTGGTTCTGGCAGCCGGGGCAGGTCACAATGACCACGCCTTGGTGATAGGCCAGCTTGGAGATGCGCTTGGAGGACCTAGTCCCGCAGACCTGTCGGGGACAGGGCAGCTGGTGAGGCTGTGAGCGCCGCCACGCCCTCCCGGGAAGGCCCACCCCCCAAACGCGCCCTCTCCAGGGAAGGCCCCGCCCCCGAGGA
>NW_012117821.1:2082384-2087505 GCF_000951035.1 Colobus angolensis palliatus | reverse complement strand
CGTCAGCCCCGCCCTGGCCCCGCCCCGCCGCCATGTTGGAAGTGGGCACTAGGCGGAAGTGGCCTTCCCGGGCTTCCGTCCTCCGGGTTGGGGTCGCGCTGCGCTCTGCCGCCCCCTGGCGGCCTAATGGGGCCCTGCGTCCACGTGCAGCTCGCTGCCCGAGGACACCGAGGGCCCGCAGCGAGGAGGGGCGGCCGCGGGGCTGCGCGCGAGTGTCCGAGCGGGAATGCGGGTCACCCATGCTGTTTGTTTATTTAAGCTGCCGTGTTTTCTCACACTTCTATAATGCATGCATGTATTGTGTGTTACATGGTGAAATAGAACAGACCCTGAAGTTACACAGATGGCGTGTGCATGGGGGTGGCGAGCACCCGCATGGCCTCCTCAAGCTGAGTGCCGCTTAACAAACAGCCCCCAACGCCAGGCGGCCCGGCTCGGCCTTTGAGAGCACCAGATTCCTCGTTCCGGGCTAAGCCAGCGACGGCTCGGGGAAGTCTGCGCCCCAGGGCGTCGGCACCCCCCGGTGGCGGGAGGCCGGGCCGGTGGGTGTGCCCTGGACGGGGCCTGCGCTGCCGCGGCTAGGAGCCCTCAGTGTCGGTGTTGTCGCTGCCGGTGGTGTTCCCCTGGTCAGCCTCCCCCTGCCGCCAGCCTTTCTGCATCTTCCTGAGGGCGCGCTTCCTGCGAAGACACAGGTGTCTCAGGCACAGACCCGGCTGCTGCTCCCCAGCCCGTTTTGGAGGAGCCTGGGGGCCGCCCGCCTACCTGCGGTAGTTCTCAAAACTCTCCTTGAGGCGCCGCCGCTCCTTCTCAGGCGGCTCCCCGCTGCTCAGGCCTGCGTCCTGGAGAAGGGGGAAGGCTTGGGCTCCGGCCGGCTCCCCTGAGGGAACCCCGCCCTTCTCACGCGCACCCCCACTGGCTCCTGTAACTGCGGACTGGTGGGGAGGCGAGGAGCTCAGCCAGCCTCAGCTCAGCGCCAAGCTGGCCGCGCTGTGGGACCTGCCTGTACCCGGGGAGTGAGCCGGTGTGGGTAGCCTGCATTTCAGATGCCAAGACACACGCAGGAGGCCAAGCCACGCGCCGGCCTGGGCTCCAGGCCATTGTTTCTACAACAAAGCCCGAGGCAGTCCTTGTTCTCAGGACTCCTGTGTTCACCTACTCAGGGTTGACGCCGCATCCACTGTAAAGGCCCCAAAGAAACCAGGACCAGGCACGTCCACCTCCAAGCCCCCCGAAGCTGCTGCAGTACCCAAGAAAGGAGGGGGACCCACTTCGCGTCCCAGACACCGCACCCCAAGCACTGAGGGCAGAGACCTTGTGGTCACCCCTCGGCCGTGGTCGGGGCCACTGCAGGGGGTGCCTAGGGCGAGGAGCCACCCTCCCTGTGATCGGTCACCCTGAGGCCCACAGCTGGGGGGACCCCACCCTGAGGAAGCCTTACATGGGGGGTCCGCGAACGCTGTTCCTGGTGCAGAGCTGCAAAGGGCTGTTCCGGGCTCCCCCCACCGGCCAGGCATCCTGGAAAGGAGAGTCGTGCCTGTGGGGCCTGCCCACCTGCGGGACCATGTACGGCAAGGGTGCCCCACCCCTTCCCGGCATCGCGGACACCTTGTGGGCCTGGTGGGATCCCCACGTGGGTCCAGTGTAGACTCTGCCTTCTGTAGATGAGACTGAGGCTTTATGGCCTCGCTTGCACATTCATTACTCCAGGATGCTGCCAGATGCCAGCCCAGGCCCGACGCTCTTGCCAGTGACCATCCCTCCCCCAAGCTGGCTGCCCCCCAGGCAGGAAGGCCTCCCAGACCTCAGGGGAGCCTAAACCCTGGCCTGAGCAGCACTGTCCCCCATCACTCCAAAGCGTCTGTGGGCATGGTGGCCCTGGGGAGAGAGTTGGGAACAGCTACAGTGGCTGTCTGCGTCCTCCTGAGGCAGAGGCAGGGGCAGGGGTACTGCACAATTGGGAGAGAACCTTCAGGTGGCTAGACCCCCTCAGAACCCGCCAGGACCTGGGCAGACCAGGGGTCAGGACCCTTGGGCAGAAACCATGCATGTCCAGTCTCAGCCCCGCTGTGGGGAGGGGCCAGGCCAGGGCTGTCCTGGCCATTGGCAGCCCCTCCTTAGAGCCAGCCCCTCCCCTGCTCACCCTCGGACCTTCATGCCTGCCCCCACTCCTGCCACAGCCACCCAGGGAGATGGGGGCAGTGCCTGAGCTGGACTCCTGGGTCTGCTCGCCTCTGTGCCTACATGGGGGCTTGGCGTCCCCAGGTTCAAGTGTTCTGGGCTGCGGCCAAAGGTGCTGGTCTTCACTTCCCCATCTGCGGCTCCTCCTTCCCCTTCCGCCTCTGCTTGGAGGCCACAGCCTGGTGCTCGGGAAGCTCGTCCAACTCCCATGCAGCCTTCCAGGGCCCCTCTGCTGGGCCCTCCCCACTCCCATCTGACACCAACCACCTTCAGAGCAAACACCTACCCCATCAGCACTACCCGCTCCTGGGCACTCACTCGGGGGCTGCGCCCAGCCAGCCACCCCCGTTCTTCCCCCAGAGAGGCATGGGGGCCTGCCCTGCCTGCTAGAAGCCCCCACCACTGCCTTACCCCCACCGCACCGGGACACAGCAGGCCCTTGGCCACCCCTGCATTCGGCCCTGTCCCTCAAGCCATGTGGGGCCCCGTCTCGCCCCACTTTCTAGCTTTGTGCCCCTGGGCATTTGCTCATTACCACCTCCCTCTGCCCAGGAGGAAGCTTGGAGCAGCCGGGATGGTGGGCCTGCTCACCTCTGCACCCTGGGGGGCTGCCAGAGGGGCCCCACGCTCTCCACCCCGGGGGACACTTGTCCCATCAGCTGGGGCCCGGGTTCCACTGGGCTCTGTAGTTTGTTCTCTGGGTGACCTTGGCCATGTTACTTATCCCCAGCCCTAGTTTCCGTCTGTGGAGTGGGGGTTGTGGGGTCCGAGACAGGCATTGTGACACGGGCTGCCTGTGCTGAAGATGGGCCTCACTTGGGGCAGCCGGGAGGCCTCCGGGTGCGCTGCCGTCCCCAGCTCACCTTTGTCCGAGAGCTGGGTGTCCTCCAGGTCCTGGGGGAGCGAGAGCTTCCGAAGAGAGGCAAGATGTCCCATTAGGTCACTCCGCCAAGGACTGGACCCGGCCACACTGCCCACCCCAGCCCTTGGCCCTCAGCTGGGTGCGGCCGTTGCCGTCACCCCCTGCACAGAGCTTCTCAGAGACTCGGGTGCTCAGCAGACGGACGTGGGGGAGCCCAGCCAGGAAGGTCCCGCCATGAGGATGCAGGAGCTGGGCACTGACCATGCCTTGCCTTATCCCTTGAGCCGCCGGAGGCCTTAGCATTTGGCCACCTGCTCTTCCTCCACCGAGCCCAGCCCACTGAGCAGGGCCACGTGATGGGCAGTGTGGGGCTGTGCCTGGTGGCGGCTCAGCCAGGACCCCAGGTGAAGGAAGGCCAGCCTTGTGCCGGCTGGGGTCTCACTCACCTCCTGGGAACTCCTGGGTGAGCTGTCCTCCAGGTCGGAGCTCTGTGGTCATAGAAAATGGGGTGGGTGGGCTGTGGGGGCAGAGGGCTCCCCAGGCACAGGGTGGGCAGGGCACAGAGCGGGATCCTCCAGGGAGCCCTGGGCATGCCCTTAGCCACACCAGGCCCCCTCCATGCCCAGAACAACGTGCTAGGCTGCCTGATGGCCAGGCCCAGTCCCCAACCCGGCCCTGCAGCCCCATTTCCTGCTGGGGCCCTGAGCTGCCCCTGTGCCCTCACCCCACTGCGGGGAGGGGTTCGGTTAGGTGGGGACCCGTCACAGAGGAGGGTTGGGTCAGGAAGGCCCACGTTGCCCCAGCCCTGCATCCCACCCGCCGGCTCCCCTCCCTGCCCCAGGCCCCAGGCCCCAGGCCCACCAGAACGAGCGTCTCCAGCTGCTGCCGCCTGAGCCTGCCCTCCACGGCCAGTAGCTGCGCCTCGCGCTGGAACACCTGCAGCTGCAGTTCATCCGCCTTCTCACCCAGCTCCCGCACCTGCTTGCGCAGCGCATCCTTCTCCTGCAGGCCCCGGGCGTGCTGCAGGTGCAGCTCCTCCCGTGTGGCGATGGCCTGACGGGACAGTGCAAGGCCGACCCTCAGTGAGGCCCCCAAGCTCGCTCTGGGCCCCAGGCCTGGCCGCCCAGCTCCGAGCAGAGGCCCCGGAGGACAGGATGTCAAGCCGCTGGGTGTGGAGGCTGGCCACAGCCCCTCCCTTTGTGTGCTCTGTGGACATGAAGTCAGCATTTGAGGGATTGTAAAGGTGACAGTTGTCCCTGCTGCCTTTCTGTCTCCTCCCAAGCCTGCACCCCCGGTGGACACAGCGTGTGCTATGCACCGCTCCCCCCCACACACACACGTGCACATTTGATAAATTTTGGATGCGGCTTGATACAGAGACCCTGAATGTCCATAGCTAAAACTCCTTCACGAGCGCAGCACTGTTTACCACCCCTGTCCCCACGGCGGATGCTGAGGTAGGTACAGGAGCGAACGTGGAAACATGACAGCCTGACCACCCCTGCAGCCGAGGCTGGGAGGCCCTCACCTAACTCCTGCCGCCTGGACTGGAGCAACGGCTGTCAGCTTCCCTAATCCCTGGCCAACATGCTCCCGCACAGCCCCGTGGGAGCCCTCGCCCTGGGAGCCACACCAACCCCCACGGGGGCACGACTGGATCTGCCCTTTTTTCTCCATCTTGGGGTGGGCCAGGCGTGAGTGAGGCTGTGGTGGGGCCACGACAGGAGCTCTGAGCCTGTGCTGCTTTCATGGTGGCCAGGGCTTCCTTTATGGCCCCAGCGGTCTCGTTTTAAGGCTCCTGATGTGGACAAACTGCCGTCCAGAATTTCACCGAAGCAGCAGTGGTGTCCATTGGAAACAACCTCCAGGATGGGACTCGGGACGGGGCATAGGAAGCAGACACAGCCCTGCCCCGCAACGCTCCATCCGGCTCACAGCATGCAGCACTCAAGGCCTTGCAGGCCTCACTCCTGTGGCCCAGGCTGGAGTGCAGTAGTGCAATGGTGACTTGCTGCAGCCTCAGCCTCCTAAATAACTGGGACCACAGGCATGCACCACCATGCCAATTTTTTTTTTTTTTT
>NW_012117821.1:2078289-2080779 GCF_000951035.1 Colobus angolensis palliatus | reverse complement strand
GCCCACCTGGTCCCGTTCAATGGCGACCTCCTCCATCTGCAGCAGAATGGCCTCAATGCGGTCCTTGTACATCTTGGAGTCTTTACGCAGGGCCAGGCACTGCAGCTCGAACATCTCCTTCTCCTCCATGCACTGCAGGGGGCGGCAGCTCAGCCCCCACAGGCCTGAGGCCCCCCATTCTGGCCCTTGGGGTGTACTTGGGGCAGGGGCTCAGGAGCTTGTGGTCAGGCCAGTTGGGATGTGGGGTGGGGGGGCCATAGGAGTCCCCAGGCCCCACCTTCCAGGCACGGAGTGGGCGGAGCTCAGCCCACCCAGTGTGGCTTGGCCCCCAGGAGCCGCGTCGCCCTGCCTGCCCTCCTACCCGGAGGCGTCGGGCCTCGCCCTGGCGGAGGTCCTTGCGCAGGGAGAAGATGGTGTTGGCCTGCTCCTGGTGGTCCCGCAGCGCCTGCCGCCAGTCCTCCTCCAGTACCTGGATGTAGGGGCTGCTCCTGTCCAGCTTCCCCTCCTGAAGGGGGCAAAAGGCAATGGCCTGGCTGGGAAGGCCCCCGCTGTCCTGCCCGGGCTGCACCCGCCCTGCCTGCGGCCCCACCTGGACGGAGGCCTCCAGCTCCTGCACCCGGGCCTGGAGCAGGGCCTTCTCCTGCTGCAGCTCCCACAGCAGCTCCTGGCTGGGCCTCTGCTCCATGGCGTGCCTGAGCTTCAGTGTGTGCTTGCGCTCCACCTTGCAGTCATCCTCGGCCTTCATGAGGCTGTGCTTGAGCCGGTCAATCTGTGGAAGGTCCGGTGAGCCTGGCTGTCCCCTCCAGGTGGTGACAACAGACCCACAAGGCCACCCCCGACCGCCCTGGCCTGCAGACCCCACCAGGCCAGGCGAGGGGGGCCTGGTTCCCCGGGGGCAGTGGGCACACCTCCAGCTGCAGGTCACGGTTCCGCATGAGCGCGGCGCCCTTCTCCTCACTCTGGCGTGCCAGGCGCATGGCCAGGTCGTAGTTCTCCTCCTTGCAGCGCTTGAGCTCACGGCTGCTGGCCTCGCACTCCTCCTTGAGCCTCTGCACCCGCTCCTGGTGCTTGCGCAGCAGGCTGTCCTTCACCCGCAGCTCCTTGATGAAGTCATCCTTGGAGCTCAGCAGCGTGGTCAGGTCCTGCACCTTCTTCTGCAGCTTCATGACCTCGGTCATCAGCAGCTGAGTCAGGCCTGACTCCCCGGACGCGTCTGTGGGCCGGGCCAGCGTTAGACGGTGCCTGTGTTCCCTGGTGGCCCAGCTCTATCACGCCCTGTGCTGTGGCAGGAGCTCAGGGCTCCTAGGGATGGGGGCTGGGCAGAGGACCCAGCACCACTGCCCGCCCCCACCACCACCTCCCCCGTCACTCACCGATGATCATGGAGAAGACACGGGCTGGCTCCTTGCCCGTGACCTTCTTGTACAGCTGTGGGTAGTAGAGCTCCAGGCTCTCGAGGAAGGCCACGTAGCCCTTGTGGCCGGTCCGCTGCAGGATGTCCAGGAGCACGCCTGCGGGCCAGAGGGGCCTAACTGGGGGCGGGGCACAGGCGAGGCAGAGGGCTGGGGTGGCTGGGCCCGGGAGCAGGGACAGGTGGAGGCTGGGATGCAGATGAGGTGTGCTGTGGTCTGGGTCCTCGATGAGGCACCCTGTGGGTCTTGGTACTAGGCTGGGGACAAAGTGCTGCCCATCTGTCCCTTGGCTGTCTCAGGAGCTGCCGCTGTGGTGGGAGCCCCACTGCCCCTCTTGGCAGCACTGAGCTGGCAGGAGAGGCTGGGGGACAGGGTGGCCATGTGCCAGGGCTGAGGTTGGGTCTCACTGGGAGGCCAGGGGCAAAGCCAGGCGGGGCTCTCCTGGGGTCGAAGATCAGGGTGGCAGAGCGGGCTGCTTGGTTGGGTTTGGGGCCTGGGGCCTGCGGGGCAGCACTGACCCACTTTCCGTTTGCGGATGACCAAGTTGGGGTCACTGAGCACCTGCTCCTCATCATCGGGGTTCAGGACCTTGCACTGCCGCAGGTAGGGCGTGATGCGCGAGGGGTCGATGACCGAGGTGAGCGTCACCCGGAAGCCCTCCAGGATGCTCCAGCACTCATCATCATTCTCGTAGTCCGACATGGCCTCAGCAGGCAGGCTGGGGAGTGTGGGGCAGCTGCTGAGAGTGACACCGGCTCCTGCCCCCACCCATGCCCGGCTCCCGCTCCTTCTCAGACGCTGGGCCAGGGCTCTCGTCAGGGCTGTTGAGGGGGTCAGCCCAGGGGCATCCAGGAGAGGTGCCCAGCTCCATGTCCCATCCCCACGCTGGACCCCCCAGGGAGGCGGCAGAGACACAGTGACCCGCTGCCCGCCAGACCAGCCGAGGGCCCCTCCACAGCCTTTCCCAGCTCCTGCTCCTTGGCCATCCGTGTCACCCAGATATGCAGCGGGGGAGACACAGATGGGGTCTGAGAGAGGAACTGCCTCCACAGCACGACCCGCCTCTGGCCTCTGCCTC
>NW_012117821.1:2066976-2078239 GCF_000951035.1 Colobus angolensis palliatus | reverse complement strand
GGGCCCCTCCACAGCCTTTCCCAGCTCCTGCTCCTGCCCCTTGGCCATCCGTGTCACCCAGATATGCAGCGGGGGAGACACAGATGGGGTCTGAGAGAGGAACTGCCTCCACAGCATGACCCGCCTCTGGCCTCTGCCTCCTGGACACTCCCACCATGCCCTGGAGCCTACAGGGGCAGCCACCTCCATGGGTGGAGGAGCTGTGGGCACCTGCCTAGCACTACGGCCAGCCCAAGCTGGGTGAAAGCAGGTTGGCCAATGACCCTCCCACTAGGGCAGCAGCTGCGGGAGCCGGTTCTAGTGGAACTTCCTCATTCCCCGGACCGACGCCTGCTCACATCCCGGGCTGTGCCCTCCTCCCTCCTCCACGGCCGGTTGTTGGTGATGCAAGAGTGGCCACCCAGCCCTGCCGCAGCTGCCAGCGTCGCTGCAGTGGCCGGGAAGAGCTTCCCACAGGAGCGTGTGTCTGTCACTCCCCACCGGCCCCGCAACCCTGGGAGGGGCTGTCGGTGTTGCCCTGGGCTGGCCAGGAGTGCTGCTGTGCTGTTTTCTCCAGGTTCTTAGGTGCTGGGCACCAGTGAATCTCTGGACTCTTCTCCTGCCCCAGATGAGGCCCGACCCCCATCCCACTGGCTGAAACAAGAGAACCACCCATGTTGGGACCAGCCACTGCTGTCCCTTTCTGCCAGCGCGGTGGAAGCCTCAGCCGCTGAAAGCCACTCCCTCTGGGACTGGGACTGGGGCACGGCTGGGAACAGCCACATGGTCCTGCCTCCCACGCAGGTCCCCGGTCCTCAGCCTCCAGCCCTGCTGGGAAATGCTGGTTTCCAGCCTCAAGGAGCTGGGTCACTACTCCTGGAGACACAGTTGCCCCAGACCTGGTCTTTTGAAGAATTTCTCAACTTCCCACTGTACTTTGTCACCCCATTCAGGACAGTTTTGACAGACAAGGGGCTGAATAGAAACACCGGCCCCACAGTGGACAGTCCTGGGAACACTGGGCCCCTTTCCTGCCTCCCCAACCTGAAATGCAGGGTCCCACCTGCCACCATAATACCACTGAAAGGAACATGTCTCCGCCCAGTGGCCGTGAAAGGGATGGGGCCGCGCGGCGGAGGCTGCCTGGCTGCCTGTGGGAAGCCTCATGCTGCTCTAGGGGGATTAGCTCCAGGATCCTGAACGAAGCCGGTGCTAACCTTCTTGGTCACTTTTCAGAGAAGTACCAGACCCACCCACCTGAGGGTCTTCCAGGAGCCACCTGCACTGCAGACGCACCAGGAGCCAGGGACGCGGAGCCTCGGGGAGATGCTGCCCGGGGCTGCAGGGAGGGAGGAGCGCGCCGGACGCCTGTGCACTTCCTGATGGCTTCTGCTTAACTCCACAGTCCCGCCAGTCCTCCCACAGGGGAACAGTCCCTGGTGGCCTGCCTTCTGATTCGCCCAGCCCAGGAGGCCCCGAGAGGCAGACGGAAGTGGAAGTCCTCTGCCTTCCAAAGGAAAGCTGCTGTCAGCCCTCCCAGCCTGGCTGGGGGCCGGGGGTCCTGAGAATGCCCCAGAGGCCCAGCCCTGGCACCTGGCAAGTAGAAGAGACAGCAGAGACCCCCCCAGGAGGCTGGATGAGGCCAGACCGCACCCAGCCGCTTTGACCTGGTCAAAGGTTTCTGGAGGCTTCTTCAGGAGGACATGCTCTGCCCTGTGCGGACACCCTTGCCCTTGCCAGCATCTCGGGACAGCGGGGCAGGGCATGTGCAGGGGGGCACACAGCCACACAGCATGGCCAGCACACACCTTTGTCACCAAAGGGCTGCAGCCCACCTTATGGAGCCCAGGAGGCCACTGCAGCCTGCCAGGGGCCATGGCACCGGCCACCACCCAGCTGCACACGGGGGAGAAGCGTCCCTTTCAGAAGTGTCGCTCGATATCATTATCCCCGTCATGAGGCATCCCTGCTCTTCTCCAGGATGCACGTGAGGACTGAGGCCACTCCCAGGGTCCCCCAAACCAGCTTCAGAAGCACCGGTGACGGCAGGGCGCGGCTCGCCCCCCATCCACGGACAACGGGCAGCAGAGTCTGCCCTGAACTGCGCACTTCAGCGTGTGGCCTGCTGGAGCCTCATCCCTGCAGGCTTGGGAACCCCCAGGACCTGCCTCACCCGGTAAAGCTGGTTGAACCGAGTTGCCACCCAACAGCTTCGAGAAGGGGCCACCAGGGTGGAAGGCCAGGAAGCTGGTGCGGAGCTCACCTACCCGTTTCCAGCCCCCGGCCCTCAGGCCTGACATCACGCATTGAGGAATGGAGTTCGGGGTCCTCTGGGGCTCTTGAGAATGCCGAGTGAGTGTGCAGGCAGGAACGCCGTCCTGGGCCCTGCTAGGGGTGGGCCCGAGCTGGCGCCAGGCCCTCATGACCCAGTGTTTCCCCGGCTTGTAAAACGAGGGACCCCAGTGATTTCGCTGTGGTGTGTGTCCTTAGGAATTAACACACATACCATGTTCTCTAACCATATCGGAAGCTAAAAATCAGTAACAGTTATCTGGAAAATCCCTAAATATTTGGAAATTAAATAATACACCACTAAATAACCCACAGGTCAGAGTGGCCCCCAGGAGACTAGGCACTAGTTACTAGAGAACCAGGCACAGCAACACATGCTCAGGAGCGTGGCCGGCCATGGGACCGTCCTGTCTGCCGGCCGCCCAGGGCTGAGGCTCCACGGTGGTTCCAGTGAGGGAGTGAAGCCCAGACAGCCAAGGGCCTGGGGGCACTGCTGCCACAGAGACGAAGGAAAGGGAGTGAGGGGACACACGGAGAAGATGGGGGCTGGTCTTATGCCAAGAAAGGCACATGCAAAAGGAACAGTGAAAGTTGGGGTGGCTGCCATCGTGTCTGGGTAGCCCGGTCACCTGTTCCAGGGAACCCCCTGGGTCAGCCGGGGCGGTGCGAGGGCTGGCAGCCATCTGGGGAGGGTGCCGGCTCAGCATGAAGAACAAAGCCACAGGTGCTTTCCATGAAATGGGCGAAAGCCTGCTTCTCTGCCGGGAGGGCAGCCAGGGTACAGGAGGCCTCGAGGACCCCAGTGCTGGGTCCCCAGCACCCTGCCTGTCCCCGAACTGCCTGCACTAGGGTGGCTCAGCCACCAGGCAGTGGCCTGACCCCAGTCGGGTAGGGGATCCCTGTACACTGCCCAGTATCTCAGGACAACAAAACCACAACAGCCTGCGTCCGGCTCCACAATTAAAAATAGAACTTTATTCCTCCAAGTGTTCAGGTGTGCACTTGGGGAACAGCTGTGCCCCGTGCCACACGGTCAGTTGGCAGGCCTGCCTCTGTTCACTGCAGACCTTGTCGGTGGGTGGCCAGCAGATACTTGGCCTCTGGCTGGCTGCCTCTCTCGCAGGCTGGGGGTGGGCTGTTTCTCGTCAGCAGGGCCACGGGCTTCTGAGGAGTGCTTGTCCTGGAACACAGAACACCCAGATGTTGGGGTGCCCTTGACCCCAGCCAGACCCCAAGCAGTGCTGGGACAGACAGACAGCAACCAAGGCCACCCCAGCACCAGTCACTCCTGGTCTGCTTGGTGAACCTGACCCACATGTGCCAAGGGCCAGGCCACCTGCTGTCTGGGCACCAGGGCCCCAGCAGTGAAAAGTCAGCCCGGTGGGCTGTGGTTGGTGATGGTGGGGAGATGACGGAGCAATGCACGGGAACCGGGCGCCACCAGAGCACAGCGGCCAGGGAGGAGCCCAGACCCCAACAAAGGTAGGGAACGAACCTGTGGTCAGGGGCGCAGTGGTGCCAGGGCCCGAGGCACGGGTGGCCAGCAGGAAGGATGTGGGTTAAATGCTTCTCCCCCTGGAGGGCCTCCATGACCCCGGACCTGCCCACCTAACCCAGCACAGCTGCTGTGGGCGCTGAAGGAGGAGCAGAGGCAAGACCCCCTGTCTGGACCACTCTGTCCCCTGGGTCGCAGGGCAGCGGCCTCCCCACTCAGGACTCACCTGCTGCTCACACCAGCCGCCTCCGCTTCCGGGTGTGCCTGGCATGCCGGGTTCTCAGCACATCAAGGTCGTCAACATCAAGGTCATTAAAAGCATCCAGACAGGAGGAGGCAGAGCATCTGCCAGAGTCTGGGGGTCCCTGAAACGAAATCCAGGCAGTGGGGACAAGAGTGACCCCCATCCCCCGAGCCACGATGGGCGAGGAAGGGACAGGGAGTGAGGAGGGGCCCTGTGGGCGAGTGTACCACTTGGGACCGGGCACCCTCAGCGTGGGCAGGAGCTGCTCCAGGCACCCCTGGGGCCACACATGACTGTGCTCTCCCTCCCTCGGGGGCTCTGACCCCGTCTAAGCCGTCCCTGTGGCAGGCCTCCTGCTCCCCCATGGGGCGGCCATCACACCCCGGCAGGACAGGAGGCTGTACACGGATGTGGCACGGGGGACCTCTTCCCCTGACTGGCCAGGGTCCTCTGCCCACTCTCGGGCATTGCTTTCTTCCTCACTTCAGCCTAGTGACTTGTGAAGCACAACCCTGGGGAGAGATGGAAGGCCCTTCTGCCACATTCCCTACGACAGGCCCACAGGTTCAAGCTGAGGCTGCCTGCTTCTGGTGGTTTCTCAGGGAGGCCAGCCGCCTGGCTGCTGCAAGTGGGCACCCTGGCACCAGGTGAGAAGGCCTCTCTGGGGCCCCATCCACGTGCTTTCTCCTTCAGGGTTCCGAACATGGTTTTGCCTACAGAGCTTGGAAAACTCTTCCCAAGGATACTCAGAGAGGTGACAGCTGAGAGGGACCTTTGGGACCCCAGAAATCCAGGGACGAACACAGCCACTACCCTCCACTGTGCCCATGGCCCACCCTGCTCAGAGCTGGGTCAGCGTCCGTCCCACAGCTTCTCACTGACAAGACCACCTGGCTGGGCAGCACCAGGACAGCTAGGGGCTCCTGCATGAGAATGAGGCCTCTCTTCTCTTTTCCACACTGCCCCAAAGGGAGGCCACTTCTGCAGAATCTACACGCAACTGGGCAGCTTCCTCCTCCTGAGACACCCAGCAGCCAGCCTTCCTGCCCACAACTTCTACCAGCCCCCACCCCACCGCTCTAGGCAGGCAAGGGTGCCCCAGGGACCGCCGCCTGCCGTGGGGAAGTGGGGCCGGGCGCGCCCCTTACCTGAATGTGGCATGTGGCCGCTGTGCAGCCTGGCTGCCCGTCCCTGTCTGCGAGTTCCAGCTCGCTCAGGAGGTCCTCATCCTCACTCTCAGAGCCTGCTATCGAGGCTGCTGAGAGGGTAGTGCGGACGCCGTGGGGGGCCAGGGTGGCCAGGAGCGCAGGGAGGGTGAAGGTTGCCAGGAACCGTGCCCGCAACAGGAGGTAGGCTGGGTTGTCCTGGAGCTGCCCCCGCACTAGCCCCAGTGAGGCTTGTAGCGCTCCAGCTGGCCGCTCAGCCTCGCCCCCCGCCACCAGGGAGGCGGCCTTGTGCTCTAGGGCCTTCTTGTGGAGCAGGAGGCTGGACAGTGCTCGAAGGCTGCACAGGGCTGGGGGCTGGTAGGGCAGTCTGCTTCCCAGAAGACGAACCCGCACCCCACGCTGGGCCCCCAGCCACTGCTGTGTGGCTGCCTCGCCCTCCTGGGACAGCAGGCCCAGGTCCAGGGCCCCCTTCTCAGGCCCGGGCTGGGGCAGGGATGGCTTCTCCAGGTCCAGAGGCCCCTTGGGCTCTTGTGTCCCTGAGGGGGACCCCAGCGTCCCCCCTGGCTCACTTGCTGGAATGACACCACCGAGGGGTGGCAGCCTCCTGGGCCAGGCGGGTTCTGCTTCAGGGGGGTCAGCCTGGGAGGACGTCCTGGGTGCAGGTATCTCCCTGGCCACCTGGGCCTCTCCAGGGACAACAGCCACACTGTCATCCACTTCTGCAGGACTTTGGGAGGCGGCGTGTGTGGGAGGGGCTGGGGGGTCTGCCCTGCAGGAAGGCTCTGGTCCCGAGTTCACATTGGCTGGGGGCTGCCAAGAGCTACTCAACGCTGGGGCCCTGGGACCCTGGGCCGCCTGAGCTTCAGTCAGGGGAGGCAGCAGAGTGGCCACCAGCCCTGTGGGGCCAGGGGTCCCTGCTGGACTGGAAAGGCCCACCACAGCTGACACAGGAACAGGGAGAAGCCCCTGGGCTGTGAGCACCCAGGTGACAGGCAGGGGTACACTGGCCGCCACACATGGCCCTCCTACGTGTGTCAGGCTGAGGGGCTGGATGGGCAGTGGGGTGGGGCTGGGGGCTGCAGGGAGAAAGGGTGATGCCTCAGGCAAGCTCTGCTTCCGGGATGCAGTGGGGGCCTGCGACTGTCCGAGACCACTCCCAGGGCAGCTCACAGAGACCTGGCTGGGGTCCAGGCCAGGGGCTCGGGAAGCAGCAGGGGCTGTGCCCTCGGCCCCTGTGAAGGCAGGAGCGAGGGGCAGGGCTTGCATGGTGGAGAGTCTCTTGTCCTTGGCTGAAGGCCCAGCCTCCTGCCAGGAGCCTGAAGTGCCAGGCTTGGCTGCTGCGGGGGTCCCAGGCCCCGAGAGTGGAACATTTGAGACAGTGGGACCCGGGGCTGGGCGGCCGTGTGGGGTGTGTGGTAGAGGGGGCTGGAGGATCACAGGCGAGGAGACCAGCAGGTGGGACGGGAGCACCACCGGGCCCCGGGCGGCCTCCCTGGCACGGGCCTCCTGAAGCCGCTTCTCCTGAAGCCGCTTCTCCTGAAGCAGCTCTGACACAGTCTTGGGCTTGGGCCGGGGGCCAGTCGGAGCCAGTGGGGACGCCTGGGGCAGGGTGCCCTCCACCTGGCTGGACGCCAATCTTCGGCTCCCTTTGTGGCTGGCACTCTTTGAGGCTTCTTGAGCTGGCACATTTGGGAAGAGGTGGCCTGTGGGGAGGAAAGACCCACACTTGATGAGCCCCAGGCATCTAGCCCAGGGACAGCCCCTCGCTGCCACCCCTCATCAGGAGGGATCCCGTGAGGAGTCTAGGGCCTTGGGCCAAGTAGGGGTCAAGTGGCACGTCCTGGGTCTCCTGAGTCACAGTAGCTGCCCCAGACCCCAATGCTCCGGTCAAAGCCAGGGCAGTGGGCACTTTGGGAAGCCCAGCCCATTTAATGGCTGAGGCCAGCTGGGAGCCCAGGCCTTGCCCGATGCTGCTGGCGTTGGGCACGGGCGGAGCCTCACTCAAGACGACCCCTGCCTCCGGGCCCCATGCTGAGGAAGCCTCAGGGCTGCAAGGGGAGCCCAAGGAGCTCCAAGCTGGCCCAGCCAGACTCTCATCCCTGTGGTGGGACTCGAGGGATCTCTGTCACCAGGGGCCACAGGCTGTGCTGCTTGGGGGCTGCAGGTGAAAGCCAAGGCCAGGTGAGACCTCTTCCCCACCAGGGCAGAAAAGCAGAGGGTTACCTGGGGTGCTCTGAGCACTTGAGGGCGCCTGGAAAAGGAGAGGAGAGTCAGCAGCTCAGATGTCCTTCGCAGGCCTGGACCACCTCTCCTAGCATTTGGGCTGTCCCCTGCCACTCCCTGAAATGGGGACGAGGCCCCAAGGGCTGCTGCTGGCCTCCCACACGCCTCTGCAGGAACTCCGGGGCCACAGGAGCAGCCCAGCATGTGGCACAGCAGGCAAAGGCCTGGCCTCGTGCACCCCCTCAGTGCAACTCCTCCCAAGGGTGCCCTTGAGAGCTCTTCCGGGGGATTGGGGGCAGGGTGGGGTCCACCAGGAGAGGCAGGGGGCTGGGAGCATGGAGGCCCAGGGGTACCGCACTGCTGTCCCTGCTCCTCCAGTGAGTGACACTGCTTTGTCACCCCACCCCCAGGTGACGGGGCTCGGGGTGAGGCCTCGCTGAAGCTGTGTGAGTTTGGTTTCTGGAGCAGAAAGGCAAGAACCAGACACCCCCAGCAGACCGCCCATGTTCATGACCACCCGGCAGGGCTATGGGGAACACAGGCATGTGGGCCCAGTGTCAGCCCCGACCTGCACCTGCCTGACCTCCCCCGGCCTCTCAGGGCTGTGTCCCCTCAAGTGGGAAGTACAGACGCCTCCCCAAGGGGTTACGGCGGAGCGGGTGGGGCGGGCAGGGGTCACCCTCACTTCCCACCCCAAGCGCCTGCTACCTGCAGAAGATGCACTGGTGGGTCCCGAGCACCAGCCTGAGGCAGCCTGGGCGGCAGGGCCTTCCTCTCTCGGACGACCTCCAAGCAGCCGGCAGTATCGATCTGGAACAGCTGAGAGACACGGGAGGCGGCCTAACCGCAGCTGCTTTCGGTAGCAGCTCAGAAGCTCCGGAGGCCTAGGCAGAGGCCGGGGCAGCCCTGAGGCTGTGCCAGCCTCCCTCCTGATGCAGACGCGGGGGAGGCAGTGAGGCTGTGGACATCCAGGAGGGCCTCCCATGAGCCCCAGGCCTGCTCTCCTCCCCTGGCATCTTCCACTCATACTGGGGCCCCGGGCACCCCCTTCCCCAGACACTGTTTAGTCTGACGGGGACAGAGCACGCTGTAGCCGGCACCCCTTCCACATTCACTTGCTAACAGTGTAAGGCATGGAAAGGGCATTTTCAAGGCTAGAAAACTTTAGATAACTAGACTTAGAGGAATGAATCTACTGCAGATTTCAAAACTTCAAGAACCTTCTACAAAGCCAAGCGAAACGAAGCTCTGTCCAGGTGGCTCACCTGGGTGAACAGGGTGAACACAGGCGTGCTGGCCAGGCGGGCTCGCTGCAGCTGCTCCCTGAGGCCATCCGCTGCGGGCACAGGAGGAGAAGTGGAAAGCGGCACCAGTGCCCACGGGCACCGGGGGATGAGTGGAAAGTAGCCCCAGCTCCCACGGGCACAGGGGCACAGGTAGAAAGCGGCCCCAGCTCCCACGTGCCTTTCGAGGAGGCTCTGGGAGCCCTTAAGACTGGGAGCCAGGCCAGCGTGGGAGGGAAGCCTTGGAACCAGCACCCCACAGCCACGGCTGGACAAGGGTGGGCCCTCTGAGCCCTGTCACCACACAAAACCATGTTAGTCCAGCTGCCACGTGCTCAGCCCAGGAAGAGTGGTGGGGCAGGGAGGGAGGGCTGGCTCTGACTGGGTGTTCTGAAAACCTTCAGGGATGGGAAGCTGACCAGAGGTGGGGCCCACCCCAAAAAGACTCCCCTGCTGAGGCCACTTCCCCATGACCACCGTCTGCCAGGCTGGATGTACTCTTCACCCTCACCCCTGGCCCCAGAAGGCCCCCAGAGGAGCCCCAGGCCATACCTTGAGTCTGCACTGCGGCGGGTCTCTGGGGCACCTGTGTGCAGGGCAGGACAACGTCCCCTACCCAAGGGGTCACAGCCAGCAGCAGCCTGCGGTTCAGGAGCCTCCGGTGCAGAGCGTGTCTCCAGCGCCGCTGCGCACTCTGGGTGGCTCTGTGCCGTAGCCACTGCACATGGGACTGGGCCACGCTGTCACCAGAGCTGGCCCCTGGGCACGAGGTGGGCAGGGGCGGTTGTCTCAGCTGCTCTTTCTGTAAAGAGAAGGCGGCAGCTGGGGCCCCTGGCCAGCCTCGGCCCCTGCCCGGTGGCCAGCGCTGCCCTCCACCCCCGTCAGGGCATGACTGGCGGGGACAGGAGTCACTCAGACCCGGGCGGCGTGCGTGGTGGCGTGGGTGCAGGTGTTTGCAGCGGGCCTCACCTGTGTGCGGCTCCGAGCAGCCGTGTTGGCCCTGAGCACCCTCAGCACGGTCTCCACAGGCACTGTCAGCCTCCCTCCCTGATGAGAAACCAGCCTGAGGCGGGGCACGTGGGGTGTGTGGGGCACCCAGGGGCCTCCCCCTCACCGCCCACATGCAACCGCCTCTTCACGCAAGCTCCAAAGCATGGCTGTGCACAGCTGCTAAGTCTCATGGGAACGTCCACCATGGGAAGTATGGGGTTCCCAGGCAGGGCCTCCCCGCAAGGCCTGGCTCCTGGGACACTAACAGGGTCCCACGTCCCCCAGTCAGTTCCTCAGGCTGACAGCAGCAGCCCTTCCAGGTGACGCCCTGGCCTAGGGAGATGCTGGCTCTGCAGCAGTGAGTGCCATGCACTTGACTCTGCCAGTAGCTTCAGTGTCCACTGTCCCCGCCAACAACTCCCAGGACAGACGAGCCTGTTCAACTCTGACTGCTCCCACAGGCACAGCCAGAGATGGGCCTGCACCTAGGGCCTGACTTGGTGAAGACCAACTAAGACGGGCAGACGCACCACGAGCCAGGCTGGTCCTAAGTGGGTGCGACAGGCCCTTCCCAGGGAGGGCCTCCAGGTGCACAGGCTCACGGGGAGGGAGGAGGGGCTCCTCCCGCTGCCGCCTCCCTCCCCAACCCTGACTTGGGGGTGAAACGTTTCAGAGATGCCTCCAGGTCCAAGTGCCCATTCAGCCATATCCCTGAAACAATCACCGAACTGGGAAAACTGGAGGCTTCCCCAACAGTCCCACCACACACAGCTCTCCAGAGCTCAGCCAGAAGCAGCGCGTTCTGATGCGCACGAACCCTGGGCCCTGCTGCTGCACCATCCCCGAGCGTCAGCCCTGGTGCACAGTGACGAAAGTGCATTCCCATGGCGCACCGGGGCCGGGGCCTACCTCGAGGGCCTGCTTCTCTGCGCCCACCGGGTGACTGTCTGCCGAGTGGGAGGCCTGGGCAGCTCTCGGGACAGGGCTGTGGGCCCTGGCAGGGGCCTGCGCTGCACTCGTCTCCTCTCCAGGAGCCGCGGCTATGGCGGAAGCTTCCTTGCTGCCACCTTGGCTGGCACTGGATCCCTTGGGAGGGCTGAGGGAGGCAGTGGGGCCTCCCAGCCAGGCCCCTGCCCCTCCTCTCCATGGCTGGCTGGTGCTCTGCCTGGCAGGAACCCACAGATCCATGTCCGGGACCACATACTGTGGGGACAGCAGCGCTCTGTCACCCTCCTCAGCCTGTGCCTGCTCTGGCTCTGGCTCCTCCTCCTCACTGCTGCTGCTGCTGCCCCTTCCACTGCCGCCACTGCCACTGCTGCTGCTGCTGCTGCTGGAGCTCCACCGGATGCTATGACGGGCCCTCCGCCGCCGCCTCCGGAGACCCTGCTTCTTCTGAGGGGTGGAAAGGGCTACTTAGAGGCCTTGGCGACCCCAGTTCACCTATGACGGCAGCAAGCAGGCCAGCCCTTTGGGGAGAGGCCCAAGCGGGGCGCCTCTGGGGTCAAGGGCAGCCACTGCCGAGGCAAGGTCTCCCTCTGCCCTTGGCCACCCAGAATAAATGCCAAGGCCAGAAACCGAATGCCCCCCTCCC
>NW_012117821.1:2064949-2066856 GCF_000951035.1 Colobus angolensis palliatus | reverse complement strand
CTCCTGTCTCCCTGCCCTCCACCTCCCTCCCCTCCTCCTGCCTGCTAGATCCCCCGTCGACCAGGCCGTGATCTGGTTTCCGACAAGGAAAGAGCGAAAGGCTCACCCCCATCATGATCTTCCACTTGCTCAGACACTGGGAGCCGGACCGATGGGGCAGTTCAGAAGCTATTTTTGCCCAGTGACCTACAAAAGCCAAACCCCATGAAATGGCTTCATCCAAAGATTCTTCCCCAAGACAGGCTGGCTGTTCCCCAGGAGACTTGCTGTGGGCCCCATCAGAATGGGGCCTCCGGGGCACCCTCACGCTAGGCAAGAACCAGGGGTCAAACATGTCGGGCACCTACAATTTGGCAGCATCTGATTCTCACTGGCTGCTCAGCCCCTTGGGAAAGTTCTGCCAAACATGTAACTGAGAAGGAGAATCGTCCCTAAGCACACACAGGCCTCACATATCTGCTCCCCTCAAGGCTTCTGCACCAGCCACCTCCCACGATTCTCGCTCTTCACACAGTGTGGGGCAGCGGGAGAAGCACGGGTGCTGCTCTCACAGGGCAGGGCCGCACTATCTGGTGTGTCCTTGAACACGGCAATACCACAGCTAGGATTCACTCTAAGGAGACATTGCAAATATAAGTCAAGACTTAGCTATAAAACACAGCTCACTGGGGGTGGTGGCACACACCTGCAGTTCCAGCTACTTCGGAGGCTGAGGTGGGAGGATGGCTTGAGCCCAAAAGTGTGAGGCTGCAGTGGGCTATAGTCGCGCCACCACACCCCAGCCTGGATGACAGAGCTTGCTCTGTCTTTATCTTGATCTCTTTTCTAAGAAACAAAAAACAAAAAAAAAGAAACTAGAAGAACAAACTATCCACAACTTACCAACACCGTATTTTCCTATTAATTCAATTAACTGTTCCTCTTCTTTCAAATTCCACCGTCCCTTTTTCAAGCTGAAATGTAATCTCCTGAGATACCTGAAAGTGACATGAAAAGCAAAGAACATTTTAGATGCTAAGATGCCACCCACTGCTGTCCCAAGCTTCTTCAGTGGTTTCTTGAATACGACACTGAAGGTGCAATCAACAAAAGAAAACGATAGAGAAAGGAGACTTCATCAAAAGTAAAGCTTTTGTGTCTCAAAGGACACCATCAAAAAAGTAGGCAGACCACGTACAGGCTGGGAGAGAACGTTTGCAAATCACGTGTCTGATGAAGGACTTGTATCTGAAACATACAAAGAACTCTTACAAGTCAATCATACCAAGACAAGTAATGTTAAAAATAGGCAAAGGACTTAAAGAGACACTTCTCTAAAAATCTATTTCTATGAACAGTCACCAACCACATGAAAAGAGCCTCCACATCAGCCACAGGGAAGCACATGTCAAAACCACGAGATGCCACTTCACACCCACTAACATCAGCCACAGGGAAGCGCACGTCAAAACCACGAGACGCCACTTCACACCCGCTAACATCGGCCACAGGGAAGCGCACGTCAAAACCACGAGACGCCACTTCACGCTTGCTAACATCGGCCACAGGGAAGCGCATGTCAAAACCACGAGACGCCACTTCGCACCTGCTCGGACGGCTAGAATCACAGATCACAAGTGCTGGTGACAGTGTGGAAAACCAGAACCCTCATAGGTTGCTAGTGGGAATATGGAATGGTTCAACCCCTTGGAAGACAATCTGGTCATTCCTCAAAAGGTTAAACACAGCGTTACCACTGCCCCAGCCATTTCCCTCGCAGGATACAGCTGAGAGAAATGAACAGATATCTATGTAAAAAAGTGCAAGCGAATGTTCAGAATGCTTTCAGGGTTCATCCACGTTGTACCAGAATTTACAGAAATGTGGTTATTTATATGAGAATCCCACTCCCTTTTTTTTTTTTTTTT
>NW_012117821.1:2062801-2064069 GCF_000951035.1 Colobus angolensis palliatus | reverse complement strand
ACAATTGATTGTGATGATGGCTGCACAGCTCAATGAATACTAAATACTAAAAACCACTGACCTCTACACTTCATTTTGTTTTGAGATGGAGTTTCACTCTTGTCGCCCAGGCTGGAGTGCAATGGCGTGATCTCGGCTCACTACAACCTCCGCCTCACAGTTTCAAGAGATTCTCCTGTCTCAGCCTCTCGAGTAGCTGGGATTACTGGCATGTGCCACCACGCCCGGCTAATTTTGTATTTTTAGTAGAAACGGGGTTTCTTCTTGTTGGTCAGGCTGGTCTCAAACTCCCGACCTCAGGTGATCCGCTGGCCTCGGCCTCCCAAAGTGTTGGGATTACAGGCGTGAGCCCCTGAACCCGGCCTTCTACACTTCATTTTAATTAATTAATTAATTTGTATCTTCTTGAGACAGAGTCTTGCTCTGTCACCCAGGCTGGAGTGCTGTGACGCAATCTCAGCTTACTTCAACATCTGCCTCCCAGGCTCAAGCGATTCTCCTGCCTCAGCCTCCCACGAAGCTGGGATTATAGGCGCCATCCCCACCACGCCTGCTTAATGTTTGTATTTTGAATAGAGACGGGGTTTCACCATGTTGACCTGGCCTCAAGTGATCCGCCTGCCTTGGCCTCCCAAAGTACTGGGATTACAGGCGTGAGCCACTGCACCCAGCTTCTGAACTATACACTTTAAATGAACGCACTGCATGCTGTGTGAATTATCTCAATGCAGCTGTTTTTGAAAGGACAACAAGCAGGAAGAGGAGGGAGCTGCAGCTGTCTGCCCAGGGGTCCTGACCATCAGCAGTCTGAGAGAACTTAGACAACAAGGGTCAGGAAAAGCCGCCCAGGGAGTTGTCTCAAGGGGAGCCTGTGCCTTGCTCTGGGCAAACAAGCAATAAAGAAGTCAGGGTTGGAAAAAATATCTTATCTGGGCCAACCCTGGCACACCAAGCACCCACAGGCCACGCCCTGCTCCTGTGACAGCAAATCACTCCTGGCCGCCGTCGCCCAGCCTGCCCACAGCCTACACGAGAGTGAAGCTCGCCAGTGACCCACACCAGCCCCTCCCTCACCCAGCGCTGTGCGACTCACCGATCTCGGCACTGGGCATCGCTCCTACCTGGCACCTCTTCCCGGATTTTAAACCAATCCTGCTCCCCGTATTTGGCAACAGCTTGAAGCAACTTCTGCAGGAAGGGACAGGCAGACAAGTGAAGCCTCTGCAGGAACGGCCACAGCCTCGCCACCCTGAACCCAGTCAGAGAAG
>NW_012117821.1:2056879-2057385 GCF_000951035.1 Colobus angolensis palliatus | reverse complement strand
AGAAGCGTGTCTGACTACGTGTTCCAAGGAGAAAAAGCCATTAATGGATGGAAGACAGAATTCCCAAAAATCACAAGGAGAGAAACCGGACTTACGGTTTCAGCAAACCAGCAAGACAGAGTGGAAGGAAAACAGGCCACAAAGTAAAATGGACTCAACACATCAGAGCCAGGGAGGGCACCGAGAACACCCAACCTCCCAACAAAGCCAGAGGCTGGTCAGGTGGGTGGGAAAGCAAAACCCAGCGGCATGCTGCTTCCATGAAAACACCTGGAGATGATGACGCGTTAAAAGGCTGAAAATACAGGGATGGGCCGGGTGCAGTGGCTCACGCCTATAATCCCAGCACTTTGGGATGTCGAGATGGGCAGATCACGAGGTCAGGCATCCTGGCTAACATGATGAAACCCCGTCTCCACTAAAAATACAAAAAATTAGCCGGGCGTGGTGGTGGCGCCTGTAGTCCCAGCTACTCCGGAGACTGAGGCAGGAGAATGGCGTGAACC
>NW_012117821.1:2056494-2056829 GCF_000951035.1 Colobus angolensis palliatus | reverse complement strand
GAAGGGACAGGCAGACAAGTGAAGCCTCTGCAGGAACGGCCACAGCCTCGCCACCCTGAACCCAGTCAGAGAAGGGACCACCGTTGAACACAGCCGCGTTACCTTCCCAGAGCCCAGCTCTCCTAGGATCCCGCACACTTACAGCGTCTTCCTCCGGGGCCCAGTTCCCCTTCTTCAGGCCGGGATCCAAGCTCTTGGTCCATCGGTAAATCAGCTGCATGGAGTCTCTCCCTTCCATATAGTAGACAACTAGAGACAGAGGGAGAGGGAGGTCCTGTGAGGCCAAGACACACACCCTCCATACAGTAGACAGCTAGGGACACAGGGGTCCTGTG
>NW_012117821.1:2051050-2051469 GCF_000951035.1 Colobus angolensis palliatus | reverse complement strand
TGCTTCCAAGGCTTTCTTCCCCACCAAGTCCTTCCCAGCTCGCTACAGCACAGGTCAATCTGAGACTCATTCACCACAAACAAAACCACCACCCCGGGGTGTGCGAGCTGCAGGGCAATCCTAGTCAACATGTGTGAACCTCACCCCCACGCCCACACGGGAGCGCTTCTGGGAGCATCAACACACTCGAGGTCTCACCCGTCCTCCTATACTCAAGCTGGCGCTTCCCAACCAGTGGAAAGAGAGACCCTTCTCACACCTATCCCAAGCTTGCCGAAGGATCTGGGAAGGCAAAGGACTGGGGGTGGGGCAGGATTCAGAGCTGGCCCCCTGCTGGGACAGCTGAGAGCAGCGGCTCTCAAAGGGGGCTGGAGGGAGGCTTGAGTGAGGCTGGAGGGAGGCTGGAGGATGGAGGGAGG
>NW_012117821.1:2042805-2044492 GCF_000951035.1 Colobus angolensis palliatus | reverse complement strand
CTCCATGTTGGTCAGACTGGTCTCAAACTCCAGACCTCAGGTGATCCACCGGCCTTGGCCTCTCAAAGTGCTGGGATTACAGGGGTGAGCCACTGTGTCCGGCAGAATTAAACATCTTTAAAGGCAAACTCAATTTAAGAGCTGATATAGATTAGGCCCTACTTACAGAAAATACTGCTTTTTCTTAAAAACAGTTTTGGCAAGTTTAGCTTGGTCTGCTATAATCAGGTGCTCTGCCATAAAAAGAGTAATATATTTGAAAGATGGAGATTTTACACATCACGCCCCTAAGTTCATGTTCCAATCAAATTCAGATAAAGAACCACCACAAGAACTTCCAGGAACCCAACTATTTAAAAATGGAAACATACATTCCTAGATAAACCTAGGTCCAAAGAGGCAATAAAAATGGAAACTAGAGCTACTCTGGAAATCTACGAAAAGAACAGTTCACACCAAGCTGCTCTCAGAAGAGTGCGGCCTAATAAGCCTCGTTATCAAGACAAGAGACCCAAGTCAGTAAACAACTGAGCCCTCACTCAGGAAATCAGAAAAGCGGCAAGAACTCACACAAGGAAAAAGCATCCCTTAGAAACATCAACAGAATAAACTCCTGAGGCTGATGGACACAGAGGAAGACTGGAAATAAGAAAGGAGACAGACTCTGGTAAGCTGGGCACGCACCGCTGTATGGGGAGACCTGGAGGACTAGGAAGGCCCAGGGGAGCTGCGGCAACGGCCTAGTGGCAGAGAGGGCTGGGCAGGCTCCTTCCCCAGGGCCACAGCCTGGAGGTGGCAACACACAGAAACCTGGTGGCGAGTGAGGACTGAGGACCCTGCACCTGTCCAGCCACCTCCTGCTATAGGGCCCACACGCCTTCAGGTCTCCTGGCCCCTGGGGTCCAGGCCAGGTCCTTACCCCCAGCTCCTCTGCAATCTTCTGCCACTCCAACTGGCCGTGTGCAGCCGCGATCGCCTGCAGCTGTTCCACCTCCTCCCCACTCCACTCCTGCTTGTTGATGCTGGGGTGCTCCGAGTTCTGCCAGAACTTCCGGATCTCCTCTGCGCTGCGGCTGCCTTCAAACTGCACGGACAGAGACACTCAGCCTTGCAGGCCACTGACCCCAGGGCGCCCTAGATACAGCTCCAGGCTGAGCTATTGCTCTCTGCCAGCTGGAGGCTTCCAATGGCTGCAAGTAAGCGGAATCTTCGTCCAACTCACTAGGCCTTCCACAGCCAAATACGTAGACTTGGCTCCAAATGCAAAGCCAGGAGCCTTCCAGACTGTCTCAGAAAGGGGGCCGTGCACCAGCTGGAAAGCCCTGAGGCCACTCACCACTACCAACTGCCGGACATGTGCTTGACCCGGGTGAGCAGGGGTCACAGCGGAACCTGTGCCAGGGAGGGTGTGGCCTTACCACCCAATTCCCACCGCACCTGGGCAACAGGGAGCTGCAGCTGCGAGCTGCTTGGGGCTCAGACCTGCCCCTGACTTACGTTAATATTGGAAATCTTCTCCCAGTCATGGCTGTCCAGCCTGTTTCCCAGCAAGGCCTCTTCCGGAAGCTGGCTGGAGGAAGGGATGAGGGTATTGGCGCCACGCCTGGCCTGCGGGCTCCCCTGGGCCCTCCCGGGAGGCCTCCTCACTTGATGTCCTGGATCTCCTTCTCGGCTTCCCTGGCCTGCT
>NW_012117821.1:2035649-2036810 GCF_000951035.1 Colobus angolensis palliatus | reverse complement strand
CCTGGCCACGAGGAAGCCCCCTTCAGGGGAAAAAGGCATGGTTCAGGCATCAGCATCTCTCCATGGGATGGCAGGACCTGCTGCAGAGAACAGGCACGCAGCTAAGCTGAACCTCTGCCAAGCCCAAATCAGCCAGCCTTGACTTTTCCTGTTGGCTGGGAAAGGCTGTTTGTTTTTGAGACAGGGTCTCGCTCTGTTGCCCAGGCTGAAACGCAGTGGTGCAATCACAGTTCACTGCAGCCTTGACCTCCTGGGCTCAATCGATCCTCCCACCTCAGTCTCCCGAGTAGCTGGGACCACAGGCGTGCACCACCACACCCGGCTAATTTTTTTTACTTTTTGAAGAGATGGGGTCTCATCATGTTGCCCAGGCTGGGCTTGAACTCCAGGGCTCAAGAGACCCTCCGGCCTTGGCCTCCCACAATGCTGGGATTCCAGGCGTGAGCCCTGCACCCAGCCCGAAGGCCATTTTTGACCTTTGATTTTAGACTTACTTCAGTAGCTTGGGCTGAAGCAATCGCTGCAGGCGGTCACTCACCACTGACTTTCGGAGCAAGGCCTTTTCCCAGTTTTTCCCTGAGGAGAAGCCACAGCGCCATCACTGAGGATCTGGATCCTCTCCACGGCCCAACCCCGTGGTCAGTATGCACTTCCCCAGGCCATCGTGGGGGCCCCACAGCGAGTAAGCAGCACATCAGGCCCACAGGTGCGGCCCCTCCACCCACCAACATAGCTCCACTCGAGGCTTGGCGCCAGCGCACGGGCAGAGCTGCCAGGGCTTTGCGGCCCAAGACAAGGCAGGGAGACTGAGTAAGAGGGTAGGGTGCGGCCTGGCCCGTCTCGCATGACGGGCGTTCTGGAAAGGACCTGCTCAGTGTGGAAAGGCAGGGGTCAAGGAGCCAGTCCCAGTGGCCAAGGCCTGAAGGAGCCATGAGGTCACAACAGAGAAAGGTCTGAGAATTTGAGAAGAAACTGGGGAAAGCAGGGCCGTGGGGAGGGGTCCCCCGAGTTCAGAGGTGCCACATGGCCAGCTGGGGCTCTTACATTTGGTCACGAGGAGCTCCTCGAAAGCCTTGATCCCCTGGGCAGCCTTCTCTCGTGTGTCCTCGTTGGCAGGGGGACCCTGTCAGGGTGCACAGCATCACCACAGGCACAGACCAC
>NW_012117821.1:2021460-2033359 GCF_000951035.1 Colobus angolensis palliatus | reverse complement strand
CCGGCTAGTTTTTTTGTATTTTTTAGTAGAGACGGAGTTTCACCGTGTTAGCCAGGATGGTCTCGATCTCCTGACCTCCTGATCCGCCCGTCTCGGCCTCCCAAAGTGCTGGGATTACAGGCTTGAGCCACCGCGCCCGGCCGATCATTTTCATAATGCAGAAAAACCAATATGGGTTCAAACCACACCCCCTCCCAGGCCACTTTGGAAGGTGCTGGCAGGCCCGACCCAGTGGCACAGCCAGATCAGGCCAGCAGTTACCGAGATCAGGGGATCGGCAGGGTCCAAGTCCTCAGAAGGCAGTGACTCTGTCAGAAACACAAGCAACACAGTGTTGGTGACCAGCGTCTGGGTCGGGGTGGGGGCGCAGCTCACCACTGTATCTTCGGCAGAGGGGAGAGGGCCCGGGCTGTGAAGTGGTGAGAGCGCCTCAGGCTGAGGCTTGCAATGAGCGGACCTTCCCTCTCTGACAGCAGGGTGGGCAATAGACCAAGGCCGGGTTAGCCAGATAGAGAAGACTCTGACCACACACTGGGGACCTCCAGGCACACGGGACAAAGCTACACAGGGTTCACTGGACGGCACAGGCTATCTTGCACTGGAGAGAGAGACGGAGAAAGCTTAGCAGAAAATGGCCCTGTCCTTCGGGAGCTCCTCCAGTCAGATGGAAGGCACGGACGTAGAGGCCCTGACCACAGAGAAAGATAGCAGGTTGCCTCAGAGGCAGGCCCTAGGTCTGGGAGAAGTGGGAAACAAGGCTGGGGGGGTCTCCTGTCAGGGAGCAGCTGGTGGGGTTGGGGTAGGCTCAGAAGATAAAGGCAGCATGGAGGGGAGCACGTGGGGAGGGGAGGCTGTGGGGTGGGGAGCCTATGGGGTGGGGAGCACATGGAGTGGGGAACACATGTGGTAGGGAGCACATGGGGAGGGGAGCACATGGGGAAGGGAGCGCGTGGGGAGGGGAGTGCATGGGGAGGGGAGCGCTTGGGGTGGGGAGCACATTGGGGTGGGGAGGACATTGGGATGGGGAGCACATTGGCAGGGGTGCATGTGAGGAGAAGAGATGCTGGGGGTGTGAGCTGTGGTGACCATCAGGCATGAACTGTCCAGGCTGCTCCAGGCTCACCCCCTCCTCCCAGGATGGTCCACTCCAGAAGCCCTGCACAGGCCCAAGGAGGCCAGGGCCAGACCCTGGGAGGACTAGAGCCCAGGGTACACACACAGCCAGCTGGTTCAGGGGCTAGCAAACATGGAACTGTCAGAAGCTCTCTGGCTGGAGTACAGGCAGACACCAGTTGGCAAAAAATTGGGCCTGGTCCAAGCACTACCAGCCACCGTTTTATTATTATTATTTTTAGAGGCAGGGTCTTGCTGCGTTGCCCAGGCTGGACATGTACTCCTTGGATCGAACAATAATACCCTCGCCTGAGCCTCCGGAGTCCCTGGGGTTACAGGCCCGAGAGACAACACCTAGTTACCATCATACCCTAATGTGCCTGAGAGGAACCCAGGGGGCAGACCAGCTGTTCTTACCAGGACCCCAGGAGGCCAGGTGCAAGGGGCTCACCTGCTTCAGAATCTGACTCAAGACTTGATTCTGAGACCTCCACGTGGGTGCCCGTGGAGCTGGGATCTAAAATCCTTTCCAGCTCCTTGATCTCCTGTGTTATCTTCTCTCTTTCAGCATCTACATCCATGACTTCTGCCTGCCTCCAAAACACACCCCAAGATGTTAGAAACCAAGACTGTGCTGGGATCCCATTCTCCTTCAGACACACCCGCCCACAGGGGATGGCAGGAGTCTGTGCGGCAGCGGGCACTGGGCTCCCCAGAGAAAGATCAAGAGGCCAGGCCCAGAATCAGGGAGCCCTGGAGTGGCAACCTCAGACCCCATGAACTCCTGCTATGTGCTCTGCCAGGAGCCTAAGCCCCAAGGTCTCCCGCCTGCTCTGAGGCTGCAAGCAGCACGGGCAGGGAGTGGATGAACCAGGGCAGGCCCGCTGTCCTGTCTCTGCTCCCACACCAAGCCACGCCGAAACTGGCCACCCAATACAGAAAGTGTGGGGCGCAGTGGCAAAGTCACTATAGGGCAAGGACACAGCCCGTGCCCCGCTTTGGCCATCCTGCTCTCCCATGGCACAGAGCCGGGCCACAGAGGGCATTTGAGAAAAATTCAGAGACACACGCTGAAACTGCCCAGGTGACAGGCACTTCCCCCATGGAAGGAAGCTCTCAAAGGCAACCCAAAGGCAAGGCTGGCTGTTCTCTGTGCATCCATAACAGCACCTGGAATGTGGCAGTGCCTGAGACCGAACAAATGTCTGTCAAGCTTTATTTCTTTTTTTTTTTTTTTTTTTTTTTTTTTTTGAGGCGGAGTCTCGCTCTGTCACCCAGGCTGGAGTACTGTGGCCGGATCTCAGCTCACTGCAAGCTCCACCTGCCGGGTTCACACCATTCTCCTGCCTCAGCCTCCCGAGTAGCTGGGACTACAGGCGCCCGCCACCTCGCCCGGCTAGTTTTTTGTATTTTTTAGTAGAGACGGGGTTTCACTGTGTTAGCCAGGATGGTCTCGATCTCCTGACCTCGTGATCCGCCCGTCTTGGCCTCCCAAAGTGCTGGGATTACAGGCTTGAGCCACCGCGCCCGGCCAAGCTTTATTTCTTAGGAACTGTGGTCTAGGAAGTCTGAAGAGAGAAGGACGCTAGAGAGAGACAGTAGGAGAATGAAGCATTAGCAGAAAAAATCTAAAGGAATCACTAGCACAGACCCCGGAGCCCAAAACACCCAACAACAAAGAGAAACGCCCTCCCCTGCCCTTGGCATGGCTCTCCCTGCTGGAGACTGACTGGGGCACTGCCCAACTGGAACAAAACCAAAGCATCCACCCGCCAGCACCGTTAGCCACATCAGCAGCCCAGGTCCCCTCGCTCCTTCACAAAGCCCCTTGTTGATGCCCGAAATGCTTGTGAACCTGTAAACTCAGCTAACAGCCGGCCAGAAGCAGAGCTGGCAGCGATCGCAGGCCGGTTCAGCGTCTTCCAAGGGAGACGCTTTCCCTTGGAAGCCTCACGCAAGAGGCTGCTGCCTCCCCTCCCGGAGTTGCTCAGGAGAGCAATGATCGGCAGGAAGGAGGTCAAAGTCACACGTGCTGAGCCACCGACATCAGGGGCTGTCCCTCTCCCCGCACCCCTCTCCCAAGGGCTGGTCATGAGGGCTGCCCACCAAAACGGAACGCAGCAGGCGGTCCCTCCCGCCCCAGCTGCGGGGACGCCACTCAGACTCGGCTTGGCCCAGGGAACCCCAGGAAGCGCCAGGGCGATGGACGTTTAGGCACCGGTTTGGGAGACACACCCGGTCCAGGCCCAGTTCCGCCTCCTGCTAGCTGCGGGACCTGGGGAAACCCCTCCGAGGCTCGGCCACCGCAGAATCGACGGCGCAGTCCCCGAGAAGCACGCGGGCGCCCTGCAGCCGGGACCCCCCCGCCGGCGCCTCCTCGGAGCCCGCGGGGGCCGCAGCCCGCTCCCAGCCGAGGGGCTCCCAGGGCCGGAATCCTCGCGCGCCCAGGCTCAGCCGGACGGGGCCACGCCGGGCCTCAGTTTCCCCGACTCTGGACGCTGCCCCGCCCCCGTCCCGGGCCTCAGATGTCCGCTCCTCGGGACAGCGCCCCCTCCGCGGGGAGACCCCGGGAGCTGCCAGCGCCACCCGCGCCTTACCCGTTATGCGCAGACTTTACCTGCTCGCGCGGACCCAGCCGTCGCCCGGGCGACCGCAGTCTCGACGCTTCCGGCGGCTGCAGAACAAGAGCGCCGCGCGCCGGAAGTCCCGCCTCCTGAGGCGCGGGGCACGCCGGGACGGCCGCTGCACCTGCCGGGACTAGAGGGGCGAACGGCTCGATGCTGCCCTCGCGCGGCCGTCCTGGGGGCCGCCTCCGCGCGCTCTGGAGGGACGCGGGTGGACGCGGGACCCCAAGGCAGGGGACAGGCGAGGACAGGCACCCGGCCACATGGTCACGAGCCGGAAGACCGGTCTTCACTGGCTGTGACCTTCGGTGGCCACCGCTGGACCTCTCTGTGCCTGATTCATCCTCTGTTAACGGACATCTTGGGGTTTGGTTAAGCAGCGGATGAGAAAGTCTACGTGAAGGGATTTTGCGGAGCCTGCCCTGCGTGCTTAGGACCGCCCAGGCCAGGCCGAGCTCCAGGCACGTGCAGGAGACTGAGGTCAGAGGGTGGAGGCCCACACCACGCAGAACTCGCTTCCCTGGTCACCTGTGCCCACCCTCTGGGCCCTCTAGGGTGTCCTGGCCTGGAGAGCTGCCCTGGGGACCTCCCCCAAGTGGGTATTCATTCCTTCAGGAACGTGCCAGGGCTAACTCAGCCGGGAGCTGGGCAGGAGCCTACAGTTCCTGGTTCCTGAGAGCTTGTAAGCACCAGAGGTGCTGCAGAGACATCCTGGGCCCAGCTAGTTGAGGGGGCCTCCACTCCAGCCTGGGGAGAGCTGGGGGCATCAGCTGGAGAACTATAAAGGGGGTTTGCCCCGTCTACCCAGGAGGTGGGCTTTTGGTGGCAAAGGGCTAGGCCCAGGTGAGGCCAGGCTGGGAGCTAGGGATTGGCAAGAAACAGATGGAGGGGATGGAACCAGGTGGCTGTGGGCTCCTTGAGTGCCTTGTTTCAGTCCTTGTGTCATCGTGACCTGCCTGAGTGGGGCTGGAAATCCGAAGGCAGAGGCAGGCAAGTTGTATTTTTTTTCTGAGACGGAAGTCTCACCCTTTCGCCCCAGGCCGGACTGCAGTGGTGTGATCTCGGCTCACTGCAAGCTCCGCCTCCCGGGTTCATGCCATTCTCCTGCCTCAGCCTCCTGAGTAGCTGGGACTACAGGTGCTCGCCACCACGCCTGGCTGATTTTTTATATTTTTGGTAGAGACGGGGTTTCATCGTGTTAGCCAGGATGGTCTCCATCTCCTGACCTTGTGATCCACCCGCCTCGGCTCCCAAAGTGCTGGGATTACAGGCGTGAGCCACCGTGCCCGGCCTGTAAGTTGCATTTTTAAACTTCTTACTATCAAACACTTTAAACACAGACAACAAAAGAGAGGGGTGTGCAAAACCCACATGGCCATCCCCACCGTGCTTCCCTGGGCCCCATTTGCTCCATGAGCTGCTGCCATGAGGGCCAGGGACCACCCTGCTTCACAAGCATCTGGTGGATGGGACCCGCCTGGCCATCTGGACTTTGTGACTCCCACCCCATAAAATGCTGTCTCTCCCGAAGGGCCTCAGGGAAGGTCTGTGGACTGAGGCATCCTCGCAGGATGCCCCCATCCTGCTGCTACAGGGCTCCCTGAGCTGCCTGCACACTCAGAACGTCATTCCGGCACTTTCCAACCACAGCACCCTGTCTCAAGTCAGCTCTGCCAACAGAATCCAGAGCCTGCTTTCACCAACCGGCGGGAATGGGAGGTGCATGGGGCTAGGCAGCAGGACCACTCCACAGTGACTGCTGGAGAACTCTGGCTTTCACCTGTAGCTAAGACGAGGGGTCTAGTGGTTCAGACACCTTGTTTAAAAAATTCAACCACATGATCTGAAAAGATGATCCAACGCTAGAATCCAGTCTGTCCAGCTCTGAAATGTGCAGCTGCATGACTCACACGTCCATCATGTATGGGTCCCTGTGGTCAGGCCCAGGCAGCAGTGGTCTGAGTCTGCCCCTGACCCTGAGGGCTGAGGACCTGAAGAGAACCTGCCAGCACAAGGTACCAGTTAGGGCAAGAGCGAGTGAGGTGTGGAAGGCCACAACGTTCTCCAAGGACTGGCTAAGTCAGCAGAGAAGAGACAGTGCGGTGAACTGCAGAATTTATTAAATAAGAAAGCTATCAATTGGAACAGGAGGAAAAACAGTTTAAAAAAAAATCTATAGGAAAATAGTCAAAAAGGCATTTAGTGTTCGTTAACTTCCCTCTGCGGGAGGCCGTCAGAAAGGCAGCTAGGACCTCACACACCCGGGCGGGCTCTGCACATACTTGAAATTCCTGAATTCTAAACTGCATTGTACAAAATGCTACTTGAAACATCCACCAGAACCCCCAGCCAAAGAGGAGCATCTGGACAGCTTCACAGCACGGACTGTGTGGCCATGGTCCCCGTGGGTCCTGGGGGAGGACAGCAGCAGCCACGCAGTGGCCCCTCCGCACTCGGGCCATGACCACAGGGACCAGCTGCCGGGGCCGCCAGAGTGACCTGGGAGCCAGAGGGAGCCCTGAGTGTTGGCGGAAGGCACAGGTCCCTGCCCAGGGCGGCCACCTCAGAGGCGCATGTAGTGTTTCTTCTACTTACGAAATCAAGGACAACCAATTGTACTTATCTTACAACTGATGTTCTGGGATGGGATTGGAAAACACTGATTCCAGAACCGCTCTTTTTCTTAAAATCGCTGGCTTTCATGACGGTGTCTTCCAAGAGCTCATTAGACTCTGTAAGACCGCAGGAATTTCGCCACGAAGGGCTGCATAGAAACCACAGGGGCAACTCGGCCAGGGCTGCTCCCCTTGCGGTGGCCAAGAACTGGCTGAGGGCACGACACTGGACTCTTGCGATAAACACTTTACTCTGGGTGAAGACTGCATATTTAAGGACACAACTGCACATTCAGATCAAGCAGTGGTGATCTCAGGGCATACACGGAGCTTCATGCTGAAAACACCCAGGGGGTCCTCAAGAGTCTTCCTCCTCATCTTTAATTTCAGAAATTCTGTCTATAGATTTAAGGATTTCAGCAACGAGATTCAGTGTCTCAGCTCCGGAAACCAGTTGCCTGAAAGCAAGCATGGATACCAGGATGGGTGGCAGCAGCTACTCGGCAGCAATGGGGCTCTGGGGGGAGAAAGGGGAGGGGTTCCCAGGGGTGGGGGAAGGGGAGAGGTTCTGAGTGGGAGGAAGGGGCAGGTCTCCAGGGGGAGGAATGGGGAGGGTTTCTATGGTGGGGGAAGGGCCTTGTTCCACAGGGAAAGGGTAGAATGGGCAGGGGTTCCAGAGAGAAAGGGACAGAGTTCTGTGGGGGAGAAATGGAAGAGGTTCCAGGGAGAAAGGGGTGGGGTTTGCTGGGGGAGAGAAAGGGACAGGATTCGGGGGGGAGAAAGGAACAGGGTTCTGGGGGAGAAACAGATAGGGGTTCCAGGGAGAAAGGGGTGGGATTTTGCAGGGGCGAGGAGAAAGGGACAGGGTTCTGGGGGAGAAAGGGGAGGGGTTCCAGGGAGAAAGGGGTGGGGTTTGTGGGGCAGAAAGGGACAGGATTCCTGGGAGAAAGTGGGGGGCTCAGGGGAGAACCACAGGTTTTCCACTCCTAGCTCCTCTTCGAGGGGACCCATACCTGACTTCACAGGAGACAGCTCTCTTGTCCACAGGGAGTGCTCTGGGGGGCCAAAACCGCCCTGCAGAACTTAGCCCAGTGGGTGGCAGACACTCACCACTGTCAGTGATGGTGGCTGGCATGTCCCCAGCCAGGCACAGTAGTAAGGGCCTTCTGGGAATTTGCTTTTTCACTAGGAGGGAAACTACCACTATTTCCTTTATTCAGAGCTTTAGTGTCCACAGGTGGTGGGGCTGTCTGCACCTCCCAGGTGGGATCGGACACTGGGAGGTGGGTTAGAAAGCCTGTGGTCTGTCCACAAAGTGACCCAGAGAGCTATTAGGACCACTGAGCATGTGTCCCTCCCTGCGGCTCCCTGGTCCTCCAGCCACGGTGCTGTCAGCCTAGGTCCCCACCCAGTATCACTGACGACCACTCCAATCTCACCCCTTTCCCTGCCAGGCTTCCCAGTGCCTCCCAGGCACTCACTTGATGGAAGCTTGAGAGCTGTTCATGACCACCCGGAGGTTCTGCAAGGCCACGTCGGCGTTCTGCTTCACCACAGTCAGGCTGGCACCCTGGCCGCACCGCAGGGCTTCATTCTCTCGCTGAAAGTTGGAGACCTGAGCCTGGGGGGGATGGTTATAGCTAAGGAAAGAGCAGCTCCGAGGCAATCCAGATAAAAGTCACCACCCAGCGAGGCAACGACTTACCCATGGGGGCCTGGCACTCAGGACGGGTGCTCTGGCCTAACTGGGGGCTCGCCTCTGGGACTGGGGGCTTAACGGCTTCCCCTTCACTCCAGTATATGCCGAGCACCTACCTCTATGGAAACAGGGACTCCTACAAGTGGACGCCCCGTGCCAGACCCCAAAGTCCCAACAGAACTCCAGGGCCTCCCTCTGCTTCAGGCCCCAACAGGAAGCAGGTGCTGTCCCCATTTGAAGTCCTTTCTCTGCTTGGGCCCCGGGGAAACCCCAGCAGAGTCTTTTATCTCTGTCTTCCTGAATTCATTATCTACGTGACTCCACAGATCAAAGGAAAACACTGAAGTCCTTGCTTCAATTACCTGGAGCAAACTGATTTCCTGTTTCAGTTTCACGACGTGATTTTCTGCCTTTACAGCCCGTTTCTGTTACCCAAAAAAAAAAAAAAACAAAACCACAAAAAGCATCACTGATGTCCTCACATTAATACCGGACACGGGCCTCAACGCAGGGAGCAGGAGGTCACCCAACCTGGCTGTGGCCCTTCACAGCCCCGTGCCCCACCCAGTCCCACCTCCACTCTCACCACCCATGGGAAGGGCTCACCGTGCAGTGTTTGTGCTCTGGGCCCCCACTCCCCATGGACGGCCTCACGGGCCAGCTATCCCCAGGCATGGGGAGACAGCGATATCAAGGGACACCGGTCCCAGGGAGCCACATGGCCCCACTCCCAAGGGCAGGCTGTAGCAGCTGCTGAGGACAGCAGCACTTTCTCAGGAGCGCTCCTGCCCCACCCAGCTCATCCGATTCAGAGAAAGAAACCCATACGGTCATCAGCTCCAGGTTCTGCTCCACCTGCTGAACCACCGACTCCAAGTCATGGTAGTCGCTTTCCTCCTTGATCATTTTTGCTTCTAATTTCCGCTCAAGTGTCCTCACCCTTGTTAAAGAAAAACCCGAGCTGTTAATTTCTGTGGCTACTTTTAAGAGGACTACAAAAAGATACCTCATTAGCCAGCTAAAACCCGCTAAGAGCCTGCGATGGAACGGGCCTCAAGCATGGTGGGGAGGCAGCAGCAGCCTCCGGTCTAGACCTGCAGCCGGCGACCAGGCAGGAGTGCAGGGAGGGGCTCTCACAGCACTGCTGCTCCAACAAGGAATTTGGTGGCTTTTTGTCTAAAGTTTAAAATAAACCTTCGCCAGACGCCGTGGCTCATGCCTATAATCCCAACACTTTAGGAGCTTGAGGCGAGAGGATTCCTTGAGCCGAGGAGTTTGAGACATGCCCGGGCAACACAGTGAGACCCTGTCTCTACAAAAATAAAATTTAAAAATTAGCCAGGTGGGGTGGCAAACGCCTGTAGTCCCAGCTACTCAAGAGGCTGAGATGGGAGGATCACTGGAGCCAAGGAGGTCAAGGCTGCAGTGAGCCGTGATTGTGCCACTGCACTCGAGCCTGGGTGACACAGCAAGACCCTGTCTCAAAACAAACTTTTATGCAGAACACAGAAATGTGTTGGATGCTGAACATTTATATACAATAAAACCCAGATCTGGTTTGACTCTGATTACTTCATTATCATTTAAAAACGGATTTCCCTCTGTGTTAGATGTTGTGGATTGCATTCCTAACTAAAAGCTTACATACATTTCTGTTTGAGCTTCAGAGAAGCTCTGAACCTCATTCAGCTTTCTTCTCAGCTTAGAATTTTCATCTTTCAGCTGTGGAGAGAGAACATCCTTATTAGAAAGTCAGCATGTCTCGCTCAAAAGGGTGTGCGCTTCTGTAGTCTGGCTCTAGAGCCTCCTGATAAGCAGAGATGGCTGGGTCAGTGCAGCGTCCACCTGCAGCGCACTACAGAGGGAGACCACGGACAGAGGCGGGCACTTTTCAAAGACCTGTGGTCACAGATGCCAGTTAATTTTACTCAGAGGCCGGGGCAGTGGCTCACGCCTGTAATGCCAGCACTTTGGGAGGCTGACGCAGGTGGATCACTTGAGGTCGGCAGTTTGAGACCAGCCTGGCCAACGTGGTGCCCTCGTCTCTACTAAAAATACAAAAATTAGCCAGGAGTGGTGGCAGGCACCTGCAGTCCCAACTACTTGGATGGCTGAAGCAGGAGAATCACTTGAACTCGGGAGGCAGAGGTTGCAGTGAGCCGAGATCGCGCCACTGCACTCCAGCGTGAGCAACACGGTGAGACACTGTCTCAGGAAAAAACAAAAATTTTTTCTTTTTTTTTTTGAAACGGAGTTTCGCTTTTGTCACCTAGGCTGGAGTGCAATGGCGCGATCTCGGCTCACTGCAACCTCCACCTCCCGGGTTCAAGCGATTCTCTTGCCTCAGCCTCCCGAGTAGCTGGGATTACAGGCACCTGCCACCACACCCAGTTAATTTTTGTATTTTTAGTAGAGACAGGGGTTTCAGCATGTTGGCCAGGCTGGTCTCGAACTCCTGACCTCGTGATCCACCTGCCTCGGTCTCCCAGAGTGCTAAGATTACAGGCGTCAGCCACTGCGCCCAGCTAAAAAACATTTTTTTTACTCACAGCTTATAACCTTTTAGGTGACTATAATTTTTTAAAAATTTTCCTCCTCTTAGAATACTTAGCAAGATGTCCCTGAGCTGACGACTGCAGCCAGCCTTTCCTGAGGGTACAGCCCTTTAAGTGCCCGACTGCATCCAATTCACAGCTTCTAGCTCACCAGTCCTCTTTAGCCGGTTCTATTCACACGTGTAACCAGAGGCAAAGTCAAAGGGAAAGTGGATAGCAGGCTGTTACGCAAGTCGTCTTGTCCTGGAAATCAAACCAGGCCACCCAGGAGGCAGGATGGCTCTAGGTTCTCCCTGGGACAGGCTGCTCGGACAGGCGCTGTGCCAGAGGGCGTCGCAAAGCTCACTTACTGCTTCGTAACTTATCTGCAGCGTCCGCAGGTGCCTGTCTCCCAGAGACTCTCCATGAGCTGCAAAGTCTGCACTAGGACTCCCTGCCGGAGAGGCTGGAGACACGCGAGAATCAGTGTCACTCAACGCCCATGGGGGCAGAGACTCAGGCCCTGCCAGCTCCGACGGGGTGGAGAAAAAGGAAAGGTATGTGCTGCAGGGCGATATGCCGGCACGGACCCTCTCGGGGTGAGTCTGCTCGATGGCCGACGGCAGGTAGGCCGCACTCCATCCGGTGTCCTCATCCTCCTCCTCATCCAGGAGGTCACCGGCCCCTGTCGGGTCCTCAAAAAATGGCTGCTGATACTCCAGGCCATACGCCCCGGTTGGGGAGGGTGGGGAGTTGTGGTCAAGTCCCACCTGGGAAAAAAAAAAAACAAAAAACAGTGGAGGCCATGCTTCTGACTCGGAGTGCATCTTCTTTTCTCTGTGTTCTGCCTCAGAACACGAAGAAAGGCCCAATCTCATCTACTGGAAGGAACCCAGCAGCTTCTGAGCCCAGAGCTGCTCCCCAGCACTGATGCCTGCCCTGCTCTGCCACACTCGTGCACAATCTCCTCCAAAGGAAGCTGCAGAGGCCAGAACAGAAACGTCCCACAGAGCCATCGGCCACAATGCCGTGGATTTACCTTTGCATAAATCCTGCTGGCCGGGTCCTCTTTTGACAGGCCGAGGTTCTTGGTCTTCAGAAACTCTTTAAAGGAGAATGGATTTGCCTCTTCAAGATCTTCAAATTTGTCATCTGAAATAACAGACATCACAAATGCATAAAGTCCACTGAAGAGCGTTGAAAGGGAACCTTCCTGTTCACCTGTCTTTCCAGAGCATGGCCACCTGTGAGATCAGGTAGCCACGCTCGTCGTTCTACCATGACTCAGGCGGCACTAAGCAGTGTGAAGGAGGC
>NW_012117821.1:2019815-2020335 GCF_000951035.1 Colobus angolensis palliatus | reverse complement strand
GCTCCTGTGGCCCCAGCCCCCGAGGTGGGACTTCCCCCCTCCCTGACGTTCCCTCGCTCAGGTTCTTCTGCCCTTGCACCTCGCTCCTACTCTAGGGTCAAGACGAACCCTTGAAATCCCACCCCCACCTGCTCTTTTGGGCTCCAGATACACCACATAGCCCGTTACATCGACAGTCCTGCCACCAGACACGTGCCTGGCACTGTGCTGGAGACAGGAAGAAAAGGTGACTGAACTACTCTACCTCCAAACTGTGTCTTGTGGGCTCCTGACGGGCTCTGCTTACAACACTTCCCCTTTCCAGAGCCAAAATCTACAAAGAAACAATGTCACCCACCATGATGGCAGGAAGTCTTTATGACCTCACATTTGTGTTTTTGGTTTTTTTGCACATGGAGTCTCCACTGCAGTGGTTCTCATAGCCTAGAGAACCTTTTTATTTTTTTTAAGCGGAGTCTCGCTCTGTTGCCCAGGCTGGACTGCAGTGGTGTGATCTCGGCTCACTGCAAGCTCCGCCTCC
>NW_012117821.1:2009994-2018454 GCF_000951035.1 Colobus angolensis palliatus | reverse complement strand
CCGCCCCCGTCGCCCGCCGCTCAGCCGTCCCCGCTCCTCCGAGCCTCTCGCCGCTGCTTCCGCTCTGAGCACCGGAAGCGCGCGCCGGAACGCCTTGTGTTGTCGCCGAGGGGGCGGGGAATCCGCGGGCGAGGGCGGAAGTGACGACAGAAGGAGGGACGGAGACGCAAGATGGCGGCTGTTGTGGTAGTGGCGACGGGGTTGCTGCGGGGGTCGGGTTGTTGGAGCCGCTCGCGGCTGAGGTGAGCCAAAGGCGAACCGGGCTTCAGCCTGGGACCGGGGCGGCTTGAGTCTTTCTGGACGCTCCGTCTTTGGTTTCTACAGGCGACATGGCGCCCGTTCGACGAGCTCGCATTTCGGGACACTGGTGTGGTCCCCGAGGCGACGGGGGCCCTGCCTTGCCTTGCGCCTCAAGCCCGGGGATGCAGTCCTATCTGTCTCTCTCCCCGGCTGCTGGGTCCTCTCTCCCGCCTCACCTCCCGGGTCGACGGACCTTGTCCGAGGCCATGCTTCATCTCTGCCCCTGTGCTTCTGCCGCGTGCTCCCTCAGGAGGCCGAGCCGGTGGGGCCCCAGCTCTGTTAGACCCGCAGGGTTCTGACACGAGGGTCCAGGCTCTCGGTTGCTGCGCTCTGAGCGTCCGTTGATCTCTGACGTTTAAGAACCTTTTCTGTCCCCACCGCCCTTCCCGCCCCAGTGACCGGGCCTGCCTTTCCCCACGCTGGAACTTTGTTCCGACAGCACAGGCATCGCCCCTCCCCACACAACGAGCGCTGTTTCAGGGGTGCGGAGGTGCTGCCTCCAGGAGATGGATACAGACTGGAGCGTGAACAAAATATCGGCAATCGCGTAAATGCTTTGGAGTAAACAAGCAGCCTTTCGTGATAGGAAGTAACAGGAAAGACTAGAGTGATGAGGGATAGTCCTCCATCCGGGTGACATTTAAGGGAAGAGCGGAAGAATGAAAGAAGGGGTAGGCATGGGCAAAGGGCAAGCCCTGGAACAGTGAAGAAGCTTTGGGATGAATCAAATGTGTTCCAGGAATTGACAGAAGAATCAGTGTGACCAGGACCTATGGGGCTGTGGGGGTTCAAGAGATGAGTTTGGAGAGGGAGACGGAGAGCAAGTCACACCCCACCTTCGGACCAGGTTAATAAGGGGTATGGCTTCTAAGACTTCAGTGATGCTGTCGGAGGGCAGAACTGTTAAGTGCTTTATGTGTACAAACTGCACTTCGAGTGAGTCACTGTTTATAAGCCCTATTTTACAGAGATAGCAACTAAGACCCAAAGGATGGAACCAGCTTGCCCCAGGTCCTGTGGCGGAGCCTTTGTTGTCAGCGTCTGCTTTGTCTTCCAAAGTCTATAGAAATAAGTCCTTTGGAAAGGCGGATACTTACTTTTAACCCAGACAAAACATAACTAACCGCACCTAAGAGGTCATCACAGTTTCGTTGTCTCAAGCCTGTTGCAACTGGGCCTCTTTCTCTGTTTTAGGTTTGGACCTTCTGCGTACAGACGGTTTAGTAGTGGTGGTGCCTATCCCAACATCCCCCTCTCTTCTCCTTTACCTGGAGTACCCAAGCCTGTTTTTGCTACAGTTGATGGACAGGAAAAGTTTGAAACCAAAGTAACCACATTGGATAATGGGCTTCACGTGGCATCTCAGAATAAGTTTGGACAGTTTTGTACAGTAGGAAGTAAGTACTGTTGTGGTGCCGTGGGTGGTCCCACATTTTTAACATGCACATGCTTTAGTTGTCTGTTGTAATTAGCATGCCAATTATGAATTGTACCCTGAGTGGAAGCAAAGTGTACGATTTCATGAATGTTGACCTACACATATACCTGTGAAACCATCAGCACAATCACTCTCATATAATTGAATGTGATTATCATGTCATATTGAAATTTTAAAATGTTTCTCTTGATTAAATTTTATTTTGAATATCTGATTTAACCTGTCAATTTTTTGTTTTTCCTACTAGTTCTTATTAATTCAGGATCAAGATATGAAGCAAAATATCTTAGTGGAATTGCTCACTTTTTGGAAAAATTGGCATTTTCGGTCAGTGCCCAGTTTTGTAATTTTTTAGACTATACTTTTGAAGGATGTTTGAGATTTTTCTTCTCTATAATGGTTATTTTCATAAATTATTAAGTTGCTAAGTTAATGCTAATAAAAGACTTTTAAGTTACAAGATAATTTTTGTACGTAGTATTAAAAGCAAAAGTAAATTTTAAAAAGAATTGCATTTTAGGAGTAGTCTGGATTGCTTATTTAGGTTTTCTTATTTATTTTTATTAGTCTACTGCTCGATTTGACAGCAAAGATGAAATTCTGCTTACATTGGAAAAGCATGGAGGTATTTGTGACTGCCAGATATCAAGGTACACCAGCTTTTACGTACAAAGTGACTTGTGTCCGTGGGAACTGACGTCCTCGTCGCTGCTCAGATTCCGTCTGAGGCCCTCCCACTGGGAGGTGTGGAGATTCACAGGGAGAAGAGCCCTGTTCTGGATGGAGAGTTGGGTGGGCAGCGCTTACGCAGAGAAGCACAGCCCTCAGGACCTCAGTTCACCCCTGTCAGTTCATCCAGGCTGTTGGCTGCATGCCAGGGATGTAGAGCAGGCCCTGTTCCCAGATAGAGCAGAGGGCCTTGCGTATGTGCTGGACCCAGTAGCCAAAGGCGGTAGGAGCCAGGAGGATGAGCAGCTGACTTGGTCTGGAGTTGGGAAAGGAATAATAGGAAACGCAGGATTGGGCTGGTTCCTGAAGGAACCTGAAGGACTTTGCTAGACACACAGGGCAGAAGGCATTCCAGACCAGGAGACAGCAGGGGCAAAAGGCACCCAGCCAGGGAGGTGGTGGCTGCTTGGTGAAGGGAGGGGACAGTGTTGCCTGGAGCACAGTGCAGTGGTCTTTGCATGCCAGGTGTGGAGCTTGTTCAGAAAGTGCTGGGCAGTGTGAGATGGGTGGATACAGATGACAGATTTTTACAATGGTTGATGTTTTAAGTTTGAATGCTAAAAAAAATTACACATAAAAGACACATCAAATGCTAAATTAAAGTAAGCTTGAGAATTAAAGTAAGCTTGGAGGTAACATACTCACATTCTAAAACAAGGCCTCTTAATACCCCCAACTCCCAGCTGCCCCTGCCAGGCTCCTGCCTGGTGTGTTTGGTCCTCCGACTCTTGACTCAAATCTCATTCATCCCAGATGAACTCCTTTTTCTGGCCGGGTGGCTAGTGTCCTAACTCAGACCCAGCCCCCCTCGCCCTCAGCTCAGGCTTTTGTTTCTGCCATTCTCCCCACGTGAGCCAAAGTCACTGAGAATGGCTCCTCTTCAGGGTGAAGGTCCACCCAAGTCCCCTCTTCAGAGGCACTGGTGGCCACGTCCTGCCTCCCAAGCTCCCTCTTCCTCACGGCTGTTGTGTCTGTTCTGCTTGGTCTCACTTGATCACACTTGATCTCAGATCACCCTGTGATTTTGTGTCTGTCCCATGGGCCAGCTCTGTGCGCTACTGACTGTTCTGTGCCTCATGCTGGGAACAGATGTTACAGCGAGACAGAAGCTCCATACAAGCCAGCCATTGCTGTCCCCCGAGCCAGCCAAGGCCGAGCGTGTTTCCACACTCACCAGTGGGTTCATTCAGTCAACAGGAGGCTGGGATGAAACACTTCACCTTCTGAGAGAGAATATAGTTATAAAAACCTGTATCAGAAGTGGCTCCATTTTGACTCAAGCTGTGTGTAGCTGAGTCCTGCCTACCAAGCTTCACACTGTAAGACAGGAGAAGAGAAAGGGGAAAAGTGTCTGCTGTTCCCCGACAAAGGGTAGGAGGTGCCCCCGGCACGCAAACCTCAAGCATCCCCTGAAATGTCTGCTAGTCCCCAACAAAGGGTAGGAGGTGCCCCTGGCATGCAAAGCCTGAGCGTCCTCCTGGCTGCTCAGCAGAGTGTGAGCTCAGGGCCTGGCATTTGTCGCCCTGGCATGCAAAACACGAGCATCCCCTGGCTGTTGAGCAGAGTGTGAGCTCAGGGCCTGGCATTGTGGGCTTGTTTTTTCTTCCAGAGACACCACGATGTATGCTGTGTCTGCTGATAGCAAAGGCTTGGACACGGTGGTCGGCTTACTGGCTGATGTGGTTCTGCAGCCTCGGCTAACAGGTGTGGATCCCACCTGCTAGTGTTTGAGGTGGGCCTGGACATAGGGAAGGCCAGAAAGGTTTGCGGAAGCCCTGCAGCCGTGAAGAAGAGCACCTTGTAATTGTGTAATTGAAGCTTTAGGCCAACACAAAGCGACAGCGAGATCTCATAAGAAATAGTAAATAGTGCTGGGGGCCGGACGTGGTGGCTCACGCCTGTAATCCCAGCACTTTGGGAGGCCAAGGCGGGTGGATCACGAGGTCAGGAGATCGAGACCATTCTGGCTAACACGGTGAAACACCGTCTCTACTAAAAATACAAAAAAATTAATCGGGCGTGGTGGCGGCGCCTGTATGTCCAGCTACTTAGGAGGCTGAGGCAGGAGTATGGTGTGAACCTAGGAGGCGGAGCTTGCAGTGAGCCGAGATCGTGCCACTGTACTCCAGCCTGGGCGACAGAGTGAGACTCCATCTCAAAAAAAAAAAAAAAAAGAAAGAAATAGTGCTGGGTCCAGGCACGGTGGCTCACACCTGGAATCCCAGGACTTTGGGAGGCTCAGGCAGGCAGATCGCTTGAGCCCAGGAGTTTGGAGTTTGAGACCAGCCTGGGCAACATGGCGAAACCCTGTCTCTACAAAAAAAGATACAAGAATTAGCTGGGTGTGGTTGCTTACACTTGGAGTCCTAGCTACTCTGGAGGCTGAGGTGGGAAGATAGTTTGAGCCTGAGAGGTTGAGGCTGCAGTGATCCATGATTGTGCCACTGCACTCCAGCCTGGGCAACAGAGTGAGGCCCTGTCTCAAAAATAGAAAGGAAGAAAGAAATAGGGCTAGTAGCCACGCGTGCTGGCTCACGTCTGTAACCCCAGCATTTAGGGATGCAGGGATGGGAGGATCACTTGAGCCCAGGACTTCGAGACCAGCCTGAGCAACAGAGCAAGACTCTGTTTTCCACAAAAAGGAAAAAAACAAAAAACTGCTGGTGATTGTAAAAGTCCTTGGTGTTTCAGAGAGTGTGTATTTGAGACATCTGTGCCCTGGGATGTTTTTAGCGAAGTTGGTTCTTTCGTTTCGGAAGAGCGCCTCCGACTGTCTTTAAACAACTTGAATGGTGTGTGCCAGAAATTTCCATTTCACTGTTTCCATTACCCTCCTCAGCTTTGCAGATGGCAGGACTTTGAGTCTCTGCCAGGGGACCAGGAGAGGGGAATGTTGGCTTTTCCAGATACCCTAAGGGTGCCCTCTTTCACAGCAGCCTGGTCTTGGTGTTCAAAGGCTACAGTCCCACGTTAAGATCTTGTTGTCACAGCTGCACCCTTGACATCTGTCTGTGTCTCTGTTTCTTTTTGGAGATAGAGCCTCGCTCTGTCACCCAGGCTGGAGTGCAGTGGTGTGATCTTGGCTTATTGCAACCTCCACCTCCTGGGTTCAAGCGATTCTCCTGCCTGAGCCTCCTGAGTAGCTGGGATTATAGGCGCCCGCCACCACGCCCGGCTAATTTTGAATTTTTAGTAGAGACGGGGTTTCACAGTGTTGGCCAGGCTGGTCTTTAACTCCTGACCTCAGATAATCCACCCACCTTGGCCTCCCGAAGTGCTAGGATTACAGGCATGAGCCACTGTGCCCAGCGTGTGCCTCTGTTTCTATGCACCTTCGTTGTCTGGTCTCATGTCCTCACAGCAGCCCTTGGGATGGAGATGGACAGTTCCGGTATCCTCAGTGCCTTTCACCAGTGAGGAAGCCAGGGCTTAGCAGGCTCACATGGCTGCTGTGGGATGAGAGGCCCAGGCCCCCCAGCTCCTGCTTCCTGTGGCAGTCCCCCTCACTCACACAAGCACCCAGTCTGTCCCTAGATGAAGGCAGAGGTGACTGCCAACAGCCACCAAAAAGTGACGCTCAGGCCAGCACACAAGCTGTGGGTCACTGCTGTGTTCCTCATCTGTGCCAGTGCAGACTGAGCCCGCCTTTGGGTTCTCTTGCAGATGAGGAAGTCGAGATGACGCGGATGGCGGTCCAGTTTGAGCTGGAGGACCTGAACCTGCGGCCTGACCCAGAGCCACTTCTCACTGAGATGATTCATGAAGTAAAATGTCAAACTCGAGAATGCCCCTGCACCCCGATCAGTGGCCCTTGTGACACCAGGGGTGGTGGGGAGGGGTTGGTTTGCCTCCTTGATGTTGTCCTTGCAGGTTATGGATGTGTATGTAACATTTGAGTTTGTGTTTTTTGAGATGAGATCTCTCCACATTGCCTACACTGGTCTTGCACTCCTGGGCTCAGCTCAGGTGATCCTCCTGCCTCTGCCTCCCAAGTAGCTGGGATTACAGACGTGAGTCACTGTGCCCAGCTTAGAACATTCTTGATTTGCTGTTTATACAATGTTCGTATTTTCCAGTTCTTACAGTAACTAGGTCTTTACTACTTAACACAATTAATCTTATGCTTTTTGTAAATTTTTCTTCTGGAGAGGCAGATTACTCTTTTTATAAACACACACACAGCTGGTATTGCCAAACTGCAAGTAAAATATCAGCTTGCGTAGGATTTTCCCAGGGCTGGCTGCAGATGGGCGCTGGTGCTGCTTGTTGGAGGAAGCCTGGTCGCGCTGTCTTCAGTCACCTGTGTCTGTGGCTCTTCCCCATTAGGCGGCTTACAGGGAGAACACAGTTGGCCTCCACCGTTTCTGCCCCACAGAAAACATAGCCAAGATCAATCGGGAGGTGCTGCATTCCTACCTGAGGAGCTACTACACTCCCGACCGCATGGTGCTGGCCGGTGTGGGTGTGGAGCACGAGCATCTGGTGGACTGTGCCCGGAAGTACCTCCTGGGAGTCCAGCCAGCTTGGGGGAGCACAGAGGCCGTGGATGTTGACAGATCCGTGGCCCAGTACACTGGGGGGATTGCCAAGGTGAAGTGGCGGGAACGTCTCACGGCCTCGGGTGGGGAACACGTCCCCTGGCCCGTGGCGTGGCACGTTTTTGTATTGATTCTGAGGGTGATAGGTGTTGACTGCACTTGTCGCTTTGCCTTAACACATACTGTAATCCTACAGCAGGGCAGGGATATGTCCCCTGCTGAGGGTGAGCACTGCTAGGCCTGAGCGCAACTCCCGCAGAAGGTAGACACAGTTTTTTCCTCTAGGGGAATGGGTCTGCCAGTGCCTGCATTGCATTTTTTTTTTTTTTGAGACGGAGTCTCGCTCTGTTGCCCAGGCTGCAGTGCAGTGGCGCGATCTCGGCTCACCGCAAGCTCCGCCTCCTGGGTTTACGCCATTCTCCTGCCTCAGCCTCCCAAGTAGCTGAGACTACAGGTGCCCACCACCTCGCCCGGCTAGTTTTTTGTATCTTTTAGTAGAGACGGGGTTTCACCGTGTTAGCCAGGATGGTCTCGATCTCCTGACCTCGTGATGAACCCGCCTCGGCCTCCCAAAGTGCTGGGATTACAGGCGTGAGCCACGGCGCCCGGTCGGCCAAGAGAACTTTAAAAAACACAAGCTCCCGGACTTGTGACCCTGGAGATGGCCTGACTCGCACAGACTGGCCCTGGTGTCTGTGGTCAGAAAGAGGTTCCTCAGTAGGTTTTGAAGCCCAGTCGGAGCGAGCGTGTCCTCTTTCTTGTGACACCCCCTGAATGTCCTCGGACCCTGGCATAGCCACACAAGCACTCCCGCACACCCCGGGCACCCAGCAGCACTTTTGCTTGGGTAGAACGAGGATGAACCAGATCTGGCCACTGCCCGGCTGTGGAGGCAGATGGAATGCTCCAGTTCGGTTTCCAATCACCGCCCACTGGGGTGAAGGCCCCCCAACTTCAGCCCCACGAGAAAGCGGGCCGGCTCCCGTGCTCCCCGGGCACTAACCATCCTGAACTGGAACTGTCTGTCTGGGGGGAGGTCTCCCCGCAACCAGACTGTGAGCTCCTAGCAGGGGACTCCGCCTTTGAATTCCGAGTGCCTGGCACGCAGTGAGCGCCGTGCTCATTGTTGGGTCAATGGACGAGCTCTTACGGCAGCGGAGGTGCCACAGGTGGCGCGGGAACTGGAGGCGTCCCCGGGGCCGGCGCCCTCGTCTCTCACCTGTGTCTCCCACGGAAGCCAGCACCGGGCTGGGCACATAGCACATAAAGGCCGGCCGAATGCCGAAGAAGGGGGAGTCCAGGTCCCTGGCATGGGGGCGCTCACAGTCTAGCTGGGGGAGACAAGACCGGCGCTCATAGAACGCTGGAGCTGGAAGCAACGACAACAGCGACTTTACTGCGCGCCGCGGCGGCCGCCGCCCACCTGAACCGCTGGACTCGGCCCCTGCCCCGCTC
>NW_012117821.1:2007358-2009944 GCF_000951035.1 Colobus angolensis palliatus | reverse complement strand
TTTTGAGACGGAGCCTTGCTCTGTTGCCCATGCTGGAGTGTAGTGGTGCAATCTCGGCTCACTGCAAGCTCCGCCTCCTGGGTTCAAGTGATTCTTCTGCCTCAGCTTCCTGAGTACCACCAGGCCTGGCTAAATTTTGTATAGAGATGGGGTTTCACTATGTTGGCCAGGCTGGTCTCAAACTCCTGACCTCATGATCCACCTGCCTCGGCCTCCCAAAATGCTGGGATTACAGGCGTGAGCCACTGTGCCCAGTCTGTATCTATTTATTTATTTATTTATTTATTTTGCATTTTTGGTAGAGATGGAGTTTTGCCATGTTGCCCAGGCTGGTCTTGAACTCCTGGACTCAAGTGATCTGCCCACCTTGGCCTCCCCAAGTGCTGGGATTTTAGACATGAGCCACCGTGCCTGGCTGGCAATGGATTTCTGTGTAACCACTCTGAGGATGATCTGATCTGGGGTTTGCGAGCCTTCGCTGTTTTTCATATGGCAACATTTGCTTGTTTTCTTGGTTACAGCTAGAAAGAGACATGTCCAATGTCAGCCTGGGCCCGACCCCCATCCCCGAGCTCACGCACATCATGGTTGGACTGGAGAGCTGCTCCTTCCTGGTGAGTCCTAGTGCTGGGTCTGATGGCGTTCCTGATGCAGTGTGGGTTGCTCAGCCAGTTCCGCCCTCTGTCCCTGACGTCCGACGGCGCTCCTGACGTAGTCCGGGCAGCTCAGCCAGCTCTGTCCTCCATTCCTGGCATCCAGTGGCACTCCTGACCCAGTGTGGGCTGCCCAGCCAGCTCTGCCCTCCGTGCCTGGTGTCCAACAGCGCTCCTGACACTTCATGGGCGGCTCAGCCAGCTCTGCCCTCCATCCCTGCAGGAGGAGGACTTCATCCCCTTTGCGGTGTTGAACATGATGATGGGCGGAGGCGGCTCCTTCTCGGCTGGCGGGCCCGGCAAGGGCATGTTTTCCAGGCTCTACCTCAATGTGCTCAACAGGTTGGTTGCACTCTTCTGAATCCTCAGGCCAGGCCAGGTGTGTTTTTGGACCATGAGGCCACCTTCCAGGTGACTTTTCTCTGGTTTCCCCTTCACTCCTGTGACTCTCGTTTCCTCCCAGGCACCACTGGATGTATAACGCGACCTCCTACCACCACAGCTACGAGGACACTGGCCTCCTCTGCATCCATGCCAGCGCCGACCCAAGACAGGTGAAGGCCCCACTTGCCACCGTCCGCAGCACGGCTGCCCTTCCAGACCTGGGCGTCCCTATCTAGACGGGTCAGCAGGCTGGCGGGCGCAGGCCACACTGTCACACCTTGCCCTTCTTCACAGGTTCGAGAAATGGTAGAAATCATCACAAAGGAGTTTATTTTGATGGGCGGAACCGTGGACGCGGTAAGTGAGGTGTGGCGCCATTTCCAGGCGTACCTGTGGTGTCTGACAGGAGACAGCCACGGTGTGGGAGTGACCACCTGCGGGCCTGGTCCCCGCCTCAGGGCCGAGGTCCGGCAGGGCAGGGCAGGGCGGCCAGGGAGGCACAGCCTGGGGCTGAGCTGCTCCACCTGGGAGCCTGCTGGGGCTGTTCTTCCCTGGTCCAAACCCCGAAAACAGAAAAACAGACCAGCACCCTCCCCCAGCGCTCGGTCCACTTCTTCTTTATCTGAGCCACTGGGTGAGTTGTGGGACTGACCGTGTGACCCTCTCAGCTTTGCTGGGAAAACGTTGGAGGAGTTTGTGCGTCCTCCTCAGCCGCCCGTGTGGGATGAAGCAGCTCGCACAGGTGGGCTACAGTGCGGGGTGTCTCGAGCCTTTTCCTGGCTCCATTTTATGTTTGAAACTGTATTTGTTTACCAATTTTCTTTTTTCTTTTTAAGATGGAGTCTCACTGTGTCAGCCAGGCTGGAGTATAGTAGCTCCAATTAGGCTTGCTGCAACCTCTACCTCCCGGGTTCAAGCGATTCTCCTGCTTCAGCCTCCCAAATAGCTGGGATTACAGGCACACACCACCACGCCCAGCTAATTTTTGTATTTTTAGTAGAGATGGGGTTTCACCATGTTGGCCAGGCTGGTCTTGAACTTCTGACCTCAAGTGATCTGCCCACCTCGGCCTCCCAAAGTGCTGGGATTACAGGTATGAGCCACTGCACCCAGCCGCATGGCTAATTTTTGTATTTTTAGTAGAGACGGGGTTTCACCATCTTGGCCAGGTTGATCTCGAACCGCTCGACCTCAGGTGATCCACCTGCCTTGGCCTCCCAAAGTGCTGGGATTACAAGTGTGAGCCACTGCACCCGGCCAGGAAGAGCAGCATTATTCAAGAAATAAAATTGTGGTTAAAATTAATGCACTTCAGTTCCACTAGTGCACTGCTAGAAAAACAGTTCTCCACTAATGTGAAGTCAACATGAAATAAATATAAAGTATTTAGGTATTTGTCTAAAGTTGCAAAAAGACCTGTCTAAATTAAGAATTATTTTACTTAAAAAAAAAATGGTGGGGCCGGGCGCGGTGGCTCAAGCCTGTAATCCCAGCACTTTGGGAGGCCGAGACGGGTGGATCACGAGGTAAGGAGATCGAGACCATCCTG
>NW_012117821.1:2000578-2006466 GCF_000951035.1 Colobus angolensis palliatus | reverse complement strand
CCCATCAGTTTTTGGTGTTTGTTTTTCAGTGTGCTGGTTCCCAGATCTGCACAGCACCCCTGCCTGTGCCCTGAGGCAGTCTGAAGGCAGCCTGGGACCCATGCTGCCTCCGTCAGAACCTCGCAGGGACTTTGCTAAAATCAGCTGCCGGGGCCCTGTACCTGAGGCATCTGGGGAAGCTCCAGAACCTGTGTTTCATTTGTATTCCCCCTGATTTTGCCATGTGGCCCCTTTGGGGTCCTGGTATTTAGAGGTTGACTATTTTACCTTCTCCCGCTGCGTAACACAGACAGTGAAAAAAACTCAAGGGAGGCATATTGCTCCCGTATGTCAAGTGTGGTAGAAGCCAGGTGACGTGTAGCAGCATAGCCCTTCCCTAGAAAACCCGAAGGGGAGACCAGCAGGGTTGCCTGTGACATGGGCCTGCGTCCCAGTACCCAGAGGGAGGCCCTTCCCTTTCTTTCTTTTTTTTTTTTTTGGAGACGGAGTCTCTGTCTCCCAGGCTGGAGTGCAGTGGTGAGATCTCAGCTCACTGCAAGCTCCGCCTCCCGGGTTCACACCATTCTCCTGCTTCAGCCTCCCGAGTAGCTGGGACTACAGGCGCCCGCCTCCACGCCCGGCTAATTTCTTTTTGTATTTTTAGTAGAGAGGGGGTTTTACCTTGTTAGTGTTAGCCAGGATGGTCTTGATCTCCTGACCTTGTGATCCACCCGCCTCGGCCTCCCAAAGTGGCAGGATTGCAGGCGTGAGCCACTGCACCCAGCTTCCCTTCCCTTTCTTTTGTTCAGCTTTGGGCAGAGAGATGGCCTTTTGCCATTGCTCGAGTGGGGGTGGAGGGCGGCACGGGGTGGGTGTGTGCCCATCTGACTGGACCCTGGCCCCAGGTGGAGCTGGAACGAGCCAAGACGCAGCTGACGTCCATGCTTATGATGAACCTGGAGTCCAGGCCTGTGATCTTTGAGGATGTGGGGAGGCAGGTGCTGGCCACTCGCTCCAGAAAGCTGCCACACGAGCTGTGCACGCTCATCCGTGAGTACTGCAGGGACAGTGAGGGGCTGCCACAGGTCTCAGCCAGGCTCAGAGGAGGCTGTCTCGCCCTCCCACAGGCCATGGTGGGCCCGTGGTGTGTCTGTCACACCCGGAAGCTGGGGCCTTCACCAGTTGTCCTCAGAAGGGGTGGCCGAGGGCAGGGCCGTGGAGTCACAGACCTGGTCTCACTTCCTGGCCCCACCATGTTCCTGCGGCCACCTTGGCAGGTGACCACACTCTCTGCACCCCTGGGAGCAGCTGTCACTACTTCCCAGAGTTGGTAACGAGGACTCGAGTTAGCAGGCGAAAAGGGCTCAGTAGAGGACTGCTGCATTCTATGTGGAGTAGCAGTGGCTGGGAATGCCACTCTACCGTTGCTGGCTCTCAGGCAGGAGTCTCAGCCCCAGGTTTGCGGGGCCCCCATGAGTGACCTTAGGAGGTCTGAACTTCCTCGGACTGTGTGCCAAGTTGTATGTGCATCGGACTCTTCTGGGGGACAGGCTTAAAACCTGGCCCAGGCTGCCTACTAAGTTGGGGTGGCTCGGGCTTATGGTGTCACCTGTGGGTATCTCCTGTCCAGGCCTGGAGTCCCGGGCACTTGCCCTTCCCCGTGTGGGCCCTTGTGCTTCCCTCGGGAGCCTCCACTTAAATCCTCCAGCGAGTGTCCAGCCTCTCTCGGGCCTCATCTTCTGTAGAAAACGGACCTTCCTGGACCCTATCACTCCTGTCCTGGGGTTCCTGGGTGCAGCCCTCTGGCCCCTCTCACCCCACCCTTCTGTCCGTGTGGCCCTCAGGGGCTCGGGGTTTTTTCTGCAGGCCCATCCCAAAGGGAGCTCATCAGACCAGGAGCTCGCTTTTCTGTAAATGTGACTCTTCTTGGGCGGGTTCGTCCTACATTTTTAAGTCATCGCCATGTCCCCATTTACTGAGAACTCACTTCTGTCACTTTTGGACTCACCCTTGGCTACACCCAGTGGCTGCCTTTGGGCCCAGGTACCCCCAGCAGCAGCACAGCATGAGTGAGTGGTGCAGAGTGGCCACCCCCTCCGAGTGTTTAGTGACGCAGCCTCGGCATGGAGGCCATGGCACGCTGGTGTGACGTACATTTGCCCTCTGCACTAGGCAACGTGAAGCCGGAAGACGTGAAGAGAGTTGCTTCTAAGATGCTCCGAGGGAAGCCGGCAGTGGCCGCCCTGGGTGACCTGACTGACCTGCCCACGTACGAGCACATCCAGAGTGCTCTGTCGAGCAAGGACGGGCGCCTGCCCAGGACATACCGGCTCTTCCGGTAGAGCTGCTCCCCGGCCTGGCAGACCCAGGGGCTGCAGCTGGAGCCCGTTCCTGTGCGTGTTAGTTTGGACACAAATTTAGTCTAAAAAGCTGTCTGGTTGTATAAACAGTGCAAATAATGTCACCGCAGCACCCACGCAGTTTGCGTTCCTTCAGAACTCCATGTGCCGATCAGTGGAGTCAGTATTGTGCCTGACCCCCGCAAGCCAGGAAGCAGGTGAAGTGCCCAGCGCTGGAGTGCCGCGTGCCACGAGGAGGCCGGTCAGTGCTCCCCTCCTCAGGGGCTCTGGGCACACGGGGCCCCACAGGTTCCTTGGAGGAGCCCTGAGCCGGGAAGCAGCGGAGGCCAACCTCTCAGAGCCTCCCTGAGGCCGCCGTTCTCCTGTGTTGGGTCCCAGGACTGACCTCTGACAGACAGGACAAGGTGGGGGCCCGGTCTGCTCCGAGGAGCGCGGTCCATGCGTGTGCGCGCGGCTTCCCTGGTAATAAACAGCTGGCATCTTAGCTCGGTGTTTTCCTTCTCGCCTGGGGAGGGGCGGTTCTTAAGGGCTGTCTGAATTGGCAGCTTTTCTAACGTGGAGGCCTTCCTCCCTGATAATCGTCTGGTTTGACCCAGTGACTTGAGGCCTGTTCTCATGCGATGTGCTGATTTCAGGGGTGTCGCAGCGTGCACGGGGCGGGGTGACGGGGGGTGATGGTGACCGGCAGCAAAGCCTGCAGATGCCTTAGAGGTAGGGAGTGCTGCCAGGCCGAGGAATGGCCACAGATGGGAGTGTTTTCAGAGATCCAAAAGGTCGCATGGCTTAGGGAATAGCCGCCACAGGGCAACTTTTCATGTGGTGTAAAAACTTGTACAAGTGGCCGGGCGTGGTGGCTCACGCCTCTAATCCCAGCACTTTGGGAGGCCGAGGCGGGCGCATCACCTGAGGTCGGGAGTTTGAGACCAGCCTGACCAACATGGGGAAACCCCATCTCTACCAAAAATACAAAATTAGCCTGGTGTGGCGGGCGCCTGTAATCCCAGCTACTGGGGAGGCTGAGGCATGAGAATCGCTTGTACCCGGGAGGTGGAGGTTGTAGGGAGCCGAGATCGCGCCTTTGCACTGCAACCTGGACGACGAGCAAAACTCCATCTCAAAAAAGACAAAAAACTTGTACAAGTTAAAACTTGTAACTTTGCTCTCAAACAGCCATAAAAACCTTGGGAGCTCCAAGGGGTGTGGGGAGGTCGGGCCTGGGAACCTGCACAGGCCACCTCCGACGCTGCTGTAGTCCAGGGGCAGCTTGCTGCACGTGTGACTCAGTGGCCTGCACAGAGCTGTGTGGTACAGTTTTGTCAGGAGGAGAGAACAGTCTCTGGTCCTGTCTTCTGAGTAGCTGAGAAGCTCAGCCTCTTTGTGGTATTGATGGGAGAGGGAGTGGATATTTTCAGGAAATTAAACTTGTAAGCTTTACTCCTGTTAGTCTCTGACTGTCCTCTGGCTATTGTAGTTTCTGTAAGACCTTGTGCCTTTACAACACACACTCCAGCAACGGTGACTGCTGGAATTTGCCCACGTGGGAAGCGTCAGCTTGCTGCTCACCTGGTGGGATTGGAGGACCGGAGTGGGAGGACGACGATGTCTGTTTTAACATTGGACTTTCATTAGAAACATCCTGTTGTTACCACACCTGGGACAGAAGCTCCTGGCAGCACACAGCCCCTGATGCTCAGCTGCACGGTGAACGCAGAGCTCCCGCACCACAGGCCTGGGGTTGAGCTTCTGAAGATGCCAGTGAAGCACAGTCCTGCTCCAACTACCGAGAAGCCGGAGGACATTCTAGAAACGGCTACCAATTAGCCCTCAGGGTCTGTGCTTTGGAAGCCGAGGCCAACACAGGTTCCATTCCCTGCCACACCCAGCTGGCTCTCCCTCGCTGCCTCCACTCTAACCGCAGGTCACATGCCTGCCTTCCCTGCCACACTCCTCCTTGCTTCGCTTTTTCTTTATTTATTTATTTTATTTATTTTTTATTTATTTATTTTTTTTTGAGACGGAGTCTTGCTCTGTCGCCCGGGCTGGGGTGCAGTGGCCGGATCTCAGCTCATTGCAAGCTCTGCCTCCCGGGTTTACGCCATTCTCCCGCCTCAGCCTCCCATGTAGCTGGGACTACAGGCGCCCACCAACTCGCCCGGCTAGTTTTTTGTATTTTTTAATAGAGACGGGGTTTCACCATCTTAGCCAGGATAGTCTCGATCTCCTGACCTCGTGATCCACCCGTCTCGGCCTCCCAAAGTGCTGGGATTACAGGCTTGAGCCACCACGCCCGGCCTTCTTTATTTTTTGAGATGGAGTTTCACACTTGTTGCCCAGGCTGGAGTGCAGTGGCGTGATCTTGACTCATCGCAACCTCTGCCTCCCAGGTTCAAGCGATTCTCCTGCCTCAGCCTCCCGAGTAGCTGGGACTACAGGCGCTGCCACCAAGCCCAGCTAATTTTGTATTCTTAGTAGACAGGGGTTCCCCATGTTGGTCAGGCTGGTCTCCAACGCCCGACCTCAGGTGATTCACCCACCTTGGCCTCCCAAAGTGCTGGGATGACAGGCATGAGCCGCTGCGCCCGGCCCCACTTCCCTTTTTCTTTGGAACTAAGGTGCACTTGCTGCCTTTTTAAGATGATCACTTCCCCCAAGCAGGCCATTTGGTTCATTCCAGTATCCCTGCTGGTTACTAGACCCTCTGGCCTGGAGCAGGGCTATGAAAACACTTGCTGAATGAAAGACAAGCAAAGCATGCCTGAGAGAATGAGAGCTGAATTTTTTTTTTTTTTGAGACGGAGTCTAACTCTATGGCCCAGGCTGGAGTGCAGTGGCGCCATCTCGGCTCATTGCAAGCTCCACCTCCTGGGTTCATGCCATTCTCCTGCCTCAGCCTCCCGAGTAGATGGGATTATAGGCAACTGCCACCATATCTGGCTAATTTTTGCATTTTTAGTAGAGACGGGGTTTCACCATGTTGGCCAGGCTGGTCTCCAACTCCCAACTTCAGATGATCCATCTGCCTCGGCTTCCCCAAGTGCTGGGATTACAGGCGTGAGCCTCCGCGTCTGGCCCTGAGAGCTGAATTTTTGAAACCACCCTCACACAGGCATATTTCACAAAATTTTTTTTTTTTTGAGATGGAGATTCATTCTTGTTGCCCAGGCTGGAGTGCAATGGCACGACCTCGGCTCACTGCTACATCTACCTCATGGGTTCAAGGGATTCTCCTGCCTCAGCCTCCCAAGTAGCTGGGATTACAGGCGCCCACCACCACACCCGGCTAATTTTTTGTATTTTTAGTAGAGACGGGGTTTCACCATTTTGATCAGGCTGGTGGTGAACTCCTGACCAGCCGCCTAGGCCTCAGGTGATCCACCCACCTGGGCCTCCCAAAGTGCTGAGATTATAGGCATGAGCCACCACACCTGGCCACATTTGTTTTGCTTTTGCCAAATTCAGCAGTGGAGGATTGTATACCAAAGTTGCCACTAATATTAAGCTCTAAGAACCCACTACTATCGAGCCAGGTTTTTTTTTTTTTTTTTTTTG
>NW_012117821.1:1991052-1993078 GCF_000951035.1 Colobus angolensis palliatus | reverse complement strand
GGGGGGGGGGCGGTCCTCACTATTTGGCCTGGCTGGTCTCGAACTCCTGACCTTGCGATCTGCCCACCGGGACCTCCCCGAGTGCTGGGATTACAAGCATGAGTCCCGCACCTGGCCCTAGAGACTCATTTTTATCAAGAGACTGGGGGTTTGTTTTCCTACTTTTTAAGCTGCTGCTAATAAAAGTTTTATGTATTAGTCACTGGCATTGTTGATAACCAGCATGGTTCATCAGGTCTGAAGTATTTGTGTCTTCCTCAAACTCTTTTCCAACTAACGCTGATCTCTGGGGCAGTGAACTAGGAATGCAAGATTTTATTTATTTATTTATGTATTTTGAGATGGAGTCTCGCTCTGCTGCCCAGGCTGGAGTGCAGCGGCACAATCTCAGCCCACTGCAACCTCTGCCTCCTGGGTTCAAGCAATTCTCCTGCCTCAGCCTCCTGAGTAGCTGGGATTACAGGCACCCACCACCATGCCCGACTAATTTTTATAATTTTAGTAGAGATGGCGTTGGGGGGGGGGGGGGGGTCTCAGCATGTTGGCCAGGCTGGTCTCGAACTCCTGACCTTGTGATCTGCCCAGCACTCAGGTGATCCGCCCGCCTCAGCCTCCCAAAGTGCTGGGATTATAGAAGTGAGCCACCACACCCAGCCGAATGTAGGATTTTAAAGACAGCAGAGATGAGCTGGACAAGATTACAGTCAGCTGTTAAGGGTTGAGACCAAACTTTTTGCCTGTGGATTTTACAGCCTTTAAAACAAGGACATTGTGAGAACAGGGTGTGCATGTGTATTGTTTCTTCCAGGTTTCAGTCTTTGGCCAGAGAGTTTAAGACTCAATATATGCATTTATTTAAAAATATAAATATGGAAAAATAAATAATTTAAAAGACTAGATTGAATGTCCCTAGATTGTCACACATTCAAAGACTACATTTTTTCAAGAGATGGAATGGGACACAAAGCAAGAGTGAACGGTTCTAAACTCTCCAAGAAAGAAACCTGGGACCTGGTGGGGATCCCTGGCCTAGGTGTTCAAGGTGGTGGTATCCTAAGCTTCCAGCAGTTCCCCAGCCAGGCTCCACTAATGTCATTCTGTGGCTGGAGTTACAGAAGCAAACGGTCTACGTCACCAAAACCATGAGAAGGTTTCATACCAACAGGTTTGGCCGATGAGAGGAGAGGGGAGGCGGCTTCTCACCCAGCCGGGGAGGCCCATGTGCCGGGGTGCGGGCCTCTTTGCCCCACGGCAGACGACCTGCAGCCCAGCGGAGGGGAACCATGCCGCGTCCTGGAGGCTGTGTGGCTTCCTCAGCTGGGCTCTGGGGCCCACTCAGAGGTCTGAGGCCCCAGGGGTCACCTAGCCCAGGTCCAGCCTTGCTCTGGACACCTGTGTGACATGGGGTGGTGTGTGTTTGAGGGGCTGCCAGGAGGACAGAGATGGACGCCTGCTCCAGGTGTGGAGGGAGAGGCTGTCGCAGAGCACGCGGGGGGCGGGGTGGGGCTTGGGCGCTCTGTGACTGCCCCCAGGGCACGGGAGCTGCTCAGGACTGGATTCTGACGCCTGCCCCTGAGAGTGGCTGGGGTCTGTGGTGCTGCGGCGGGTCCACGCCCTGCCCACCCATGCTGTGTGGACCTGCCATGGAGGAGGACAGGCTCACTTACGGGTGGTTTCTTCCTGGGACGCTGGCACAGTGGCACGGGCACCACAGTCCCTCAGATCCACAAAAGGCGGCAAACTCTTCGTCCTTCCCGATGGGTTTTGATCCAATACAATCACCCCGTGTTGCAGCTGGGGGTGCTCGCTCAGCAGTCTTCAAGAAACAGAACAGATGGTGCTGGAGTTCTGACTCTGCAGTGCTTGCTGCCTCTGAATCTCCTTCGAAATCCGTCTTTTAATTCCTAGTAAGTATAGTTCCCTATCAAATTTGCCAGCTGCCAACGGAATGCTGTGGAGAAGGAGGGGGCATTAGGAGGAGGTCGGGCCCAGAGGAGGGGGCATTAGGAGGGGGCTGCACCAGGAG
>NW_012117821.1:1984100-1990877 GCF_000951035.1 Colobus angolensis palliatus | reverse complement strand
CGTCAGGAGGGGTCGGGCCCAGAGGAGGGGGCGTCAGGAGGGGTCGGGCCCAGAGGAGGGGGCGTCAGGAGGGGCCAGGCCCGGAGGAGGGGGCGTCAGGAGGGGCCGGGCCCGGAGTAGGGGGTGTTTCAGAGGGGGCCGGACCCGGAGGAGGGGGCGTCAGGAGGGCGCCCAGGGCCATGAGGAGGGGTTGTTAGGTGGGCACTGGCCCGGGTTGGCACTGCCTCTAAGCACATGGAGGCCTGTCCCTGGGAGAGCCACAGGAAGGATGGGGCGGACGCCTGAGTGCTTAAGGCCTTCCTCCCTCCAGCTGACCACACCCAGCCCCCCAGCTGGGCCTCTCTTCACTTTCCAGAGCCTCTCCCCTTCCTGCATTCTTCCTGCTCCAGGATGAGTCCAACCAATCCTGGGGGAGCACAGCCCTGCAGGTCCCAGGACAAAGCCCCAAGTGGAACCCCACGATGACAGGGACCCTCTTAGCTCATGGGATGACGGCCCAACCCCCGGGCCCGAGAGGGAAGCTGTGCGGGAGAACACTGACTTGTCTCGCCCCGGCCTCACTTTCACCCGGAAGAGGCCATACACAGGGCGGTGGTCGGAGGTCTTGATCCCGGGGCAGGAGGAGTAGATCACAGGACAGATGTCACCCTTGTGGCGGCTTCTGTACAAGACGCGGTCCTTCGGGAAGATTCCGGAGGCAGGAGGTCCAGTTACTCCTGAGGCGCTGTGGGGCGTGGCCCACTCACCTCCCCGCTGTTCTCAAGTGCTCCCCGAGGGAGCCTTCTGGGACCCCCGACACTTATGCCCATTTTGTTGCCTGGTGTCTGTGGCCAGCTGGGCCAGGGCCTGTCCCTCGCCGCTGGAGAGACCCTGTGGACAGCGGCTGTTCCTACCCTGCCCTGCCTCAGTGGCTTCTTGAGGCATCCAGCAGACATTAGGACGTGCCCAGAGCTGCAGCCACGGGCCTGGCGGAAGGGTGAGCGAGGGTGCAATGGGCAGAGGGCAGAGGCTCTGCACGCCAGGGGCGAGGACATGGCCGGTGCCCTGTGCGCCAGTCGGCTCACCCAGCCTTGAAAATACCCATGGAGAGGGTGCTGTTCACCACCAAAGAGGACTCGCCACAAGGCCAGGGTGCAGAGCTGAGGTTCAAGTCAAGGCCATCCAGGCTTAGACCCCTGATGCCAGGCACTGGCTCCCGGCTATGGGAGGTGCCCGCCCTGGAAGCACTCTGCGCCGACCGTGGGCGGGGCTCACCGTGTATGAGGGCGTCCTCTGTTTGGAGGTGCTGTCGTACGTGTCCTTCCCGATGTCAAACTTGTATGACGGGAGGAAGTGGATGTCCGGCTCCTGGAAGCCCTTGAAGATGGACCCTGCCCCGGGATGGGCACCCGGACTGGCTCAGACCAGCTTGTGCCAGCCGCGGCACCCCAGGCCCTCACCCTTCCTCATCTCCCGTCACGCCTGCCCCCCTCCCAGGCCCTCACCCTTCCTCATCTCCCGCCACGCCTGCCCCCCTCCCAGGCTCTCACCTTTCCGCATCTCCTGGATGAGCTGGTCATGCTGCAGCAGCGCCGGCACGTCCACCACCAGGCCCTGGCACAGGAGGGTGTCCACGGCCGTGCGCCCGCCGCTCAGGCGGAAGTTGAAGTCTCCAAACCAGAACACCTCATCAAAGCGGGTGGTGACGTCCGCTGTCGCACAGTGGGCCATGCATGGGCAAAGGCAGAGCAATGGCAGGTCCTTCCCCTTCCCCAGAACACGGCCTGGCAGTGGCTTCCAGGGGAAGTGCGTCTCGGGTGCCAGCCAGTGGGGCCGGGCCCTCGGGTGGGATTCGCACTGGGACAGCTCCAGAAGGCACCTGGAGCAGCCTCAGGAGCAGACGGCGCCCATGGCAGGTGATGACCACATCTCTGCTCCTTCCCGCACAGCCAGGGGAGGCGGCAGGGCGGGCAGTGGTGAGGACCAGGACCCAGGCTAGCAGGCCACGCTGTGAGTGAATGGGATCCGCCCACCCCACTAACCGCGCTAAAGAACCACGAGGGGCCATGCGCTGGGGGCACCTGGACTTTTCGGCCCTCGCTTCCCAAAGCTCAGGACGCTGCCTCTGCAGAGCTGCCGTAAAAACGACGGGCGCCCCGCGTGTGAACCATGGCGGCACCACCCACATGCAGTGTGGGGCCCTCACCTGCGCTGGAGCGATAGGGGTTGGTGTCGGGCACGTTTCTGGGCAGGGCCAGGGCTTGTACGGTCCTGGTGTAGTCCAGCAGCCGCTCTGCCACCTTCCCGTCGCCCGCTGTGGGAACAGAAATGGGGTAGGGGACACAGGGTTCTGAGTCTCTCTCAAGAGCTGCCCCTCTGGACCATGCCCTGACTGTGTGCCCCCTGCAGATGCAACCCCACCGGGCATCCGCTGCCAGGCCTGGCCAGGGACATTTCTGCCTTGGAGGATGGAGCGCGGGCCCAGCACAGCCTGCCCTCAGTGCCAGGGTCTGCTGGGGGTCCTCAGCATGCATCTTAGCAAGCATGGTGCCCGCCCCACGGCCCTGGGTGGAAGATGAAGCCAGCAGCCAGGACCCCGGCCCTGGGCAGAGTCCTGGTCAGGGGAGGAAGGCTGTTCTCACACAGCACCTGTGGCGCACGCACCAAGTGACTTACAGGTGAAGTGGGACGTGATGAAGAGGAAGGAGGTGCCAAAAAAGGTGAAGCTGACGCCCAAGGCCCCCTTGGTCTTGATCTGAGACACGATGCGTGTGGTCACCGTGGAGCACTCCACCTCTGTGGGAGGGCAGCCCTCAGCTCACCTGCGGGACGCTGCCAGGCCGGGCATCATGGCCAGACCCACATGCCAGTGGGGGCTCGCTGTGGAGCCCGTGTGTGACATAGCAACCCCCAGATCCCAGACACAAAGCGTGCCTGTCCTGCCAAGGCCACGGGTCAGCCGTGGAAAGCGGGGCTGCCACCCTCCAGCCATGCCCATCCCTCCAGCGGCACCCACCTGAGCAGAACCAGATGAGGTCCCTGCGGATGAAGAGCGACATGTAGAGCACGCCGTGGGCCGCAGAGGACAGCAGCACGTAGTGCGGGCCCAGCGTCTCCTGCAGACGAGTCTCCCACTCCCGCCTGCAGAGGAAGAAGTGCGGCCAGCTGGGGAAATGGCCTCCTAGCTCCGCCACCCCCAGACCTGCTGCCCAGAGCCCCTCGAGGAGCTACCAGGGAAATTCCATGACCTGGCCTCGGAGTCTTGCATGGAGAAGCATTTGCCAGAGGGCCTTGTGGGCCAGAGTTGGGAGCTGCCGGGGGTCACAGGCCCCAGTTCCACTTGAGTGGCTCTCCTGGATCCCTGCCGAGACCCCAGTGAACAGAGCTCCTCCTGCCTGCATGGCTCATGCGCCAGGGGAGTGGGGCCCACCTCAACCTGGGGCCAGGGCTCCTTCCCCCAGAGCACCTGTGTGGGCGGCACCCACCTGCTGTTCCCACCACAACCTGGGGGCCCCAGGAGGCCTCGGAGCCCGGCCCTGCTCCCTGCTGCCCTTCTACTCTCTCAGGTCAACAATTTGTTACCAAAATCAAATCTCATTGATATTAAACTCTCCAAGTTGCCACTGGAAAAGAAACCGACTCATGTATCGGTCCCAGGCGTGGAGGCTGCCGGTGCCCAGCCACAACCCAGGTCTCAACGACCAGCAGCTTCAGAGACAGCAGCCCCTGGGCAGGCACTGCAGGGCCTGCGGCCGCCCTACCTGTCAGAGCAACCCTCCTGGACCCCGATGATGTACAGGTCCTGGGCATAGTCGGCCTCGGCTGGGAGCAGGAACTCATCCAGGCTGGGCGGGAGCTCCTGGAAGGAGGGAGCACGTGGTAGGCCGGCTCCTCCTGAAACCTGCAGGCGCCTGTGGGCGAGTCCCACTGCAGCACCTCGCGTACTAGCAACTCCTCCGAATGAGGGGAGACGGAGGCCAGGCCCAAGAAGGGAGCTACCCAGTCGGTCTCCGAGGCAGCCTCTGACACACCAAACACACCTCAGGTTGGCCCTCGGCCTCAGTTTCCCTCTCCAAACACGAGTCTGTCCAACGACCACTCCTGTATGACCCCCCGTCACCGTGACCCCAGCTTGTGGGGCCCAACCTGCCCCTGAGCTGCCCCACACAGGCTCTGCTGCCCCTGAGCCGCCCCACACAGGCTCTGCTGCCCCTGAGCCGCCCCACACAGGCTCTGCTGGCCCAGCCTCCCGCTCACCTTGAGCAGACGATTCTCAGCCAGGCCTGGTGACCCAATCCCTTCCCCTCCGTTCTGCAGCCACGCGGCCATGGAGGTGCAGGTGGGCGCTCTGGAGGACGGGGGTCCTTACCCACTCTCACCCTCCTGTACTGCGGTTTGCAGTGGAGTACACCTCGGGGCTCTGCCCTCCTGGCCCCAGGATGAGGCACAGAACTGCCCCGTCTCCCTCACCCACGTCTGTCCAGCACCGCCCCGCACTTCCCTGCCCAGCACCACCCAGCGCCACTCACCTTCTGGCCTTGCATGTTCCAGGTGGCCACGAAGAGTGCCACGTTCCGGTCTGGGAAGTAGCGGGCCAGCTCGTCTGCCCCCAGCAGGGCCCCGCTGGCCAGGAGGCTGCCCTCCAGGTAACTCCTGTGACGGGAGGACCCCAAGCTCAGGGCCAGGCACAGGACACATCCCTGGGGGGGGGGGAGTCTCAGCCAGGTCCCCAGGGACAACAGCAAAACCCACGGAACATCAGAAGCTGCCCCCAACCCCGAGCGAGGGCTCTCCTGGACCCTGCGGCGCTGCTGTCTACTCTCCAGGAAAACAGGGCCCGACCTGGCTGCACAGACACCCAGAGCGGGTTCACACCCCTCCCCACCTCCCGGGAAGAGGCATGAGAGGGTGACATTTTGGGCTTTTTGGTGGTGGGGTCCTGGGAAAACCACAGAGAGGAGCTCCCAAACTAGAAGCCGCGGCTGTGGGCACAGGGCGTTGTTCGGGGAGGGGCTTGTTCTCCTCCTTTCTCCCTTGGCCCCAGCACCAGGCAGGATGGTCTAAGACAGGGAGACCAGGCAAGCCACACGGAAACGCGTTAATCTCCTTGACGCCCTGTGGCTTTGACGCACTTTTGGGTTTGCTTGTTTTGGTTTCTGGTGGGGACAGGGTCTCAGTCTGTGCCCAGGATGGAGTGCAGTGGCACTAACACAGCTCCCTGCAGCCTCCACCTCCAGGGCTCCGGTGATCCCTCTGCCTCAGCCCCCCGAGTAGCTGGAACTCCAGGTGCAGTGCCACCACGCCCAGCCAGTTTTTTATTTTTTATTTTTGTAGAAACAGGGTCTCGCCATGTTGTCCAGGCTGGCACTTTCAGATTTTAATACGGCAGTATATGCAAATGGTTAAACGCACCGTGTGGCACAGCAACGTCCCTGTCCCTCCCCACCCTCAGCACCTTCTGCCACGAGGGCTGGTAACCTGTCAAGAGGCAACAGCGCACGCCTGCTGCTGCGTGGACCACCCACTGGTGCAAAAGCCACCAGGGGATGCGGACACACGGAGCCGGCTGTGTGCCCGAGATGCTTGATTTACAGACACTGAAATCTGAAGTTGACAATTTTCTTGGACTGTGAAACAGTATTACAATTGTTTTGACTTTTTCCAACCGTGTGGAAATGTAAAACCCGTTCTCAGCTCGCCGACAACACAGAAACGCCGTGGGCTAGGCTTGCCCGCCCTCCTCCCCACTCCTTCTCTAAGTAACACTTGTGCTGCTCCTTCTAGATCCGCCGTCTTCTGACATGGTTCCCTTTCGCAAGGGGAGACGAGAGCGTGGTGCCGGATTCTTGTGACCTCCCGTGAGAACTTCTTCAACCCTGGCCGCAGCTCACCAAGCTTCACTGGACACGATTAAATCATGTCAGCAGGGAGGAACCTCGCTACCTCACCCCTAAAACTGTTGGCAGTTCCGGTCGGGACAGCTGTGTCCACGCAGTGGTCATTCGGGACAGAGAGTGTTGCTGTGGCCACTGCTGTCAAGTGATCCCGGGCCCAGCAGGGGCTCCTCCGTCACCAGACTCGAGGCCCATGGCGCCTTTGCCGGCAGCGCCCATCATGTCCACACCAGCAGCCGTGTGGTCGGTCTGCCCAGCTCTGTCCAGAGCATGGTTAGTAACAGCAGGCCAGGGGCGGCCCTCACAGCCATTCCTGTGTCCCGACATGGGCAGGGGCAGGGCTGCCTCGGACCCCCATCCAGGGCCAGGACACTGCAGAGCTGCTGCATAAGGACACTCAGGCCGGCTGCCGCAGCCTGGGCCGGCTCTCAGAGCAAAAGGAACTGGTGAGGAAAGCACCCCCCTAACCCGCCCTGGCAGCCCCAAGGCACTGGCAAAGGCCAGCAGCCATTCTGAAACAGGGCGGACCAGCCCGTGCATGTGCGGCCCACAAGCTCAGATGGGTTTTACTGTGTGGAACGGCAGAGAAAGAAAAAACAGCGAGGTTCCAATGTGTGTCCCTGATTCACTGGCACAGAGAAGCCCTTTGGTCCCCACTGTCCATGCCTCGCCCTTGACAGAAAGCGTGTGCCGACCCCTATGCTAGAACAGACCGGAGGTCTGGAAATGGGAAGTTTTAGACAGCAGAACTGGGTTAAAGGATCCACATCAACCCTCGTTTCCTGGTTGTTCGAAAACAATGACCTGATCAAGGCCGGGCGCGGTGGCTCAAGCCTGTAATCCCAGCACTTTGGGAGGCCGAGACGGGCGGATCACAAGGTCAGGAGATCGAGACCATCCTGGC
>NW_012117821.1:1974404-1978755 GCF_000951035.1 Colobus angolensis palliatus | reverse complement strand
CTTGAGCCTAATAGTTCAAGACCAGCCTAGGCAACGAGGTAAGACCCTGTCTCTACAAAACATACAAAAATTTGCCAGGTGTGCTGACCGTGCCTGGAGTCCCAGCCATTCAGGAGGCCGAGGCAGGAGGATTGCTTCAGCCCAGGGGGTTAAGGCTGCAGTGAGCTGAGATCAGAGATTGCACCACGACACCCCAGCCTGGGCAACAGAGCAAGACCCTGTCTCAATAAATGTGTATGTGTGTATACATATATATATATATATATTTTTTTTTGAGATGGAGTCTCGCCCTGTCGCCCAGGCTGGAGTGCAGTGGCGCAATCTCGGCTCACTACAAGCCCCATGCCTGGCTAATTTTTTGTATTTTTCACAGGGTTTTAACACAGGGTTTTTGTATTTAACACAGGTTTCACTGTGTTAACCAGGATGGTCTTGATCTCCTGACCTTGTCATCCGCCCGCCTCAGCCTCCCAAAGTGCTGCGATTACAGGTGTGAGCCACCGCACCCGGCCATAAATATGTATTTTTTTTAAAAAAAAGAGAAAGAGAATCTAGGGAAGAAAGCTGCCGTCACCGAGCAGCAGGGTCAGGAAGTCAGTGGACGTGTCAGGGTCTCATGGAGAAAGGCAAGGGTCACTCACCTGTGCCAGCTGAGCAGGGTTGTAGAAGGGCACGGCCCCGCTGGGAGGGCCGCCTGCAGCAGGGAGGTCACCAGGAGCCTGAGAAGCACAGAGAAGTCACCTCAGCGGGGCTCTGCTGCACAGCAGCTGGCATTTCAACCGCAGATACAGACACCGCTTCTACGTGGGATTTACGGTACTTGTAAATAAGCTACAGAAGCAGACTGAAGGCACTTCTTGCAATACCGGATTTAGTTATTTTATGGTTCATAGAAAAATGGTGAAAATCAAAGCAACGTGCAGAGCCCATGTTTTAAGCACTGGAACATGCAACAGGAAGGTGCACACAGCACTGAGGTGGCGCTGAGCGTGCGAGGCAGTTAGGAGGTGCCCACGGCTGCAGACCTAAGGCTCCAGCCACGACACGAGGCCCAGAGCTCTCATTTGCAGGCAGAAGGGTCGCAGCAAGCCTTTCTGCTGAGCCACGGTTGCAGCTGGTGCCGTGACAGGCAGAAGATGAAGGGTTCGTTCACCTCCCTCCCACACTGGCCGCAGGACACCGCCACTGCTGCACTCGCCCCGGCCTCAAACCAATGTTCTCATGCTTGATCAGAAAGGAGAAATCTTCCTTCCAAAGGAGAGCATCCTGACCCGGGAAACACTCACACGGCGAGGCCACGCCCCAGGCCCGTCATTGGAAAAACCAATTCGAGCAAAATGACAGAACCCACTCAATCGCTAGGACACCTCGGGGTGGGTCCAGTCGCCCCGTGTATGTGGATACTGCACAGCAAACCCCCTTTAAAGGAACACTGCTGTAATCCCAGCATTTTGGGAGTCTGAGGTGGGCGGATCACCTGAGGTCAGGAGATCGAGACCAGCCTGACCAACATGGAGAAACCCCGTCTCTCCTAAAAATACAAAATTAGCTGGGCGTGGTGGCGCATGCCTGTCATCCCAGCTACTCAGGAAGGCCGAGACAGGAGAATCGCTGGAACCCAGGAGGTGGATGGAGGTTGTGGTGAGCTGAGATCACACCATTGCATTTTAGCCTGGGCAACAAGACTGAAACTCTGTCTCAAAAAAAAAAAAAAAAAAAAAAAAAAAAAAAAAAACAATGACCTGATCCAAATTTGACACGACTGTCATTCTAACAGGTGTATCTATGTAAACTGAATCTGATTTTAAAATGTGATGCTTTAGATGCACGAAGAAATTTTACCCTTTACAAGAAACCCCGCGATGAATTATTTTAACAAAAGCAACAGTTTTGCCCTGTATGTGACAGCACCTCCCCCATCCATGCACAGGAGGGGAGTATGGTGGAGGAGCCAGGCACGGGCCCTCACTCCATGCCTAAGCCCACCTGCCTGCTGGTGGACCACAGGCACAGGGAAGTGAGGCTACCTTCGGAGACTGTGGTGAGCTGAACAGTGATCCCCAAAGTCATGTCCACCCCCAGACCTCCAGAACCTTGGAATGGGACCTTATTTGGAAACGGGGTCTTTGCAGATGTACTTTTTTTTTTTTTGGAGACAGAGTCTCGCTCTATTGCCCAGTCTGGAGTGCAGTGACGCGATCTCGGCTTACTGCAACCTCCGTCTCCCGGGTTCATGCCATTCTCCTGCCTCAGCCTCCCGAGTAGCTGGGATTACAGGCGCCCGCCACCACGCCCAGCTAATTTTTTGTATTTTTAGTAGAGACGGGGTTTCACCGTGTTAGCCAGGATGGTCTCAATCTCCTGACCTCGTGATTCGCCCGCCTCGGCCCCCTACCTAAAGTGCTGGGATTACAGGCATGAGCCACCGCGCCTGGCCTGCAGATGTACTTAATTAAGGATCTTGAGATGATATCACTCTGGATTTAGGGTAGGCAGTAAATTCAATGACTGGTGTCCTTATAAAAAGAGAGGGGAACACAGAGAGACAGGGAAGAGGCCGAGAGAGAGACAGAGAGACAGGGAAGAGGCCACATAAAGACAGAGGCAGAGACGGGAGTGCGCCACAAGCCAAGGAACAACTGGGGCCCCAGGAGCGGGAGGCGGCAGGAGGACCCTCCCCTGAGCCTCTGGAGAGAGGCTGCCTGGCCACACCTTGATTTTAGACTCTGGCCTCTAGAACTGGGAGAGGAGTCCAGCTCTGCTGTTTCAAGCCTCCCAGTCCGTGGCCATGAGTTACAGCGGCCCCGGGACACCAACACAGAAACCGCCTCACACCACTCCCTTCTCACACCTGCCCTGCCTCCCGCTGTGGCTGACAGACAAGACTTGGGCACCATGGCAGTGGGGAGGGGAGGAAAAGAAGGGTGCGGGTGGTTCTGCCAAGTCATAGTGGGAGTCTGAGGGCAGGCCCCCAGACTGCGACCCCAAGACAAGACCAGGCTTGGGAGAGGCCACGGGTTCAGTGCTGTTCCTTCCAGCAACAGCTGGAGCCACCAAAATGTTCCTCGTGAGAAAGTGGCTAAACGAAGGAGCCTCAACACATCGGGGGCCTCTTGCGGCAGAAAAAAACTAAGGGGGCAGGCTGGGCGCAGTGGTCCACGCCTGGAATCCCAGCACTTTGGGAGGCTGAGGCCAGGAGTTCGAGACCAGCCTGGCCAACATGGCGAAACCCCATCTCTACTGAAAATACAAAATTTAGCTGAGTGTGGTGGCAGGTGCCTGTAATCCCAGATGCTTAGGAGGCTGAGGCAGGAGGATCCCTTGAACCCAGGAGGTGGAGGTTACAGTGAGCCGGGATCGCGCCACTGCACTCCAGTCTGGGCCACAGAGAGAGAAACAAACAAAAACAACCAAAGGGGCAGATCACATACATTGACGAAATTTCTCAAGACTAAACAAGAAATAGCGCCCGATACATCATTGTATTCAGGATGCCATCTTGTCTACCTTAACACAACGTCACGCCCACGAATGGTTCTGAAACACACAGGAAAAGTTCTGGGAAGTTCGGGAGAGATGGGAAGGGCGCTGCTGTGGGGAGGGGCTGGGAGATGGGGTGGCTGCGGGAGACCCGCTTCATTCTTTCTGTTTAGGCATCTTAAACGCTGCTGATGGGAAAGGTCTCACGAGGTTCCAGCAGCCTGAACACTACAATGAAGGCGGCGCAGGGGCTGCACCCGCCAGGCCCTACCTGCTGCGGACGTCCTTGCTGCGGATGGGCGCCAGGAGGCTGAAGGAGGATTTGGCCGATCGAAGGGAACAGTCGTCGCAGGCCAGGGGGCTCCGGGGCCGGCCGGGGACCAGGCTGCTGTGGGCCCGCACCAGCAGCGGCTGCGCGCGGAGCCTGTAGTCTGCAAGATCCGAGTCGACCTTGTTTGCTGTCCTCAGGGAGTCGGAGGCGATGTCCAGGCTCAGAGCAGGCGGCGGGCGCGGAGGCAGCAGGCTGGGCAGCCTGGACGAGCTCCCTACCACGGCGGCGTCTCTGTGCAGCAGGTTCGGGGAGCTGCTGGCCACCCCAGAGAGAGGGTTACCCCCCGAGGACGGGCTCCCTCTCTCACTGCCCAGGACCCCACGGGACTTGGGGATTTCCTGTAAGGAGGTGCTCAGGCAGGGCGGGGAGCAGCTGTGGGCGGGGGCCCCGGGACCCTCGCTCTGCACTGAGCGCCTGGAGGGACTGGTCCCATTCCGGGCTTCCAGGTCTTCCTGGCTGCCTCGAAAACGCCTCCTCCTCCAGCCCTTGTCGTCCAGGGACAGGGCTCGCTCCAGCCGAGGCCTGGCAGGGGGCCGCGGG
>NW_012117821.1:1967869-1974214 GCF_000951035.1 Colobus angolensis palliatus | reverse complement strand
CCTGTACCCTTGGTCACGTGACGCTGAGGGAGACAACGGGCGAGGTTAGTGGCAAAGCGCACGCGGCGAACCGGCACTGCGTGCTCAGGGACACAGGCCAGCTCTCATGTTAGTGAGGACCACCAGCCGCAGGTACCTGATTAAAATGCTGGCTCACTTCACGTGATAATGAACTCATTGAACTACAGCGCGAAAGCTACAAAACAGCAAGAACACACATAAAACACAGACAAAAGTCAACATGCGCGTCACTGTCCAATCCAAGCCGTCAGTTCCATTTCAAAAGCTTTGTGATGCCATTAGAATCAATATAACTCAAAAGGAAAAAAAGCCAGTGTTAGCTTAAGATTCCTGTCTTAACGTAAAGCTGTTACCCCGAAACAACCATTATCTCAGGGGAGGGCTGGGAGGAAAAGTCCAGCCTTGGCCTAAGCCAGCTTCACCTCCTGACACTTCACAATTCAAGACGATTCCATGCTGTTGAGGGGAGGGGACCGGGACTGAGGTGACAACTCAAACCCCTTCACCCCTCCTGAAGCTCCTAAATGGTTTTGTTAAAACAAGTGCAATTTTTTTCCCCCAGGAACGCCATCTTTGAGGTGCTCTTGTTTCTAAACTGCCTCTTCCTACCCAGTACCGCCCTCCATAAAGGAAGAGGCACCTGGACAGTGAGCTGCTGGGGAGGCCTGGGCTGTGGGAGGCCCTGGCGTCGGCACTGCTTACCTCTCCTCCCTGGGAACCCTCAGGCTTAGAGGAGGGGAGTTCAGAGCCAGGGAGTGACACTGCAGAGCTTAAAACCTGCCAAGGAAAAGAAGAATTGCAGCAACCAAATCCCAGGGAATTTAAGCCTCTCACCCCAGGCCGAAAAACAGGAAACTGTTCTGGTCTGGGTTGCAAACGCCCTCTTCCATGTAAAGTACTCCTCAGAGAGAAGTGAAAAGAAAGGTGCCTCACACGTGGCTCCAGCCGCACAACCCCGCTGGCTCTAGACCTCCGCAGCTCTCTCCCAGTTGCCTGTGTGCCTATGACAGGCTTGCGATCTGGGGCTACTGTTATTCCCATTTTACAGAGGGGAAAACTGAGGCTTAGAGAGGTGAGTGACTGTCCCATGCTTTACACAGCTGATGAATGGAGAACAGGATTAGGCCCAGGCCTGTCCGACTCCCCCTGTAGAGAGTGCAGTCTGAGCTGTTCTTTTTTTTTGAGACGGAGTCTCGCTCTGTCGCCCAGGCTGGAGTGCAGTGGTGCAATCTCAGCTCACTGCAAGCTCCACCTCCTGGGTCCAAGCGATTCTTCTGCCTCAGCCTCCTGAGTAGCCAGGATTACAGGCACCTGCCACCACACCCAGCTAAATTTTGTTTTTAGTAGAGACGGGGTTTCACCATGATGGCCAGGCTGGTCTCAAACTCCTGACCTCAACTGACCCGCCCACTTTGGCCTCCCAAAAAGCTGGGATGACAGGCGTGAGCCACCACTCCCAGCTGGTCAGAGCTGTTCTACTTCACATGGGAGTCATTTGTTTTTATTTTTTTTGGATGAAGATATACTTAACTTTTATTATTGGTAGATAATTGCTCTTTAACTTAGAATAATTTCATTTTTTCCAATTTTAAAAATTGTAAAATACACATACCATAAAATTTGCCACTTTAATCATTTTTAAGTTTTAAGCACATTCGCCGTGCTGAGCAATCATCACCGTCACCATCCCCAGATCTCCATCTTCCCAAACAGCTCTGTCCCGCCTGGCACCATGCATTCTACCTTCCATCTCTATCATACACAAGTGTGAGGCATTTAAGACGGAACACTCTCTGCGTACACACTGGGTACTTACTGACTGGCAGAAGGCAAGGCCCTATCTGGCAGGATGGGGAGGTGACTCCTCACTGGGTACCCTTCCCCTCTTTCCCACCGCACCCACTCACCTTGGGCTCTGGGGCAGGGTCTAGATTGGCCAGGCCCCTAGCTGGTGCAGGCCCTTCCCTGCCAGTCCCGTCTGGAGGCTGTGGTTCTTCTGCATCTGGGGATGAGAGAGTGAGGAGGCCATGATTCCGTCCAGAACATCCCTGGGGTCTCACTGAAGACACCCGGAGAGGAAGAGAGTTTCGTGCTACACACACGGCACACTCACGCAGAAACGGGCAGATCATAAAAAACCACAAACCAACCCCAGGCTCTCTGCGTGCTGGCCAGGTCATTCTTTTAACAGGACATTTAGGAGAGACTCACAGAAAGAGGGTCAAAGGTCAGGAGACTGGGGCTGATGCTTGTGCTGCCTACCTGGGCTCGGCACAAACAAGTTGGAAGGAATCGGGAGTGGCGCGAGTGGAGCGACAAAGTCTGCAGGAGCAAGAGCCGGCTCGCTCCGCTGGGTCCCGCTCGGGTTCAGGACATCCACGTAGCGAGCTCTGGTTCCGGCTGCAAAGGGGGGAGGAGCAAACTGAGGCGAATGCGCCAGGCGGCCTCCAGTGCTCACCGTGTCAGAGCAAAAGCACGCAGGGACGTGCTAGAAGCCATGTCGTGGCCCAACCCTGACGAGGACACCTTTCCACGCAGCAGATGTGTTTTGGCTTTTGGCCTTGGGGTGGTTCCCTATCTCACCCCACTGTGGCACACGCCCTCTGCTTCTGCACGGACATGGCTGTGCCCACAGCTTGTCAACGCAGACGGCTGTGGAGCCACGTAACACTCTGGAGAGCCGCGCTCGTCCCCAAGGCTTCCTCCTCGTGACACCAGCATTACCTTCCACGGTGCGACACCCATCACCGCCTCCCCACGCACAACAGCTACACATTGCCTCTCTCGGAGAGTTAGTCGTTCAAGCAAGCTCCCACTCCAAGGCCACCCTTACCTGCTCTTCTAGAGAACATGTTCACCGGGGCTCCAGGAGGCCCCGTGAGACCAGGCGGCGCAGCCTTGGGCAAGGAGGTTGGAGGTGGGGGCGGGGCTTTCTTCTGCAGAGGGAAGCACAGCTTCAGACACGCACTGTGTGCACCAGAGACCCCCTGGGACGGCAGTCAGGACGCTCCAAAAGGAGCAGACGCCGCCCAAAGAGCACAGGGCCACGCAAAGCTGTTCCCTCCACTCACACCTCACACCCAACAGGAACTAAAATGACAATTTACCTCCTCTTCTGGCTCATTTAAATTCACCCACTGGTTTTTCTTTTCATCCCAAACAATCTGCCAAGATTTTAGAAAGAAAAAAGGTCAGCAGACTGAAGCTAAACGGAATTAGAATCTGATTAATGATGACACTTCAAAACTTCAGGAAGCACCTACTCAGCTCTGCTCTGAAAGTGACAGAAAAATCATTACAGTTCCTCGGACGTCCCGTGCCGTATTCGACAGCACTCACCGATTTGTTCTTGTCATCTGGCAAATAAGCTTCTGTCCTTTTCTTCCCAGGTAGCCAACGAGAGAACCAGGATTCACCCTAAATATAAAAACCACAAGAAAAACTTTGAAAACACTATGTTCCATGAAATCAGCCAGATGCAAAAAGACAAATTCTACGGGACCCACTTCTGTGAGGCCCCAGAGTCGCCAGATCCAGACACACCAGGAGAATGGAGGTGGGAGGGAACCGGGAGTTGCTGTTTCGTTTCAAGGGGACAGAGTTTCTGTTTGGGAAGGTGAGAATGGGAAGGTGAGAAAGTTCTGGAGATGGATGGTGGTGATGGTAACACAACAGTGTGGATGTACTCAGTGCCACAGAACTGTGCACTCAGAAAATGGTTAAAATGGTGCATTTTGTTATGTGTATTTTACTGTAAATTTAAATAGGTCAGAACAGTAACGTGCCTTCATGAGCTTATTTCGTCTAAACACTGACAAAGCTTCCGACATCCTCCCCTTTGAGAAGTGGAAGGCAGGCTGTCCAAGTCAGTGTGTGTCAGAGGCAGACACAGCCCCTCTGTGTTTCCCATGCATGGAGAATTTGGTTATTAGGAAAATTTACTTTATTCTTCACATGATGCACTTCATTTTTGTTTGTTTGTTTTTTGAGACAGAGTCTTGCTCTGTTGCCCAGGCTGGAGTGCAATGGCGTGATCTTGGCGCACTGCAACCTCTGCCTCCTGGGTTCAAGCAGTTCTATGCCTCAGTCTCCCGAGTAGCTGGGATTACAGGCGCCCACCACTATGCACAGCTAAGTTTTGTATTTTTAGTAGAGACTGGGTTTCACCATCTTGGCCAGGATGATCTTGAACTCCTGACCTCATGATCCGCTTGCCTCGGCCTCCCAGAGCGCTGGTGTGACAGGCGTGAGCTGCCGCGCCCGGCCTCCCAGAGTACTGGGGTAAAAGATACCATCACAAGTAAAAAGACAATCTACAGACTGGGAGACGATATCACAATCAATACACCTAAAAGAGGACTTATATCCACAATATAGAAAGGACTCCTGCGAGTCATTAAGAGATCACCATTAAAAATGGAGAGGAAAGTCAGGTGCAGTGGCTGCAACTGCAGTCCCAGCTATGAGGCAGGAGGACCACTTGGGCCCAGAAGACTGAGACCAGCCTGGGCAACATACTGAGACCCCATCTTTATGGAAAAAAAAAAAAAACAACAAACAAAAAAAACGAATAGAGACTTGAACAAGCACTGCCCCAAAAGGGCAGTGAGATGGTAAGAGGGACACAAGAAGGTGCCCAGCATCACACCTCGCTGGGGAGATGCAGAGTAAGACACAATGAGATGTCATCAGCCCCAGCACAACGGCTAAGTTAAAGAACTGGCACTGCCCAGTATTGGTGAAGACGAGGGATATCTGGGGCCCTTGTTCTCTGCTGCAGGACGTGTGACTTGGTCCAACCAACCATTTAGGACAACTGCTCAGCAGTCTCTCCTAAAGCTGAACACACACTCGTCCTGCGACCTAAACCCTCTGCTCCTCGGCGCTCACCTAAGAAAAACAAGCACATTCACCAAGAGACTGGCAAGGAGGCTCCCGGGGCCTGAATGATCCCAGCCCCACACTGAAAGCAGTCCCAAAGTCCACGACTGGGAGAATCCATGAGCCGGCGGCAGGCACACACCACAGCGACAAAGGAGCGGCTGCCGTCTGGTCCCTTGCGGGTGGGTCTGACAGGTAATGGCCACAGGGGACCTCTGGGGGCCGGACTGTGTCCCCATGCTGACCTGGGTGGGCTACTATCCTATTATCCGAAGGCACAAATACACAGACACTCATCATGCCATGTGCACTGCAGACACTCGGCTGTTTGTATCAGGAGGCTGTTTGCATGTGTGGTGAATTAAGAGGACGGCGCTCTGGGAAGCGTGCCTCCTGCCCAGACCCTGCCAGCCGCCGGGCGCACTGGGGGCAGGCTGTACTACCTTCTTAGGTTCCTTCGTCTCTTTCTTGGCTGCTTGTCCGGATCTCTTCGTTTCGAGAGCAGGTGGGAGAGACAGAGGTGGCTGCGTGGGACCCGAGTCAGCACGATCCCACCCTGGGGGTGCCTCTGAGTCTGGCGCCGTCCTCAAGGGGGCCTGTTGCAAGGCAACGCAGAATAGGCTATCCTGGGGCTCCTCACACAGGAACCGAAAGACAGCGGGGACGTGCTTCCCCAGGCGTGTTCCCTAAATATGTCACTGAGAGGCCACATGACTCTGGTGACCAGAGGGAGTCAGGGAGCGGGCTGGGGAGAGCAGCCCCCTGACTGGGCCTCCCGGAGCCTCTGCCTGGCCTGACTAGAGAAAAGCCAGCCGCACTTAATAAGCAGCTCCGTCTGGGAGCACTCAGCACTCAGAATGCAAATGGGGACACTTGACGGAGATTCCAGGCTAGAAGAAATGGGGCGTGAGCACGCACCGAGGGAAGACTGGCCAGAGTGGGGCGATGGGCATTCGCAAAGATACAATGATTTTTAAAAATATTTATTCCTGGGTCAAGTCCCAGTTTTTAATAGCTCAGCCCTCACTTTTACTTTTCCAGGGACACAGTATTTTAAAGGGTAAAACACCAAATGCAAGTTCAAACTATAGCAATCGCCTACTGATGGGATGCCTGGGAAGGGCTGGGTATAAGTAAAGAAGGTTCCAGAATGCGGTCTGTATAAAAGCAACTATCTTATACCAAATATGTCTAATCAGATAAATCTCACTTTCAGGAAAACCAGTGAAAATGTTAGAAATTCTATTGTATTCCTGGATATCTTGGGAGATAAAAAAATTAGAAAAGAAATTCCACTGTAGAAAAAAAGATGGCCCGGCCAGGCGCGGTGGCTCACACCTGTAATCCAAACACTTTGGGAGGCTGAGGCGGGTGGATCACGAGGTCAGGAGTTCAAGATCAGCCTGGCCAAGATGGTGAAACCCCATCTCTACTAAAAATACA
>NW_012117821.1:1961680-1967368 GCF_000951035.1 Colobus angolensis palliatus | reverse complement strand
GCCGGGCGCAGTGGCTCATGCCTGTAATCCCAGCTACTTGGGAGGCTGAGGCAGAGAACTGCTTGAACCTGGGAGGTGGAGGTTGCGGTGAGCCGAGATCACGCCACTGCACTCCAGCCTGGACAACAGAGCGGATGCCATCTCAAAAATACAAAAAGAAAAAGAGATGTAGAATTCAGAGAAGGTGCCCGTTTTGGAAGAGTTAAAAATAATAAGGGGACTTCACGATATTTGTGTATTTCTTCTACTTAAAGTAACTGTCTTTCCACTACTGAATTCTCTCTTTCCCATCTTTCCCTACCAGCGTTTTCACCAACTCTTCATATTTTAAGGATGAAAGCTATTTAGAAGCACTTTCGCTTTAAGAAACAATTTTAGAAACAATTTCATAGTCCTCACTGCCATCATCCTACTTACAACTCAACAAAGAGTCTGGGTGCCCACTCGATGAACTTTATGGAAAACAAATAGTTTAAGAAAATGTGACAAAGTACCAGAGTAGCAAATTTTCCACCAAAATGTTCTTCGCTTTGCTCGGAAAGTGAGTTTCCAACAGGCGCCTCCTGCGGCACTATCCCTGCCAACGGGAAAGAGAGCAACTATGATCTCGGTCACGAGGAGGCGGGACGTGTGTGTGGCACACGGATCAATAGGCACGCGGCCTTCCCACCCAGCTACCGCCACACCAGCATGATTTGCAGAAACCAAGACTGAACATCGTCCCACACGTGTGCACACTCTTTTATTTTTAAAGCTAGGCCTGTGTTTTGCTTTGTCCATATATACACATATAGACATAGGCACAGACCAGGGACAAGATCCACCAAATCAACTTCCAGACGGAAGTTCATGACCTGCCCTGTATGTCTCACCAGGTGGTCAGGAGGGCCGTCTGAAGACAGATCCCAGGAGACCCATGGCCACCGTGCCCTGCCCCGAATGGCCATTTAAGCTTCATATCGTAACAAAAAGTCAAGTTACAAAAGAAACTGGCATTAACACTACTATCGTAGTGAGACTCTGAACCCATCCAGTCTGGAACTTCCAGAATGTTTGGTCTACATTAAGACAAGTAACGTGGCCGGGCGCGGTGGCTCAAGCCTGTAATCCCAGCACTTTGGGAGGCCGAGACGGGCGGATCACGAGGTCAGGAGATTGAGACCATCCTGGCTAACCCGGTGAAACCCCGTCTCTACTAAAAAATACAAAAAATTAGCCAGGCGTGGTGGCGGGCGCCTGTGGTCCCAGCTACTTGGGAGGCTGAGGCGGGCAGATCACTTGAAGTCAGGAGATCGAGACCATCCTGGCTAACCCGGTGAAACCCCGTCTCTACTAAAAAATACAAAAAATTAGCCAGGCGTGGTGGCGGGCGCCTGTGGTCCCAGCTACTTGGGAGGCTGAGGCAGGAGAATGGCGTGAACCCGGGAGGCGGAGCTTGCAGTGAGCTGAGATCCGGCCACTGCACTCCAGCCTGGGCGACACAGCGAGACTCTGTCTCAAAAAAAAAGACAAGTAACGTAAGTTGTTTCAAGCTCAAATAACTTCAATCTCTTCCACCAACCCCCACAAACATCACACCCAATCCTGCTTCTGCTCTCAAGACAGCATCTCTGCAGCCCCACCTGGGTCTGAGCTCCTGGCTTCCTGGAGCAAGTGTCTCCTTTCCTGCAGAGGTGGCACACCAGGCGGGAGGCCAGGCCCCAGGCACAGAGTTGCAGGATCAGGCCTGGAGGGCTCCGGGAAGCCAAGTGCAGACCCTGGGGTCACACAGCCAGGACCCGGCTCCAGGGGCCCCGGGGGCAGGGGCACTGGGAACATTGGCACCCTGGCAGGACTGGCCAACGGGCCGTCAGGGAGCGTCTGCGGAGCTGCATGGGAACAGTGGAGAAAAGGCTGGGGTTACTGAGGGTAGCTTGGGTCACTGGAAGGAGCTGATACTCAACATGTTTATGACAAGTGATTTTGTACAGCCCCGTTTCTGTTACAAGGGAGGCCCAACAGAGCAAAGAGCCCTGAAATCACCACTGCACCGAACCTTCAGTGGTTTGGAGAAAAGCAGAATATTCACTTCCTTTTCTAGGGGTGGGGGCAGGAGGAACACTTGTGCAGTCAGAGCACCACGTGGGCTCCTGGGCATGGCGCAGCCCAAACGCAAGCCCACAGCGACCGTCTGGCACAGAGTTCTGCTAGACTCGAGTCCCCTCCTCCATGGTCAGTGGTCAAACAGGCCACTCATTCATTCATTCATCCGACTCAACATAAAACCTGGGAGGGCTGCTGCCTGCCAGCACCATGCTGGGCCCTGGATGCTTCAAGAACAAAAGAAATGCTGGGTCCTCACGGGGGTCAGGACAGATGAACTGAGTAAGAAGAGCAAGCACTAAGGAGAGCAATCAACCAGGAAGTGGTAACGGTGTCTGAGGACGAAGCAGAGTGGACGTCAGGCAGGGAGGGTGGGCAGTGAGGCAGTGGGCCCAAATCGGGAGTGTGGCTGGTCCATAGCATGGGAGTGGACACAGCACCAGGGCAGGAGGGCTTAGGGCTGACCCCAGAGGGCCTGTGGCCACTGTGAAGACCCTGGCTTGTCCTCAGGTGAGATGGAGACCCCGGAGGGTCTGGGGAAGAAGCAGGAGGCGAGCAGTAAGGAGCCATGCTAATCCAGGCATGCGGCCCTGCGTGCAGGCTGTGCTGGTGAGGTTCACTGACGAAGGAAGCCAAGGAGCATGTGAGAGGAGGGCATCTGGACTTGACTCCCTGCAGCTCTGGGCTGGCCCTTCCTCTGATGCGGCCGACTGGGAGAAGCAGGCTGCAGAGGAGCACAGCCGAGGGTGTTGCCCAGACATGGTGTGGCTGAGGCTCCCGAAGAAGCAAGCAGGGAGGCTGATCAGGCAGCAGGCACTCAGGGCAGTGTCGCCAGCACATGGGTATTTATGGACATGGAAAGACATGAGCCTCCATCTCAGCAGGGCAGGAAGCAGGAAGGGAAGAAGGGAGGAGACCGAGGAGACCCACAACCACCGTGGTGGTGCGAGACGCTGCCTCAAACAGTCCGCATCTGAAAACAGTTCTCCAGGAGGCAAGGGCGCAGACCACAGCTCAGCCAGCAGGAAGCTGGGGCTTGTCCAAGGGCAGCAGCCGCGCACCTGGGCTCACCTGAGGGCAGCAGCCGCATGCTGGGGCTCGAGTGCTCAGGGCTCGGTGCAGGCACTGCCAGCAGTGGGTTGGCGATCCCCAGGGCCGCTGGCTGACTGAGTCCTGCCCCGTCCAACTGCTCCACCTCGGAGCTCGGCGTGCTGGGACACTGTTGCGGGAAGGCTCCGTCCTGATGCCATACTCCAGCCCCCTCCTGAGGGAGAACAAGGCCTGCCCTGTGGAAGCCACCTGTGGCCGCACGGCAGCGCTGCCCGCCCGCCACCACCATGCTTGCTGTGTCCCTACTTCAGGATAGGAGGCACTCAACCCCCTTTCTGGGGAATTGGGGAATTCTCATAGGCACACATCTGCAGTTCTATTGTCTTTAGATACATACTTTCAGTGTGGACATAACAGGGACAGAAGCCACCTTACCAGATGCCTCTGGGCCACCCCAAGCCAAGGCTGTACCTTGATCTGCCGCTCCACCTGCTGCAGGTGAACCAGCCACGTGGGTGCGGTCAAGGACTCCTCTTCCGGCTTCTCTTTCAGCTGGGGATCGAAGAGTCGTAACTGGGAAGCCATCTAGACACCGGCAAAAATCAAGAGGCCCCTGTCACCACCAGGTGATGGCAAGTGAGCTGTCTTCAAAATGCCCGGGCAATGCAGCTTCAGTGTTCACTGGGGGTAAAGTCTAATTAGCTGCATACATGTTTCTAGTATGTGCTTAGGTGACATACCTAGCACACAGGATGCTGGGCGACTGTGGGAAGTTGCTGTAGATGACCTCTTGGCCCACGGGCACCGCGTCGGCAGCACTGGGCACCCCCTGGAACACGCCTGGCCCGAGACTACCACCTGACCATGTGGACTTGACTCAGTAAGAGCTGGACTCCCCGGTAATGTCTGCAAGCTTTCATCGGGAATGTGGGGGACGCAAAGCGGGGCAGAAGGGGGCAGAACACAAGTTTGGCCCTGTGTTCATAACCACTGAGGCGGGGGATGAGCACCTAAGGATTCATCAATGACTCTCGGAACTTTGAAATGGGTCTAAAAATGTCCCTAATACATTTTTTGGGTATCCCATGAGCACGTTCTCACAAATGGAGCTACTGACGAGAGGTGAAGATCCTGGGGCAACACGGGCGCCGCTTACACCTGTCCCGTGGCGCCTCCCATACTCTCTGCCAGTCACACCACCTCTGTTTTACAGGGGAAGAAACTGAGGCTTGCAACAGTGCAGCCAGAACTCAAACAAAGGCTGCTGGACTCTGGACACTTAAGCTATCAACCACCAGACTAAATTTCCTCAAAATAAGAACATCCTGACTGGGCATGGTGGCTGACACCTGTAATCCCAGCACTTTGGGAGGCCAAGGCAGATGCACGCATCACTTGAGGTCACGAGTTTGAGACCAGCCTGGCCAACATGGTGAAACCCCACCTCTACTAAAAATACAAAAAATTAGTCAAGCGTGGTGGTGGGTGCCTGTAATCCCAGCTACTTGGGAGGCTGAGGCAGGAGCATCACTTGAATCTGGGAGGCAGAGGCTGCAGTGAGCCAAGATCGCACCAACCTGCACTCCAGCCTGGGTAAGAGTGAGACTCTGTTTCAATAAAAAAAGAATATCCTGGGCTGGGTGCGGTGGCTCACGCCTGTAATCCCAGCACTTTGGGAGGCCGAGGCGGGTGGATCACGAGGTCAGGAGATCGAGACCACGGTGAAACCCCGTCTCTACTAAAAATACAAAAACTTAGCGGGTCGCGGTGGTGGGCGCCTGTAGTCCCAGCTACTCGGGAGGCTGAGGCAGGAGAATGGCGTGAACCAGGGAGGCGGAGCTTGCAGTGAGCCGAGATTGCGCCACTGCACTCCAGCCTGGGCGACAGAGCGAGACTCCGTCTCAAAAACAAAAAAACAAAAAACAAAAAACAGTATCCTACAGACAGTTCCTTCTGATTATGAAAGTCGCTGCCAAGGTTCTGTGCTGCACACGGTGCCTGAGAGTCCCCAGGCTAAGACGCAAAACACGAAGCTATTCAGAGATCTTCATCTGCCCAAGAGGCAGGTTCTGAGCGCCTACCACAATGCGCATCTGAACCATCGCCACCCCTACGCCTGGGGGCTCTGGCAAGCCCTCCTTCCCTGCAGTCAGCACAGCATCCTGAGGACCGGCGCCGGGGGCAGCACCTGCACAAGCTGGCTGATCAGCACTGGGGAGTACAGGTGCGGCTGCGTCAGGATGCTCTTCGCGATGGCCTCACAGTAGTGGAAGGCTTGCGTGGCCAGCCCCATTTCCGCCAGGCGGCAGGAGTAGATGAACTTAAACACCTGAAACGACAGAAACCTTGCTGCCCCGCGGCTCCCCCACTTCCGAGCATCGCTGATGGACAAAGCCTCGCGCTGCCCTGGGGCTCCCCTGCGTCCGAGCATCACCAATGGACAAAGCGTCGCGCTGCTCCGGGGCTCCTCTGTTTCCGAGCATCGCGGGTGGACAAAGCCTCGCGTTGCCACGCGGCTACCCTGAGTCCGAGCATCGCGATGGACAAAGCCTCGCG
>NW_012117821.1:1934901-1960202 GCF_000951035.1 Colobus angolensis palliatus | reverse complement strand
CCCCAAAAAACTCACATCATTTTTTTCCATAAGAATTCAAAAAATCTAAGTAGCCAAAAGCTTGTTAGCACTGAGCGCCTGCCCACCCATGACAGCTGCAGGCTGACAGCACCTGCTTACCTGGAGACTGGGCAGGGGGCAGGTCTGGGCACCCAGGGACTGGGCGTACTCATAGGCTTCCGTCCTCTGGATTGCTTCATTGGTTGCGAACTTTAAGAATGGCAAACTGTAGAGGAAGCGAATTATTTTGATTTGAAAAACATGGCCAATTATTAGCACAGTCAACCTCAGAGCAGGTCATCCAGAAGTGTGTCCCACCATGTGACAAATCAAGACATGATTCTGGCCATCTGTGAATTAACTAAAGGAGAAGGATTTCATTTTACTTTTAAAGGAAAACTTACAGGACTATACTGACTTGCTTCTTTACCTGTGATTTGATCCAATTAAGACAAGCTTTGTAGTTTTCTTCGTATAAACACCAAATCCAACCTGGGCCATAAGGTAGCAAAAGTGGGCCGCATCTAAGAGGCCCTTCGAAGCTGGAGAGACACGAAAACCAGGCGAAGTCTCAGTGACTGGGGATGCCCGCAGAAGTCAAGCATGTGCACAGAAGGCACTAGAGACGTGAGCTGGACGAAGAAGGCCAGGTTCTTGTGATTTCTGCCAATGCCACAGACAACCGGGCCTTCGGTGCTCCATCCATGACGCCCGATGCCCATCTCCACCCCTGACCTACCCAGAGTGTCGCCCATGGTAGCCATCGTCCTGGACTCGACGTCCATATTGTTGTTCAAGTTGGACAAGACCATGGCAAGGTGCGGCCTCCAGTCTCCCCATTTCTCGTCTCCACAGCACTAACATGAGGAAAAACAAAATGAAGCCTCATCCCTGGAAGCCAGCACCATTTCAGTTCCACACAGCTGGGCTCACCAGCATGAGGAGGCAGCTCACGGCCTGTGACAGCGTCACCCATGAGCAAACTCCACACAGGCAGTGGAGCCTGTGCGAGCCACCAGGCAGTGCCACTCACCGTGGACGCGGCGGGCATCCGCCCGGACATGAGCTGGTAGACTGTCTGCAGAGGGTCGTTGATTGGGAGGCTGTTGGCAAACCTAGGCAGACATAAACACAGAAATACCCCATGCTGGCTCAGCTAGAAGAAAAAATCCGGCCGGGCACAATGGCTCACACCTGTGATCCCAGCACTCTGGGAGGCCGAAGCGGGCGGATCACCTGAGGTCAGAAGTTAGAGACTAACATGGAGAAACGCATCTCTACTAAAAATACAAAAATCAGCTGGGTGTGCTGGCGCGCACCTGTATTCCCAGCCACTCAGGAGGCAGGAGAATCGCTTGAACCCAGGAGGCAGAGGTTGCAGTGAGCTGGGATCGCGCCACTGCACTCTAGCCTGGGCGACAGAGCGAGACTCCATCTCAAAAAAATAAATAAATAAAATAGTAATAAAATAAATTTTTAAAAAAACCAGACCTCAGCCCTCTGATGTAATGATTAGACTTAGATAAAGTACACGTATCTCAATATTTTATTTTTCTTTCCTATCTCAATATTAAAAAAATAAAGCTGTAAAAGATAAGGCCAGGTGTGGTGGCTCACGCCTGTAATCCCAGCACTTTCAGAAGGTCAAGGTGGGCAGATCCCTTGAGGCCAGGAGTTTAAGACCAGCCTGGCCAACATGGCAAAACCCCATCTCTACTAAAAATACAAAACATTAGCTGGGTGTAGTGGTGGATGCCTGTGGTCCCAACTACTTGGGAGGCCAAGGCGTGAGGATCACTTGAAACTGGGAGGCAGGGGTTGCAGTGAGCTGAGACTGCGCCACTGCACTACAGCCTGGGCAACAGAGCAAAACTCAAAATTTAAAAAAAAGCTATAAAAGATGGAGACTAGGCCGGGTGCGATGGCTCACGCCTGTAATCCCAGCACTTTGGGAGGCCAAGGCGGGTGGATCACGAGGTCAGGAGATCAAGACCATCCTGGCTAACATGGTGAAACCCCGTCTCTACTAAAAATACAAAAACACTTAGTTGGGCGTGGTGGCAGGCACCTGTAGTCCCAGCTACTCGAGAGGCTGAGGCAGGAGAATGGCGTGAACCCGGGAGGCAGAGCTTAGAGTGAGCCGAGATCACGCCACTGCACTCCAGCCTGGGCGACAGAGCAATACTCTGTCTCAAAATAAAAACAAAAAAAGATGAAGACTAAGGAATTCACTGAGATTTTGTGTGAAGTATTAAAAACCATACAGTTAATAAAAAAACTTTTTAAGCTCTCCACAGCACGATCCAAGGAAGCCTCGAAGCCAAGGAAGCCCGCGTTCCTGTGGGAGCACAGCACAGTCAAGTGAAATCTGCCTGCCACCTGCCACCTGCCACCAGTGTGGACACCGCATGCTGCAGGGAGCCAGCCCTGCTGCCTGCCACCAGGGTATGGATGCCGTGTGTTGCAGGGAGCCAGCAGGGCTCGCCACTGGACCAGGCCACCGTGGGACCGTACCTGGTCATGACTCGGGCGTGTGTCCGGCTGTCCATCTTACTTGCAAGTAGCAGAGCGTGACCCCACAGGCCGTTCTTCATTGCAGACTCCAAAGCATCCTGCAAAAGGCATTTCAGGGGCCTTGGTGAGTTATCGGCGGTGACTCACGTGACATGACTCAAGACAGGCGACAGGCCATGTGTCCTCACGCAGCAGCAGATACACAAACAACCCAAAGGCCTCAAAAACTTATTCACCATTTGGAGATTAAGACACGTCAGCATTTCACTATTTTCCTGAGTTTCAAAGTCCCTGTGGTAGTGGGTATTTGTAGATATTTGCTGCTTTTATCCATTTTCAGCATAAAACATAAGCACGCTAATCACAAATAGGGCTAACCACGCCGCGCTGCCCACACCGCCCCGTCCACTGGGAAGCACGCACGGGTCAATTCCCCGGTTCTAACAAGAGGCCTCTGTGAATATCCCGTCAGCACAGACAGTGGCTCCAGTAAGGCAGCCTCCCTTTTCGCCAAAATCATCTAGGGTATAATTTAGGACTTCTGGCTAGGAGGCAAAAATGCTACAGTAGAGGAAGATGTTAATAAAAGCTAACAGGTTACATGACTTCAATCAGTTATAAAACATCCATAATAGACTCATACTGATCAGGCCGGGCGCAGTGGCTCATGCCTGTAATCCCAGCACTTTGGGAGACCAAGGCGGGTGGATTGCTTGAGCCCAGGATTGAGCCAGGATTGCTTGAGTCTTGGTTCGAGACCAGCCTGGCAACATGGTGAAACCCCGTCTCTAAGAAAAAAATAAAAAGTTAGCCAGGCGTGGTGGCGTGCAGCTGTAGTCCCAGCTACTCAGGAGGCTGAGATGGGAGGATCACTTGAACCCAGGAGGTCGAGGCCACATTAAGCGGTGATCACGCCACTGCACTCCAGCCTGGGCAAGAGTGAGACCTTGTCTCAAAAAATTAAAATAAAAAAATAAAAGTACTGGTCAAATATGCCCTTTCTGAGTTTATCATGATATAAAAGGACGGAGAGCTCTGGGCCTATCCAATGTCTCTGCTGTTCAGGGCCACACATGCCCGTGAGACTGGCCACTCTCCTGCTTAGCACATCCAAAGTGGACATCATGCACCCTAGACAGGCCCTGCTGTGAACACACTGTCCCTGCTGCAGTCACAATGGACCCCCCAGCCCCACTGTCCCAGAGCAGGCTACTGTCTCAGGTCCCCCGCCTGCCCTGGTCCCCATGCTGCTGTGGCCCCAGTCACCGGACGCTATACGCACTGGCCGCTCTCCTGCCCGTGGCCTCTCCATGCACTGCGCCTCTGACAGGCTCGGTGCGCCCTCCCAACTCCCAGCGACTTCTGGGCTGTAGACTCCAGCCTGACTTTGTGAGAATGCCAAAACTCGTGTCATGCATGTTTCATCTGAGACTTGGCACACACAGCAGGGACACGGCCCGTGCTCAACACGTGCATTTATTGAATAACTGAAAATTCAATCTGCAGGTCTCCAATACTGGAAATAGTTAGAAGGAAACCAACATTAACACCTCCAGAAGGATGGCATAAAAGAGTCAGGCATTGTTCAGGAAACAGCAAGACCCGAAAACCCACACCACAGCGCAGATGCTCCCGAGAGGGGGCCGTGTCCCTCCCCGACGGCTGCATCGCCCGCACCAGGCCCAACCCAGTGGACACCTGCAGGCGCCAGGTGCCACGATGGGGAGGCGCACCTTCTTACGGCCATACAGCAACAGCTCCCTGAACCGCTCGGTCTCTCTCTCAAGAGAGCTGGCGGCAGCCGTCGGACCACCAGTGAGGAAAGAGAGCTGGGCCTCGCCAGACTCCTCCTCTTCCACCTGCTCCACCGCCTCGTTCGTGAAATCAATCAGGTTTGCTTCATTGGGTGACTTCCCAGGAAGCCACACTGTTCTGTGGTCTCGTAACAGAAGCTCCGCAATGTCGGTCCCTACCACGGTCTGTTCGGGTCAACGGGAACAGGAAGGAGAACAATGGCTCTCAGATGAGGACGCATTAGACCACCACAGGCACAAAGCCCCACCCTGGACACAGCCAGACCCACAACTACCCGAAAGGCTGGCAAGGCTGGACTGAAACCTCATCTCATCCCAACCGCACGTTCCCTCTCCCTCCCCACCCAGTCCTCGAGGCTCCCACAGCTGGGCATGCAGATGTCGCCCTGCTTTGTCAGGAGGCTGAGCATTCCCAAGACTAAATGAAGACCAGCAGGAAGAAATACTCCAGAAGTAAAAAGACACTTACCCCATTCTGTCTGCATAGGAGAACAATAAAATTCCAAAGAAGACTTGCAGACTCTTTGTCAATTAAGTTTTCATTCTGCAAACATTTTATAGCTTTGTTCTGTGCAAAATTAATGACATCCACTTTATGGGTGTCGTCTCTGTAGAAAGAACACATAGTGAGCAGCGATGTCTGCAATGCCGGGCTCGCAAAAAAAAGCCTCAACAAGGAACATACTTAGCCAGGGGTCCCGGGAACGCCCGCATCTCCTCCTGCTCAGACGTGTGCTGTAGCAAGGCCTACGAGGAGAGGGCTGTGGGTCAGCGGCAGCCAGTGCGCAGCCACCCTGCTGGCAGGCCGGCCAACCCAGGCACAGATGCCGCACGAGAGAGGAGAGGGTGGCCTGGCCCACCCGCCCCGCCCCACAGCGGGTGAAGGCTCTGTCAAGGCTATTACATGGAACATGGCCTGTGTGGGCCACAACCACAATTTCAAACTTTATTTTAAGCAGTGAAATCCATTTTTTCTCCCCAAATCCTGAGGCAGAACCCCAATACATGTTACAGAAGCCTGTAGAAACTGCAGGAAGAGGCGCACGCCAGCCCCACTCACCTCGGCAGTGCCGGGCCCATCTGCCACCCGCCCCCCTCACCTGGGCAGCACTGGGCCCCGCCGCTGCATCTATCATTGAAAAGCAGCAATAAAGCAAACATCCCCAAAACGAGGACAGGAAATGCATCTACGATCAAACCATGTCTAACACCAAGGCAGACGCTTACAATACTGACTTTTAGGAGGACAAAGATACGACCAAACAGAAGAAAAACCCTACACATTGAAAATTCATAGGAATAGACATTTTTCCAAGGACGTATGTCCAGAGACAAGGTCTGGCAATTGAAGATGACAAACTGCAAAGCACAGAGTTCCCCGGGGTGGCAGGGCAGTGACACTGTGTGCCATTACCTCCATGCTGTGGACCTCCACCAAGGCCGGCTGTCCTTCTGAAGGCAGATTGGGAATTACTTTGATAAGCTGACCGCCAGGGCCAAACCTGGCACAGACATGAGGCACTGAAAATTTTTCAGGAGAAGTTGGTCTTGATGAAACTGCATTTAAGATAAATGGAAAAAGAAACCATCAGCTTGTCACTGTTTGCTGCTCCTGAGCCTAGATTTTCAACATGCCCACACAGCTGAAATCACCGGTGAGATTTATCATGACAAACTTCCAACTCAAAGTCGGTAATTGTTTAACATCATACTTAAAAGTAGAACTTAAGTGTACGTCAGGAAAAGAAAAATGTTGGAATCACTAAATATGAGAGCTATTCCCTTGCACACTGAGAAAGCTCCTGTGCCACCCTCGTGAGCCATCCTGAGGCTCCTTCGACAGCGTGGGCTCCTCCCCGGCCTGGCCGTGCCTGAGCTCTTTCCCTTTCACAAAATCAGATGCCGACTGTGATGACCACACAGCACCCAACAAAAAGGACAGCAAAACACCTCAAGCAAAAAAGAAAATAAGGAGCCAGGCATAGTTGTGCATGCCTGTAATCCCAGCACTTTGAAAGGATCCAAGGCAGGAGGGCCACCTGACCCCAGGAGATAGCAACCATGACCGCGCCACTGCACTCCAGCCTGGGTGACAGAGCGAGACTGTCTCTTAAAAAAAATAAATAAACGGGCCAGGCGCGGTGGCTCAACCTTGTAATCCCAGCACTTTGGGAGGCCGAGATGGGTGGATCACAAGGTCAGGAGATCGAAACCATCCTGGCTAACACGGTGAAACCCCGTCTCTACTAAAAAATATTTAAAAACTAGCTGGGCGAGGCGGTGGGCGCCTGTAGTCCCAGCTACTCGGGAGGCTGAGGCAGGAGAATGGCGTAAACTCGGGAAGCGGAGCTTGCGGTGAGCTGAGATCCGGCCACTGTACTCCAGCCTGGGCGACAGAGCGAGACTCCATCTCAAATAAATAAATAAATAAATGAATGAATGAATGAATGAAAAAATGTTGTTAACTGAAAAAATACTTTAAGTAAGTAAGGCCGGGCACAGTGACTCACACCTGTAATCTGAGCATTTGGGAGACGGAGGAGGACGGATCACTTAAGGTCAGGAGTCTGAGACCGGCCTGGCCAACATGGCAAAACCCCGTCTCGACTAAAAATACAAAAATTAGCCATGCATGGCGGCAAACACCTGTAATCCCAGTTACTCAGGAGGCTGAGGCAGGAGAATCGTTTGAACCCGAGATTCAGAAGTTGCAGTGAGCCGAGATCGCGTCACTGCACTCCAGCCTGGGAGACAGGGTAAGACTCCATCTCAAAAAAAAAAAAAAAAAAAAAAAAGGAAACTCAGTCTACTGTTACATTCTGTAACTTTATATCTTTACATATATTTCTGCAATTTGCCAAGAAAAAGCATTTGAGCATCCTGGAAGGGAACTCTGACACACGGGACGCCTGCAGGAGCGGAGTCTCCGGGGGAAGGAGCAGCTCCCTCCTGTGAGCCTGCTGAGCCACGAGGTCTGCAATGGGGATGTGACCAGGGGCCGCCCAGAGCCTGGATAGGAGCTGTCCTCAGAGTCACACTTTAAAACCCATGTTGGGGCAGCCAGGGCAGCTCTCAGGCCTTAAGCCAAACTGCAATCGAAGAGACAGCATCAGCCCGTCCTGACACGCTCTGCCACTTGGAAGGATGGATTGGGTCAGAGCCAGGCCAGGACATCACCATTCCAACCCCAGCCCTGACTCCCGTGTTCAGATCCCGGACTGGGTGGCCGCCCCAGTGGGGGAGCCAGTGTCCCTCTGTCCTCCTGAGCACTCACCTTGCTCCATGGCAGGCCAGACGGTGTCTGCAGGGTAGCCATACTCTGGGAAGCTGGGACCACTGCTGAAATTGTTGCGGTAGGTGCCGTAGGCGAAATCACCATGAAAGGAGCCTGGAGGAAGTGGGGCCTCGTAGGAACTGGCAGCCACATTGTGGCTTCTGTAAATCTGACTCTTAGAAAACAAAGCAAATGGGAAAAATCAGTTCCCCAGGCACAGTGGTAAAAGTTTAGGTACACTGCAAACAGGATGGTGGTTCTAAACACAACCGTCCGCGTGTCTGTGAGGTGCCGCCGCGCACCTGGTGTGAGTGGGAACTGAGGCTGCTACGGCGGCTGGCCAGGCTGTGTGCACTGTGCAGGCTCCGTGCCGAGTGCTCACTGTGGACGCTGCGCCTGTCCACCTCTTCCCCGTAAGGGTCTCTGTGGGGATCGGGGTCGTCGTCAAAACTCCCCGTGAAGCGAGGGTCGTACCTCCAGTTGTTGTCACGTTTCTCGGGCCTAGAGGAAGCCAGGGGACAGAGGCAGAGAAATGGGAGTGTGGGAGGCCCCGTCCCCATGTGCTACGTGGCTGCCCAGGAGCCAGGACTGAGACCCCTGGGGCTGAGCCACAACACACCACACCCGACCCTCAGGGCCCTCTGACGCGCAACTTTAGAGAAGTACTGCGAATGCGTCTCCAGTGTGGTCACTTCTCCGGGCTGCAGGGCGTGACCGCTAAGAGGGGACGATGAGAAAGAGTGAGCCTAGTCTCCCAGGTGCTCCCAGGGGTGCTGAACAGTCCTCTTGCTGAGGCCAGTTCTCCTCTAACAGTCCAAGCTGGGAACCCTGGAAGGGTCTGCTCCCTCCTTCCTTTCAGACAGGGACCAAAACATCAGGCGGATGCTCACCCAAACTACCAAAGCTCTTTGTTAAAACCCAAACATGAGGGCAGAGAAGCACTAGCACGCCCTGGCTGCCCCCAGCCTCTTCCCCCCAGGGGTGCTCCACCAACCTGTCCCCGTAGGTAGAGTGCTCTCTCCTGTACATGTCGTACTCTGCGTCACACCAATACCTCCGGTCGTAGGTGCGGGGGTCCCTGACTCTGGCACTGTAGTGGTAACGATCCCAGTGACCTGGATCTGCGAGCAAGGAACTAATGATTAATACAGTAACATTCAAAAGAAGAAATGCCTCAGATGTCACTGAAGAAGTGACACCACCCCAGGACTTCATGCTCCAAGAACTCCTTGAGAAACCTAGCTTATCTCCTGGAAACCAGCACGACACCAGGAAGCCATGAGATCTGGAGGGCCCGAGCTACCTAAAGGCAACTGGCTGATTTTTCTCTCAATACTTAAGTGTTTTAGATTAAAAGGAAAAAATACTTTTAGAAAAGGTGCTAACTAAAAGATTTTTTTTTTTTTTTTGAGACAGAGTCTTGCTCTGTCGCCCAGGGAGGAGTATGCTGGCATGATCTCAGCTCACTGCAAGCTCCGCCTCCCGGGTTCATGCCATTCTCCCGCCTCAGCCTCCCGAGTAGCTGGGACTACAGGCACCCGCCACCATGCCTGGCTAATTTTTTTCTATTTTTAGTAGAGACGGGGCTTCACCGTGTTAGCCAGGATGGTCTCGATCTCCTGACCTCGTGATCCGCCCACCTCGGCCTCCCAAAGTGCTGGGATTACAGGCGTGAGCCACCACGCTCGGCCAAGATTTCTTTATTAAGTACTTTTTCTTTTTTTTTTTTTTTTTTTTTTTTTTTAAACAGAGATGGGGGTCTTACTATGTTTCGTAGGCTGTTCTTGAACTCCTGGGCTCAAGTGCTTCTCCCACTTGGCCTCCCTAAGCGCTGGGATCACAGGTGTGAGCCACTGCGCCCAGCTAGTTCACTTTCACGGTTGCTGCTTTTTACTAGTTAATCCCCTAACTGTAAATTTTACTACTATTTCTTCACCTTAATGTGACTCATAAGGTTTTCAAAAATAATCTCAATATTAAAAAGTTACTTTAAAAGGGCTGTAAACAAAATGGATATACCATCTTCAGCCAAGTGCTTTTAGCAAGTATTAAGAAAAAGTTCTTAAAAGGTCTTTTATCATCTTTTCTAAAGATGTCTTTTCTTTTTCAAATTTATATTTAAAACAGGTGCAAATATCAAAGAGGATACTTGTTATTTGTCAAGGGGATTCAGGGCCCAGAGCACGAGAGGTCACAGCCAGGTCAGGAGGGACCAGAGGAGGCTCTTCCCGGGACACGGCCACTGTGCCGCACACACTGCATGGAGGGTTGCAGCTAGACGCCGCCAGGGAGTACCCAGGTCACTGCCCGGTGGGCGTGGCCCATGTCCACACTGCCCCAGGCAGCAGCTGCCAGCCTCCTGCAGTCAGGAGTGCGGGGAACATGGCTGGTGGAACTGAGGAGATGGTTTTTCACTTCACTTCCTTTTCATCTGGTTATGTTTATGAAGGCACATGTGGACACAGCAGCTCTCGAACTGCTGGTTATGCTCTGCTAGAAAATCAGAGAAATCTGCCAATATGACAAAGATGCATTCATGCTAAGATTAAGATGAAATTCTGTAATGAAAAATATCAATATAATTATTTCCAAATACAAAATATTTTCAACTATTTTGGCTCTTGGGCAAAAACATAAAGAGAGTAATAAAAGGGGACATTTTCCGGAAGTCACCAGCAGGTGCCGGATGGCCAGGGCTGCATGTCATCAATGTCTTTTGCACAAGGCACCTGCTAAGGCCAGCTGCTTGGAGCTCCTCGACATACCTCCATAATCGTACTGGCTGGAGTAATAACTTGCATAGTAATCGCTCTGACTGCTCCATCCACTTTTGGAACTATAGTATCCTTCAGGATACCCTTGCCTGAAAAAACACACAGTGCTGTTAAAAAGCAAATTACCTATTTCTTAAAGTGTGATATCAGCCAATACAAATAATTCCCAAAGCAACAGGCATTCATCAAAGCACTTTGCTTGTAAAAAATTCCAGTTAGAAGATTCAAAACAGTGGCAAGGATGAGATTGTGGAATTTCCCACCATGCGGCTAATTCAAATTCGTCTTGGCAAAATAACTCAGAGCCGTCGGCTAAAAAGAACTGACCCTTTTTGTGTTCTCATTGCTGTAGCCTATAAAAGTCAATGCTAAAATAGGTCCTAGAAATTTTTTGTTTGTTTGTTTTTTGAGACGGAGTCTTGCTCTGTCGCCCAGGCTGGAATGCAGTGGTGCGATCTCTGCTCACTGCAAGCTCCGCCTCCCGGGTTTACGCCATTCTCCTGCCTCAGGAGAGGCAGGAGTAGCTGGGACTATAGGCGCCCGCCACCTCGCCCAGCTAGTTTTTTGTATTTTTATTTTTTTTAGTAGAGACAGGGTTTCACCGGGTTAGCCAGGATGGTCTCGATCTCCTGACCTCGTGATCCGCCCGTCTCGGCCTCCCGAAGTGCTGGGATTACAGGCTTGAGCCACCGCACCCGGCCTAGTCCTCGAATTTTTGATATTATGCTCAGCAGGGGACAAAATGGACTGAGCTGCTTTTTTTCTTTTTTCCTGAGACAGGTCTCACTCTGTCGCATAGGCTGGAGTGCAGCGACACGATCTCAGCTCAACACAACCTCCACCTCCCAGGCTCAAGCGATCCTCCCACCTCAGCTTCTGAGTAGCTGGGACTACACGCATGCGCCACCACACCCGGCTAATTTTTTATATTTTTCATAGAGATGGGGTTTCACCATGTTGCCCAGGCTGGTCTCGAATACCTGGAGTCATGCGATCCACCCACCTCAGCCTCCTAAAGTGCTGGGATTGCAGGAGTGACCCACAGTGCCTGCTCTCACTGAGCCATTCAAACCAACCTAAAATGCCAGTTTCATAGCCTCGACCGCAGACCGCTGGCTGTTGGTGCTCCCTGCATGCACGCTCCTGGAGCAGGACTCTAAGGGTCCCACCTCCCTCTCAGGTCTCCTGGAGCTGACGTGGTGTCAGAATCCTACCCGTGCCCCAGAAAGGCTGGTTTTGTAGACCAAGCCATGATCCTGACTCTCACTACAGGAAAAGCACAAGTTAGTACAACGATCAAGTATCAGACCTTCTGGTACTGTCAAGATTCTTGAAAGGCCAGCCTGGTAAACACAGTGAGACCCTGTCTCCATAAAACAATAAAAAAATCAGCCGGGCATGGTGGCACACACCTGCAGTCCCAGCTACTCAGGAGGCTGAGGCAGGAGGATGGCTTGAGCCCAGCAGGTTTCCAGGCTGCAGTGACCTATGATGGCACCACTGCACACCAGCCTGGCTAAAAGGGTGAGACCTAAAAAGACTCTTGAAAGGCCGTAAGAGCACCTTATAATTTTCATACAATATTTCATTTTTAGAATGTGACCCTTCCCACGCCCCGTCGGGTGACGTCACGGGAGCCGCACCCGCCGCGGAGGTTGGCTGCTCGGCTGGCGCAGCACCTCTGCGTCGAACGGGGCTGCTGCTGGGTGGCACGCGCCCGGCCCACTTGTCCCCTACATTCAACTGCTCAGCCACAGTAACAAGCCCTGCCAACCGACAGCCTGAGTGGCCACTCTAGGGTCTATCACATTCGTGTGGGCCACAGCAGGCTCTGGAGAAATTATCTGAGTTGGGGTTTCCAAGGAGCTGCCGTCTCCTCAGCTGACCTTTCCAACCCCAGTCATTCACCAGGAGCGACAGTCTCAAAAACGAACAAGGCCGAGACGGCAGTGCCTGTGGGGATCGGACCACACCAGGCCCAGAGAGGCAAGTCCATGCCACACGCAAGCGTGGAGGCTGAACACACGCACGAGACGTGTGCTCCCCAACCAAAGCGGGGGAAGGAGCAGAAAGGACTCCCCAGAGCCTACGCAAGCCAGGGCTGAAGGCAGCCGCAGGATCCGAACACGGGAAGGAAGAGTGAGCCTGCGGGTCCGGTGACAGCGTCACTCTTGTGGCGACCTGACCCCACCTCTGGTGAGAGTCCTTTTCCGTATCATGAGCCACCACTGGCCTCTCAGAATCGGTTCCCAGGTGAGCCTGGCAGGGTGGCCAGCAGAAGGAAAATGGAATGGTGAGAACCCTCCCTGGCTGTCTCTCCTCCATGCTCTCGCCTCTCAGGGCCTCTAGGAAACACCTGCCCGCTCACCCTCAACTGGACCTGGCAGGCTGTGAGTCAGAATATGATCTTAACTTCAAACCCCGCTTCCCAAGTGACAGGGTGACACACAGTAGCTCAAACCCTGGGAATTTTCTCACAATTACAGCCTCCGGAGAGGTGAAGCCTCACAGTGCCACCTGCTTCACAAACCACCTCCAACATCCAGCTGCACATGGCCCAGTGTGTGCCCTTGGAGCCGAGTACACCAGGGCTAGCTGCGTGGGCAGAGGTTCAGAGCCTTTGTCTTCAGATAAGCTCCTAAAAACCTCTACGAATAAGCATGAAGAACCTTTCAAAAACCAGTGCAGGTACAAAGTCTTCATTAATAACTAGTTTTTCTCTATTACCAAGTTTAAGAAGTAATATCCCCTGGCTGGGAGCCTCTACCTGTGAGACAGTCTCTCCTCAGATCTGACAAGGAGTAGGTGCAGCTAAGGCCCTGGAAGGCGCAGCCTAGCGCGGTGGCCAGGACCATGCCCACCCCTCGCAGGGCTCTGCGCACCTCCTGAGTGGAGATGAAACTCAACAGCAGCCTCCTCTGCTCTAGGGCCCGAGAGGACTCTGACCTGGCTTAAAGGCCTACTCAGCTGAAGGCACAGTGCCACAGGCCTTTCCAAACCCCTCTTCTGTAATGGCAAACAGAGGCATGGCTGGCTGGCCTTCAATCAGAGGAGGCAACGTCAAGGAGAAACATAGGCTGGACGGGCGCAGTGGCTCATGCCTGTAATCCCAGCACTTTGGGAGACCAGGGCAGGAGGATCCCTTGAGGTCAGGAGTTCGAGACCAGCCTGGGCAACATAGTGAGACCCTAGTCTCTACAAAAAACAAGGAACAAAATTAGCTGGGTTTGGTGGGGCACGTCTGTAGTCCCAGCTCCTCGGTCGGCTGCAGTGGGAAGATTGCCGGGGCTCAGGAGGTCAAGGCTGCAGTGAGCCAAGAGAGCACCACTGCACTCCAGCTTGGTCAACAGGGTGAGACCTGCCTCAAAAGACAAAAAAAAGAAGAGGAAACACAGGCTTTCAGGCCCTGCTTTCTGTAGCCAGCCGGACAGGTCTAAGAATTAAGTCACCCCTGTGACCAGTCCTCCCAGGCCTCTGCAGACCTGTGAAAAGCTGCCGTGTCTCTGGGGAGCCCGGACACCCCATTAGCAAATGGCCAGACCAACAGACGTGCCCCGGCCAGAGGGGCTCAAGGACAAGTCAGAGGTTGCTTCTTTGCAGCCCTGAGCAGAATCTGGCCTGAGTAGAGGTGGGGCCAAATGCTAACTGACCAGCACAGCCAATGACCACCCGGGGCAGTGTTTAATTTCATTTAAAAACATATCGTACAATTTGTCCATACCGAGAAAATGTAAACATACGTTAGATAAGTTTGTGTAATTCTTCAGAAATACAGAACTTTTCGAGCCACTGTTATCCCCATAGCAAGCAACACAGACATGGGTCTGAGTGTGACAGAGGGGCAGCCAGGGTGGGCATGGCCGCACCTGGGAGGTGGCCGTTCCGAGGAGTGGCTGGCTCGGGAGCTGGGCCGCTCGGGCTCGGGGTAGCGGTAGTTCTCGGCGTACGCAGACGCAGCACTGTCATAGGGCCTGAATCGAGTCTCGTAGAGGCCGTAGACATCCTGTGGGAGGAAGCATTTGGGTAGGATTAGATACCAATCAAGAGCAAGCTCGTTCAAAAGCCAGCCTGAGCTGGAAACATCGCAGACGGCTGCTCCCCAGCAGGACTGAGTGTGGCCCTTCCCTCATGCACAACCACACAGAACTCCGAAGTACAGCCACACCCACAGGCAGCGGGGCGACCTAAGACCCACAGCGCTGGCCCTGTTCAGGAGACCCCTGGATGGACCCAGGGCACCAGCATGTCAGCAGACAACCCCAGGGGGCTGTGGCGACTTCTGGAAGGGGCTGTTAGGTTTCTGCTTCCTGACGAGTCCAGTGTGGAGATGCCATGATTTGAACAACCCCTGTGTCCTGCTTCAGATGCCACCTCAGTGAGTCGGAGAACCAGGGTCCCAGTGAACAGAGCCACAGCCAGGAGCAGCCTCTAAAAGTGGACCGTGCTTTATTCTCGGGAGGCTTCAGCCCCATCACCAACCAATTCGTGGCCACAGATCTGTCCCCAAGGGGGCCATGTGGACACATGAGGATCTGCAGACATGCAGTGCCCCGGGCACACGCCAGAATTCATGCTTAAGGGCCTCAAAGCCTCGAGGCTATCGCTGGCTGGCAGGCAATGTGAAATCACAGCAAAACAGACTCGTCCTTGGCCACCCAGACACCACAGCAAGAGGCATGGCGGGAGGACTGCACTGCCGCGGAGGGAGGTGGCTCGCTGCAAGAGGACCGTACAAAGGACCCGAAGTGAGGCCACGGCTTCCCCCTCGCTCTGCACCAGCCCTACCCCAGGGCTCCCCGCAGAGCTGAATGTCCTTGTATGGAGATAAAAAGTGCCTGGGCTCCTTGTGGAACCTACACAGGTCCGAGGGGCCAGGTGTGCACCTGGTCACACGCACACAAACTGTGACGCTCGAGGCCCAAGGGGAGGCCCAGCCCCATTCCCCGGGACAGTATCCAGCCAGCCACGGCAGCCTTGTTCCTCAGGGCGGGCCCCCTTCTGATGCAAGGCCTTCCTGTGTGGCCGCAAATCTGGTTCCAACTGGCCTTACATACTGCAAGACCATGGCTTTCCAACTCCCTGTCACACAACCCTTCCACCTGGAGTGACACTGAATCGGCGAACCCAATCAGCGTGTGCTGAACTGGGCTAGAGCGCAGGAAAAGCAAATAATGATCAAATGTGTCCACAGACACTTTTCCAACGACTGCAGGATTACGCGGAGCCCACCTCAAACATCACTCGTGAGCTGGTGTCCTTGTGAAAAGAGGCACAGAAGAATCTTCTGCATGAGCACAGCCGGTCCCTGAGCCACTGCCTGCACCACCACCCAAGCCACTGCCCGCACCACCACCCGAGCCACTGCCCGCACCACCACGTGCCGAGCCACTGCCTGCACCACCACCCGAGCCACTGCACGCACCACCACCTGAGCCACTGCCCTCACCACCACCACCTGAGCCACTGCCCGCACCACCACGTGCTGAGAGCAGCTTGCGGGACGCCGCCTCACTCAGCTGCTGCGTGCGGCTCATGCTCCAAAACAGACTATTTTCTCTCCGTGTGTTTAATCTCCAGGAGGCATTTAAAGAACTATGTGATGCACAGGGCTTCTGATATAAGCTTCCAGGGGCTATCCCAGTTTCCCAAGGCGTGCAACACAGAACTTTTCTGCAGACAGCCAGCAGGAGCAGGGGTGACAGGAAATGGAGGGCTCTTTCTGTCACATTAGCTGGGGAGGCTGGTTCAAATCCTAAGCAGGTATTATAAGCAATTCAAGATGCTAACGCATGGTGTGAAGTAAGGGTGGCCTGTGGTTGGGAGAGCAAGTTCTGGAGCCGGGAGCCCTGTCCACAGGAAGCGTTACTGGATTACCGTTCTCACACCTGCGGGACTGTGGGTGACCTCGGAAGCAAGCGAACAAACACGACTAGGGAACACACCGTGAGTAAAGAGTCAACTGGTCAAAGCAACGAGAGAAAAGTGGGTTACACATGCGACTCAACTCTACCTGGTAATAGAGGGAGGCTGCACCAGGCTCTGGTGGGTATGGCGAGGGATACTGAGGCTGGTAGGCATCGTACAGAGGCCGGTAGTAGTAGTAGGCGGCCAGGTCCTGAGGCGGTGGGCCGGGGGCAAGTGCAGACACCGGCTGTGGCCATGGCTGCTCTGACGGCACCGCTGCCTGGCCGGAGCCAGTGGACACCAGCGACGCGCTAGAGGACTGAGGAGGGCGAGGCGGCAGCTGCTGACCTGCGTTGGCCGGAGCCAGACTTGCTGGTGGCTGTGCTGAGTTTTGGGCCTGTCCCTGTGCTGGCAGACTTTCTGGATTTGACAGCTCTGAAAACGTGGCTTTGGGTACTTGTGGGGAAGCCTGTTGCTGGGGTGGCACCAGCTCCTGCTGGGCTCTTTCGAGGCCAGACTGGCCCTGGGCATCTTTCGTGACCTGCTGATAAAAACGGTCAAGGTTAGGTCCCCCGGGCCCAGACTGTCTGGGATGACTGGCAACAGTTTGCTGAGAAGCGAGGCTGTCAGAATGGGATGGGCTGTACATGCTTACAGGATTTTCCAAAGTCCTGCTTAAGGTAAAGTCTAGGGCTCCGTATGTGTCTTCCTGATGACTGGAATGGTTTGCCTTATTACCATCAGGCACCAGGGTGCCGTGTGCAGGTGGAACTAACACCACACTTGTGCTTCCAGCAGGGCTATTAGCAAATCCAGGAAGAGCACTTCCTGCCTTACGATCCTTTTGACTTTCCGGAACCAAATTCTCTGGAACTGCCTGGGATGGTGGTTGAACCAGCAAATTAGCAGGCTGATTAGAAACCATTTCGGAAGCACCAGAACCTTGTGGAAAATGACTCTGGGCAACACTGCTAGGCAGAGACGAGCTAAGGACAGAGCTGGTTGGAATCCCAGACAAAGAACTGCTCTCCCCAGAATCACCACCGAGAGCCCAGCTGCCGACTGCAGGTCTCTCCCCCACCAGAGCCTCTCTCCAGGACTGATTCTTCTCACTCGAGTTCGATAAGGACATAGGAAAGTTAATGGGCTGAGCCAGATTATAGCTGTGATCAGGCTGGGCCATCAAGACTGGCGGATTCTGCAGAGACTCAGTGGGCGGTGAGGATAACAAACTTGCATAACCAGAACTCGCCTGGGACTGAAGGGCCTCCTCCTCTCCCATTTTGGGAGGATTCTCAAGGTTCTCCAAAGCACCAATGCCGTCTCGGCTCTGCACAGGGGCTGCCGAGCTTGGCTTCCGTGACTGCTGCCCGGACATCGCCTCTTCTGGAGGCTGAACAACTTCAGGTGGCTGAGGTTTTGCAGACACATAAAGCGCTGGGGCTGCAGGGGCCAGAAGGACGTTGCCTCCAAAATCTGGCAGCTCACTTTGAGCCCACAGCGTCGTTGCTGGGCTCTCACACTTCGTGGGCCCCTGGGCCCTGGCTGAAGGTCTCTTCTCCGGTGCCGGATACACAGTATCCAAGGGCGGCGCCCCTGTGTGTGGAAGCACGTGCTCAGCTTCCGTGGTGGAGTTAAGAGGCAGGGGACAGACCTGGGGTGCACAGAGGGTCTCCATGTTGTCTGGCGGCTGCTCCAGGTTGCCAGGAGAAGCATCGGGTAGGGCGGCAGCTGGTCTGCACTGCTTCTGGCGGGCACAGGTCTCCCTTACTTCACCAACTACGTTGGCGCGATCTGCCTCAAATGGTTTTACCCCAACTAAGTGAGATTTTACCGGTTCAAAAGAACTATTTGCACTTGTCTGAAATATTCCTGTAGGTTTCGGGGGGCTTGGGGTTGAGGGCTGGGACACGCTGCCCCGGTAATTCTGGCTCACAGTGGTCTCGTCTGGTTCGCCTCCTACGGGAGAAGAATCGATTTGCTTAAAAAAACTACCCGAAGCTTCATCCTCAGGTTTTCCAACTTCTTGCTGGATGAACGTGCCAACCAGCTCCTGGGGCCTGGCTGAGCCTGAGAGCCTTCCATGGCTTCTGCTGCTGTAGCTGGATGACGTGCTGTCAGGGTGTACTGTGTGCAGTGTGGCGTCACGGGCTCTGGCGTGACACACAGCACCATGCCTGGGCACAGCTGGCCCAGGAAGGGGCCCATATCTGAACTGGTCACTCGGGGAGGAAGAGTCCAAATTGAGGGGCTCACTTGGCAGAACTTCTTGATTCTGAACAAATTCTAAGTTCTCAACATTCTCATACTGCGAGCCACTGGCATCCGGCAGCCCTGTGCCCGCTGCGTCACCCCATACATCACCAGCAGCCTCACTGCTGGGGCCTGGGAGAAGGGCCTGGCAGAGGCTGCCTGCCCCCTTGTGTGCAGGTGCAGGCGGATGGCCCAGTCCAGGGCTGGAGCAGAAATCGTCAAAGTCTGCTTGACCAGATGAGCCTGCTTTTTCAGATGAGAGATTCTCCTCATTTTCTGTCTCTCCCCCTTGGAAAAACATCGCCAGAGCTCCTGAGGCTCCCGAGTCTGCTTCCAGCGGAGCACAGTCAGCCCCGGCCCCGGCCCCGGCCCCCAGTGGATGGTGCGTGCGTTTTTCTGGGCTGTCTCCTTGGGCGAGGGGGTTCACAAGAGCAGAGGCGGGCTGGTGCTCCTTCTTCACTCCTGGATTCTGCCTGAGCTCTGGGCTTGCCCAATGATACACAATTCTGGGAATTTGCCTGAATGTATTTTCAGGATCAAAGTTATTGGCCAGGTGGCTTCCAGTTTGCAAGTGGCCCACCTCGTCTCTTCCGTCACTGGGCAAGGCTGCTGGGGGAGCCACCAGAGGGCTGTGTTGCTCATGACCAGGGCCCTGATGTAGGATGGACGGGGTGGGGAAATGAGGAATGCTGGTGGCAGAGGGCACCCCGCTGGGAACAGGTCCTTCAGGGCAGGGTGAACGATGTTGCCCCAAGGGCTGCGGGCCTCCCTGCACTGGCCCCCACTGTCCCGCCATCAGCAGACGAGGCTGGGGGAAGGAAGGGGATGCTGCTGGGGTGACCACACCATCATGTGGGTTTTGCCTGCTCAGGGGTCGGTCGAGCCCAGGCATGTTCCCATGAGAATGGCCCCCATGAGATGGTTCAGGATCCACTCCTGGAATGTAGTGAGGCAGATATGGCGGAGTCTGAACTTCAGGCTCTGAACTGGGACCGGCCTCTGCGCTCCTGTTCATCTCAGGCCCAGGAGGTGCTAAAGGTGTCAACACACCAGAAAACGGACTGCCATCTGCTCTGGGCTGTGTCAGAGGTCCAGGCAGGGGCTCACAGGGTCCCTGAGAGCTATCTCTGGCATGTGTGTGAGGCACAAGCAAACCGGGGTGCTGAGAAAAGCCTGACGGGCCTTGCAAGACAGGCAGGCTGCTTTTGGAAGAACTGCCCATCGGTGTACTTTGGAGCGCCTGTCTACTAAAAGCAAATGGATCCGTGACCGGCTGCAATGGGCAAGTTATCGGAGCCACTGCTGCATTATTATTGGCCCGTCTCCTGTAAGGGCTGCTAGCCCAGAACACGCTCTGAGGATTCCCGGCTGGAGGTGGCCCAGCCACGCCAGACGGGACCGCCTGGGGTGGCGGCTGCATGACTGAACTCTTGCACAAGTCGATGCTGCTTACAGAAGGAAGCAGAATACAGCTTTTCCTTAATTGGAGCTGAAAAAGAAAAAGAGACAATCAGCATAAAATCCATATAGTCAAAGTCCTAGCGGCAATCAGGAAAACTAAGGAAAAAAGAGGAACACTGAACATGATTTCACGTCACTTAAATCCCGAGGACTCTCTCCCCCCATACCCCACCCCAGCAGAGAACACCTGCCCCTGAGGAGCTGCTCCGGGGGGCACTGGACAGAGTATGTGCCCTGGATGGCCTAGCCGCGAGCTGATGGAGTATGTCTAGATGGCCACTCCATCCTCTGGGATCCTCTACTCACAAGGCCCATCACTGCCGCGGCCCTCCGCCACAACAGCAGGGATGGTGCGGAACCTGGACACTGATGTGATACGCTACCAGACCCACAGATACTCAACGTTTTCCTGCAAACCATCCCTAGGTCCAGGTAGAGCCAACTCTTCTATTAAGAAAGAAAAACTGGCCAGATGTGGTGGCTTATGCCTGTACTCCCAACACTTTAAGAGGCCAAGGCAGGAGGACCACTTGAGCCCAGGAATTCGAGACCAGACTGAGCAACAGTGGGACCTCGTTTCTACAAAAAACACAAAAATCAGCCAGGCGTGGTGGTGCACACCTGTAGTCCCAACTACTCAGGAGGCTGAGGCAGGAGGATCGCGTGAGCCGGGGAGGTCGAGGCTGTCGTGAGCTATGACAGCACCACTGCCCTTCAGCCTGGGTGACAGAGTGAGTCCCTGGCTCAAAACAAACAAACAAACAAACAAAAAAAACTTTATTTATTTATTTTTTTAATTTATTTTTTATTTTTATTTTTTTTTGAGACGGAGTCTCGCTCTGTCACTGAAGCTGGAGTGCACTGGCCAGATTTCAGCTCACTGCAAGCTCCGCCTCCCGGGTTCACGCCATTCTCCTGCCTCAGCCTCCCGAGCAGCTGGGACTACAGGCACCTGCCACCACGTCTGGCTAATTTTTTGTATTTTCAGTAGAGACGGGGTTTCACCGTGTTAGCCAGGATGGTCTCGATCTCCTGACCTTGTGATCCGCCCGCCTCGGCCTCCCAAAGTGCTGGGATTACAGGCTTGAGCCACCGCGCCCGGCCAAAAAAAAACTTTATATCATACTTTGTATACATGTTAATTTTAAATTTCAAAAAGGATACAAAAGTTTACAATTCGTTCTTCTATTCTCTTTGATGAAAGAGCATTATGAAGTATAGTTATAAAAGCCGCAAAATAGGCTGGGTGCAGTGGCTCATGCCTGTAATCCCAGCACTTTGGGAGGTCAAGGTGGAAGGACTGCTAGAGCCCAGGAGGTCGAGACCAGCCTGGGCAACATAGCAAGACCTTGTCTCTACAAAAGAAGAAAGTGAGCCAGACATGGTGGCACACACCTGCAGTCCCAGGGACTCAAGGGGTTAAGGAGGGAAGATCACTTGTGTCCATGAGTTCAAGGCTGCAGTGAGCTATGACTGTACCACTGCAGTCCAGCCTGGGCAACAGAGCAAGATGGTCTCTATTTAAAATAAATAAATAAAGTGACACAATCATTTTTTTAAAAAGCTGCAAAGTAAATATATTCATCTAAATGCCTTTTATCACACCTCTTCACAGGTCTCATTTTTTGTACTGTGACTGGCTTGAGGTCTGAAAGGACCACCAGCAAGACGTTACCTTTGAACTGGAGCTGTAACTATGCCTGGAATGGAAACTCCCAGGAAATTTAAAGCAGCTTTACAAGGGACAGACTAAATTCCAAAATTTTCAATACGAGGCAGAATTGCCAAGAAATCTCGTATAGAAAACAAAGGGGCAAAAACCTCCATCAATTTTTAAATAAAATATACTAGATACAAACTTGAACAGTTAACCTGACCTCTTAAGGGAAAAATTCAAGTGCTATATCTTTAGGAAAGTTCTTTTCTTTCTATCAGTCTTTCTTCTTCTCAGCACCACCCTCATAAACAAACAGATAAGTTTAGCCAATCAAAGGAAAAAAAACCAAAGGGAAGGACTCTGGAGTTTAATCCACACTTTTTTTATTTTTTTTTCTGAGAGAGAGTCTCGCTCTGTCGCTCAGGCTGGAGTACAGTGGTGCGACCTCGGCTCACTGCAAGCTCCGCCTCCCGGGTTCACACCATTTTCCTGCCTCAGCCTCCCGAGCAGCTGGGACTACAGGCACCTGCCACCACGTCTGGCTAATTTTTTGTATTTTCAGTAGAGACGGGGTTTCACCGTGTTAGCCAGGATGGTCTCGATCTCCTGACCTTGTGATCTGCCTGCCTTGGCCTCCCAGAGTGCTGGGAGTACAGGCGTGAGCCACCACGCCCGGCCAATCCACACATTTCTGCAGATGCATATTGTTTTCATTCTTGGAAATCTTTCTGATATTCAGATAAAAGAAGAAAACACTGGCCAGGTGCAGTGGCTCACACCTGTAAGCCCAGCACTTTGGGAGGCAGGAGGATCACTTGAGTCCAGCAGTTTGAGACCAGCCTGGGTAACACAGCAATACCCCATCTTCATTAAAGAAAACAAAAAGCCGGTCATGGTGGGGAGTGCCTGTAGTCCCAACTACTCGGGAGGCTGAGGTGGGAGGATCATTTGAGCCAGGGAGGTTGAGGCTGCAGTGAGCCTTGTTCAAGTCACAACACTCCAGCATGGGCAACAGAGTGCGACTGTCTCAAAAAAAAAAAGAGAAGAAAACACCGATCAATGTATTTTAAATAAAGTTATTTACAAATTAAAGTTCCTATGCTGACCTAAAAACTAGTCCTGTCAACCTACTGCGTCAGCACTATCACTGCCCACACATGCTCTTTGCTCTGCCAACAGGGGACGCTTTCCAACTGACAGGCACCTTGAAATCCACTTGACTCTAATGGAACTCTACTATTAGGAACAGTAGCAAAGGCTTCGTTGAGGTTGTAGGCTCTCATCTGAAAACAAAGAATGTTCACAGCTCTATTTTACATGGACTGAAAGGAGAACGGGCAGAGCATCTCCCTCCGATCTGTGCACTGGTATTATCTTCCATTTGGTCCTAAAAGCTGCCACAGCAGACACAGTGACACCTGCAACCATGGCCAGAACACGCAAACTTCCAAGCCCCTCCTGAAACTCCGCTGCCAGGAGAACAGAAGTCCTACCTTATCTCTCAAGACACGGCCTTCCCCTGGGAAGATCCTTACCGTCCTCAACAGCTTTTGTTTGCTTTAAACACAGAACACGGGCCTAGAGGTTTATTCCTTGGCTGCTGCTGTAAGAGCAAAACTGAGCGTCCAGGTGAGTGGCTCGGGGCAGCCACTTCTCTTTCTGCAATGTATTTTTGTCTATAAAATGAGAGAATCGATGTGATTATTTTTTCCTGAAAACCCTGGGTTTAATCTTATGAGATTCTACTCACAGTGGATTCTGGGATGTCCTAATCCCAACCGCTATTTAACAGGCGTGGCTGGGCGCCGTGGCTCACACCTTAATCCCAGCACTTTGGGCGGCTGAGGCGGGCAGATCACGAGGTCAGGAGATCGAGACCATCCTGGCTAACACGGTGAAACCCCGTCTCTACTAAAATACAAAAAATTAGCCAGGCGTGGTGGCGGGTGCCTGTAGTCCCAGCTGCTCGGGAGGCTGAGGCAGGAGAATGGCGTGAACCCGGGAGGTGGAGCTTGCAGTGAGCCGAGATAGCGCCACTGCACCCCAGCCTGGGCGACAGAGTGAGACTCCTCCTCAAAAAAAAAAAAAAAAAAAAATTCCGTAGCTCTCCTAGACTAAGAACTTTTTTTTTATAGCAAACACTATCATTTACAAGGAGCATTCCAACCCTCATGCTAATTGAGAGCTTTTTAGCAACATGCTAGCTTCATTTGGAACAATCTTGTGACTTGAACTGATTTTTTTTATCTTTTTCTCTACTCACCGGGAGAAAGACAATGCAACTGCCTATCACCTATGTCACCACTATAGGGAATTTTATTCTGTAACCTCAAGTCATCTAACTCTTCTACTGTTTCAAAGAGACCAGCTGATCTTGAAGATGCAGTATTCATAAACCTAGCTAGTCAGTTAAACTCCCTTGTAACCATGTGGACATGTGGATACCTAAGCAAAACTCTTTTTAGTATAGTTCTGGCTACAGAACTGAGGTATTTAAAACGCATGCACACCCCTCTCCTCTTGCTGCCACTGGCTTCACATTTTAAGTGAGGAAAACAATAGTGTGCCAGGAAGCCCCTGAGCTTACCTGCTGCCTAGTCTCCCTCACGGTGGCTGCTAGTGACACCCTGTCAGACTATGGGACGCTTGACACAAAGACATGATTCAACTCCAACTCTTCTAAGTTAGAATCGCAACCACATACAGTTAGATGTTGAAGAGGAAGCCAGCGACAGAGGAGGCCAGCAGCCTAACACTGCTGAAAATGACGAAGACCCAAAAGGACAGCCTGGTATTCATGAAAGATGCTTACAGAAGAAGAAATCACATTAACATTTACCCACTACCATGGCCTCTTGCTGGGTTTGGCAGAAAAAGAAAAATAAAAAAGAAAAAAAATGTGCCCAATGCCTCAAAGAAAACTTTCAGTACAATTTTGAGACTCACTGTAGTAACCACTATTAAGAGTAAACGAGGAACAAGGAACAAGAAAGAAACGCTATTTTGCCTCTTGTCTACAAGATACCGGCACCGGAACCCTAAGAAAGGGCATGGCGAAAAAACGCAGGGAGGCTGCATTGTGCTGAAACTTACAAAAGTATCACTCTAGGAAGAACTGTCTACGGTTCTGTTTGCTTCGTATTGCCACATGGGGGATGGGAAATACATCTTTGGTTAACATCGGCATCATACATGTAAAACAAAATCTTAATATACAATCCACACCCAACTTACAAGTCATTTAAAAGTGTTCTTAAGCGGCAAAAACTGACTTTAAATGGCTCTGATGGTTCTGAAGACTCTACCGTAACACTTCATCACAAAGGGGCGAGCCGGATCACTCACACTCTTCTAACCCTCGGCCTCTGTTGCAACACCCTGATCGCCCTATCAAGAAATTACAAACAAACAACTCTACTCTTTGGTTCAAATGTAAATGTCTCTCTTCACCAGCATCGCTAAGGAAACCTTCCAGCCAGTGAGGACAAGACACGCTCATTTGAAAAGTTGGAGTCTTACGAGGGGTGCCTGGGGGTCCAGCCTCCTGCCCCGGGAACCGGCGTCACAGCAGCCCAGCCGGGTCCACGTCAGTCCCTTGAATCCCACCGCGGCCCGCGCCGCGCCCTGCCTCCCGCTCTGGCCCGGACGTC
>NW_012117821.1:1926845-1934153 GCF_000951035.1 Colobus angolensis palliatus | reverse complement strand
CCCGCCCCTTGCCACCTGCCCGGCCAGGCGCGCCGGGGCCGCCCCCGGACGTCGCCCTGGTTACGCTGGCTTTCTCCCAGTCTTTTTTCGTTTTAAGATGTGAGAAGAGATGGGATTCTTCAATCAAGGCAACAAGGGGGAAATCAGTCTGCAGGACCGATGCCAGCAGGCTCACGCACCGAGAACGGCTACTCCGCCGAGCTGAGAAGCGCGCGGCCCTGACGCCGGCGCGCTGCTTGCATTCTTCCGTTGGGCTGGGAGGCTGGAGGGCAAGCGGCGGCGGTCGCGCATGCGCCCGGGTCGGCCGGAGCTGCGGGCCGCGGAGGGCCGACTGCGGCTGCGTGCTGGTTGCCTGGCTACGGCGCGGCCGCGGGCCCAGAGCGGCGCCGGAAGTTGGTCGTTGGCTACCGCCAGTCCCTGTCCAGCGTCCTGGGGTTTCCCCAAGGCATCTTCTACTGGCCCTTCGCTCTGCACTGAGGCCCGGACAGGAAGGGATGGCCCGGCCACCGCGCGGATTCGGGTCTCCGCCGACTCGCAAGGGGGACGCGCCGGCTTCTCGTCCCCGAGCTCCGCCCTGCGCTTTTGCTGCGCTGGGCCCTCCCAGACCCACCCTGGCCCCGGCCCCGGCCCTGGCCCTGGCCCCGCTCCCGCTGTCCTCCTGGGGGAGAAACGGCCTTTTTGGTTCGTCCCCTCGGCCGCCAGCCCCACAGGGGCATGGGGGTCCCAGCCCTGGCTGAGTGCACGTCGGTGGCGAGTGGGCCCGGGCGCTTGGGCGACCAGAGGGACCCAGCGGCGGGGTGAGGCGGGTAGCGCTCCTGCCCGTGCCAAGACCAGGCCAGGCAGCATCCACGCCCTCCTGCGGAAGATCGCAGGGAACAGGTGGGCGCTATCATCTGTGCCCTGGTTTTCCGGAGGAGCCAAGGAGGGCTGAGCGGGTGAGGAAGCGGCCAGCCATGCCGAACCCACTCACCTGCACATCTGCCTGGCGAGGGCAGGGAAGAGCCGCGGCCTTCCTCTGCTGCTCCTTCCAGAGGGCAGGGGCCGTGATGGGGGTGCCCGCCCGATGGCATCGCCGGAGGCTGAGCTCCCAGCAGCGGCTGAGGTCCTCCCTTGTCCCCAGCTGGGCCAGAGGCTGGTGAAGGAGGGGGTGGTACCCGTGCCACGCCAGCAGAGCCCCAGGCGGTGCAGGGAGAGCTTCAGTCCGGCTGACGTGGCACTAGGGCCACTCTGCTCAGCTAACATTTGCCTTTCAGGAGTCAGATTCCTGACCTGTTTGAACAGAGTTAGGGAGCACGTGGTAAGGCCCAGCCCCAGTCCCGCTGCCCCCATCTGCTTCTTCCCCGTGGTCGAGGCGCTCTGCACCCTCCGCGGAGGGAGGTATCGTTGTTTGCCCTTCACAAAGAGGGGGATGCAGAGGTGGGTGCCGCCTCTCAGGCGTGGGGCTCACCCCTTGCCGCTCGCGAGTTCAAAGATCCCAGGAGCCAGGAGCCCAGGGCTCGACCTTCTAGGGTTCTCCGAAACCCTGTGGTCCCACCTAGGTGGGCACTAAGCTATGGGAGAGACCATAGCTGCAGAAACCAATTCTGCGGTAGGCGTAAAATGCAAGGTCTCTGGATCCCAGGGCAGGGATGGGTAGAAAGCAGCTTCTGTTGGCTCCTAGGGGTGTGAATCACCACATCACCTGTAGGGGGCCCGCTGCCTTTCTTCCCCCCACCTCCCTAATCCTGAGTACATGGAGACAGCTAGCAGCAGTTTGTAGCCTGGTATGGAGTGGAGGGTTCCTGCACCCTGCACCTGAGCCCAACCAGCCTCTGGGCCATAGACTCATCCGTTGAAGGTCCAGCCTGCCCCTGAGACGCTGTGTGCCCTTTTTCAACTTCCTTAGTCTCTGAGCATCAGGTCTTCATCTCTAAGATAGAGCAAGATGAGCACCTAAACGTTTCAGGGCTGAAACGGGGCCGCCAGGACGACAAGCATGGCAGGGGCGAATGGGGACATCAGGTGACTGGCTTCGAGCCAGCAGAGGCCTCCACCTCGTGCTGGGAGGTGTCCCGCCTGTGGTGGCCATCACTATTCCTGGTAGGGCTTTGTTGCCTTTGCATGCAGCATCCGCTGGTTTCTCCATTCTCCCAGTCTCTGCCCCTGCTCACACTTGGAGGCTGGACACAAACGTCACCACCTCCCTGAACCCCCCTAGGTGGGCTGGAATCAGCACCTGGTGAAAAGCTCCGTGGCCACTGCTGTACCGCATGATGCAGAGCACACAGGACAGGCTCGTGTACGTCCAGGCTGTGCCAGGAAACCCGCTGCCTTTGTGTCATCACAGCCTTGGGCACAGTGTGTCCTTGGTGCTTCCGCCAGGTCAGCTCCTCCCATTAGCTGTGCTGTCCGGCATGGGGGCCGCTGGTGCTTGCTGTGAGACCGAGCTAGGGTCTAAGTGTAAACTACATGGTGGGTTGTGAAGGATGCAAATATCGAATCGATCATTTTTTTATTGCACATTAAAATGAGAATATCTTGGATGTATCAGATTAAATAAAATACTATTAAATTTTATTTCACCTCATTTTTTTTTTCTTTTTTTTGACATAGCTGCTAGGAAATGTAAAACTCCATATGGGGCTGGTGTCATATTTCCACTGGACAGTGCTGGTCTAGAAGGCAGGCACTCAGCGCCCGTAGCCTGTGCTTATAGCCTGTGATGGGGGGCCTGAAGTGCTGGAGGCTGCTGAGTGGACCTGGCTGTTTGCTCACAACTGGCGGGCCAGTGGCGGTCCTCCAGGGAGCCCCAGCAGAGCAGCGGTCTCAGTGAACGCAGGACGGCCCCTCACCACGAGCCTCTGCCCCTCTTTCCTACCTGGTGTAAAATAGCAGTGGTAAGTATGTCTGGGTGCCTGTGGAGGTTTGCTGGGCAGGCCTGCTCCCCACTGGATGCTGTCCTCCGCCCGTGACACAGACCCTTAGTCCTGGACACTGAAGCTGGAGGCTTGGCCTGGAGAGAGGACGAGGAAGTCTCTGTGAGACAGGGTTGGCTGGGTGGTCCAGGCAAGAAAACATATGAAGGCCTCCAAGGTGGAAAGAACTGACACGGAACACTTCCTGGAGGAGGAGGGAATAGGGCCGGGAAGCCGGAATGGGGAGAGGAAGCAGATCTGGAGGCAGGGTCCTTAGAGTCTATTCTGTGGCATTTATTCATCAGACCCCTGCAGTAAAGGGGTCCCTGTCTGCATGCCACCAGGCTGGCCAGAGGGTGGGCCAGGCCTCCTCTTCTTACCCTCATGGAGGAGAGGAAGTCACCTCTGTGAGGGGAAGGCCAGACCCCCAGGGCCACGGTGGGCAGCGTGGAGGGAGCCTCAGGCCCACTCGCTTCCATACACAAGGCCTGCCAAGCACACAACATAGGGTCTGCAAACAGATGCCCACCACGCTGCCACCCCCTTCCCGTGTTCTACTCACCTCTGAGCCCCACCCTAACCTGGAGTGCTCACCTGATGTGCTCATCTGGGGTGTGCAGCAAGACAGCACTGTCCACTGTCTAGGCCTTCCCAGGGCTGACGTGAGGCCGAAGGTGCAACCTCGCCCTGGCAGATGTGCCCTTGCTCTGGGCTGCTGGTGACTGGGCCCCACAGAGCCTCCTCCCAGCACAGACAAAGGCATCGTGTTTTGGGTCCCCACCTGGTTAGCAGAGCACAGATAAGATGGCTCCAGCAATGGTGGGCTAACTACCGTGTGTCCAGCTGTACTGCAAGCTTCCGGAAGCCGGAGACCCTCGGCCACCACCCAGGTGTTCAGCTTGGACAAGCTACCTAGCCTCTCCGAGCCTCTGCCTCCTCCCCTGTAAAAGGAGGTGACAGCCTTGCCCTTTCCTGGCCTCCTGCAAGGACTCCCTGGACCTGACCTCACAGGGTGGCAAGCGTGTCCTCCACACAAGGCCTCCCCCGAGGCACGGGGCATGTTCACGGCATTGCCAGCAGCCTCGTTACTGCAGGAGCGTCATGCTCCTCATCTCCAGCATCTTCAAGGATGTTGGGCACATAGCAGGAATCAGAGAACGTTATTCTGGAATCATTGAGCCAAGTACTTACCATGTAAGGTGCTAAAAAGCACTAGGGATGAAGCAGAAAGCTCAAGGCTGATGTCGATGTCACAGTAACCTGGGACTGCAGGCTACAGGAGGAACTGCTGGGTATCCTTGAGCTGCAGTGGGGCCCTGGTAAGCCCACGAGTCCTCCATCCCCAAACCATGCACAGATGTCTGCTGAGCCCCTGCTGTACCCCAGGCACTGCTAGGAGCTGGGCTGTGGCCATGAGACAGGCCCAGCCTCTGCCCTGGGGGAACATGGATGCTGGCTGGTCACACATACGCCCGTGAAGAGGGCACCGTGTGGCGCCTGCTGGGGACAGGCAGGAGGAGAAGGAGCATTTCTGGCTGAAGTGAATAGTCCACATGAGGCTTCCATGGGGCGAGGGGCTGGTGGGTGTGGGCTGGTGTGGACTCTGTAGCCCCTGCTAAGAGGCTTGCAGTGATGTCTGTAAGTATGGGAAGCTTCCAGAGGCTTTTCAGCCTGGAGTGACGCAACCAGTTTGGGCCCCAAAGGCTCTCCAGGTTAGGGTTAGGGCTAGGGACTAGGGAGAGCCAGGGCCCAGGAGGCAGCCTTGGATGGCCTAGGAGAAAGAGGTGCTGAACCTGGGAGAGTCCCCGAGAACCCGGGAGAGTCCCCAAGGGCACAGCCCCAGCACGGCACAGGGTTCACACATGTCAGGCAGGAGAGAGTCCTGAGCATTGAGTGCTGATTTTAGTGACTGGCATGGATTTGGTGGCCTGGGGACTGTGGATAGGGAAGAGAAAAGGGCCAGGGTGGATCTGGGAACAGCTCCAGTATTTGATGTCAGGCCGGTCACGGCATTAACTCCTGGCAAAGTATCTGACGCCAGGCTGGCCGTGGTGTTGACTCCTGGCAAAGTGACCCTACAACCCCGTTCTCCCCTCTCAGCAGCCGTCTCCCTGTCAGAAAAGTCACCAGGCTGGATGGCATCAGCTCTATGGGCCCTCCCGGTCCTCTGAGGGCAGGTGAGCTCCACGCTTTCCAAATGGCCCTCACCCCACGCCCAGGGCCATCCTGGGCGACAGTGTTATTACCCTGTTTTACATGTGAGGAGCTGGAGCTCAAAGAGGTTAGGCGACTTAGCCAAGTTTACCCATTCAGTGAGCCAGGGCTATGTGATTCCCGGTCCATGTCAAACCACAAGGAGTCACCTGCCCTGTGGTCACTTGGGAGGGTCTGTGGGGCGCTGGCAGAGCACTGCCACCAGGGGGAAGCAGAGAGCTGTCTCCAAGTCTGTCACAGTAACAGTTGCAAGCTTGCCAGGTGTGGTGGCTCCCACCTGCCATCTCAGTATTTTGGGAGGCCAAGATGGGAGGACTGCTTGAATCTAGGGGTTTGAGACCAGCCTGGGCAACATAGCAAGATTCCATTTCCACAAAAAGAAAAAAAAAGTAAAGTTATACACTTTTTTTTTTTTTTTTGAGACTGAGTCTCACTCTATCCCCCAGTGCAGTGGTGCAATCTCAGCTCACTGCAACCTCCTCCTTCTGGATTCAAGCAATTCTCCTGCCTCAGCCTCCCAAGTAACTGAGATTCTAGGTGCCCACCATGGCGTCTGGCTAATTTTTGTATTTTTAGTGGAGAGGGGGTTTCACCATGTTGACCAGGCTGGTCTCGAACTCCTGACCTCAGGTGATCCTCCAGCCTTGGTCTCCCGAAGTGCTGGGATGACAGGCGTGAGCCACCACACCTGGCCATAGTTATAACTTTTCTAAGGTTCATTTTATGAAATGAAGAAATGCTAAACAGAACAACAAAGGCTGTGGTAGAATGTGCACGTTTGTGTGGACCCAGGGCCTATTTTCACCAGAAAATCCCATGCAATAGAGTGGAAGATATACCAAAAGCCACAGCAAATATCATGCATGATGCCGCAGAAAATTATAGACTCCTAATAAACACTGAGAGCGTGTCCTGTGCTGTGAGGTCCAGGGATGTGAAGAACACCAGAAACCTGCCTCTGAGGCCCTGGGCACCTGGCATGTTGGGCATAAACAAAGCTTTGCAGTTCAGTCCTGCAACCTCCCTGTGCCTAGGCTTGTCCATCTTAAAATGTGGACGGTCAGGACACCTGCTGAAGGAGCCACCAGGCTTAACTGTGCCAACGCAGCATGCAGGTGGAGAACAAAGAATGCGACTGAAAACCTCGTAACGATAACAAGAGCCGTTCCCTTTCTGAGCCCTCACCACGCGCCCAGCGTGCACCAGCAGCTCACCATGGCAGGCCCGGGGCCAGCACCCAGGTCCCCGCTTGGCCCCTGAGGACACCGAGGTGCAGCAACGGCCAGGACAGCAGCTGCCAGGTGGAAAGCAAAGACGCAAAGCAGCCAGATCGGGAGTCACGTCAGGGCAGGCGAGTGAGGCGCCACCCAGCCTCCTCCAAGATGCAGATTGAAAAACAGCCTTTCCCAAAGCATGCTTGCTCACTGACCCTGCGTCTTCAAAGCCTGAGTAACGTGGGAGGCCCTGCAATGCCCCCTCTGACAGACCTCCACTAGTGCCAGCACTTTCAATGCACCGGGACCAAGCTGGACCACACCGTTTAGGTTTCGTTTTGAAACACTTTTACTTTTGCAGACGAATACGTTGGCGTCCCACTGGGAACTGCTGCTGGTGGATGCTCACCGTGGGAAGCAGCCGCGTGGCGCTCCCCCTTGTCTGTCTCTGCCCAGTGCTGCCCCTTCCAGCAGAGCTCCTCAGGTGTGGTTCGTGGATTGGGTCCACGATGAGATAAGGAGCCACGCAGAATGAAATCAGCTCCACCACTGAGCACGCAGTCGAGCCCCACAAACACTCTTTGCAAGTGAGACTTTCGGGATGAAGGCAGTACGGGCCTGTCGATCCCTGGAGCAGCCCGGAGGCTACAGCACCGTGCTTCCCTCTTGGACGGGGGCTATGGCACCAAGCTTCCCTCTTGGATGGAGGCAGCCCTGCCTGCCGGGGACCTGATTTATGGGCCCTGATGCGACAGTGCCTCCGGGCTCTCGGGACCCTCCTTTGCTCTAGCCAGGGGGACGTGGCACCACACGCGGGGTTCACGCCAGCAGTGGCATGGAGTGAGTCGCCAGGCTGAAGATACACTTGGTGATTTCCTGCACTGGGTGGAGCTGTCTGGAGCCCCCTTGGCATCCTGCTGAAGAGTCTGAATCTGCACATGAGCCTCCTGGAGATATTGAACACCTTTGAAAGTGTGGCCAGGCCC
>NW_012117821.1:1925979-1926286 GCF_000951035.1 Colobus angolensis palliatus | reverse complement strand
AAAAAAAAAACCTCATTCACTTTTTATATTGATTGTATTGAAATAATATTTTTGATATATTGGATTAAGCTATAGTGTTAACATAAACTTTGCCTGTTTCTTTTTACCTTTTTAATGTGGCTACTGAAATATTTAAAGTTGCACATGTGGCCAGGCACAGTGGCCCACACCCGTAGTCCCAGCACTTTGGGAGGCCAAGGTGAAGAGAGGGCTGCATGAGCTCAGGAGTTCGAGACCAACCTGGGCAACAAAGTGAGATCCCCGTCTCTGCAAAAAATTACAGAAAAAAACAGGTGGGTGAGGTGGT